>NC_137631.1:25985109-26507609 GCF_963383615.2 Lipophrys pholis | reverse complement strand
CCATTTAGTCTTAGAATGATAAACAAAGTGTTGTTTTTTTTTTTGTTTTGTTTTGTTTTTAACTTTGCTTAAACCTTTCTTTGTGCCAAACATCCTGCCGAATTTGTTGGCTGGCTTCTGAGATTTTAAATTTTCCCAAAGTCTCATTAAAATGAACAAAAAGCCTCGAGTGTTGATTCTTTACCGATGAACGAGTTTTAACCTTCGTCAGGTCCTCGTGCTGTTGTCTCTGCTGTTGTCTTGAAAATGGAGGATAACATAAAAGGCACAGCGATCCCAGGAAGAGGAATGATTGAGTTCATTGCATCGGGTCGCCACAAAAACTAAAAATTATTTGTTTGACATTTTCTAGTGTGCAGATGTGTAAAAAAACCTTGAAATCTCTCATGAATGCAAACCATGTGGTGTCGTGACCTTTAGCACACGGCGAGTAATGGATGCCAATAACAATATTTAAACGACTTATTGGACTATTTTTCACATCACATTTTCTATATTTCTGTTGTTTAACTTTTTTTCGTTTTTTTTTTTTACTGTGTTGAAGTTTGAGGAAGCAGTTAAAAATGAGGCTTGCATTCAAGACAAGTCAAAAGAAACAGGTTATTACTGTAATATGATTATATGCCTCACATGTTAAGTATTAATGTATGAGTCTGTGTATGAATATATACGTTTCCATTTCGCCTACCCATTTTTTGAACATTTTGGTTTTTAATCATTTGCTTTAATCTTTAATTTCAAATAAAGTTCTTCATTCATTGATTTCTTATTATTATCGGTAAATTCTTATTACATCCTTTTTCTTTTATTTCTTCCTTTTGATTCTTGGTATCATACTCTATCCATCTATCCATCTATCTATCTATCTATCTATCTATCTATCTATCTATCTATCTATCTATCTATCTATCTATCTATCTATCTATCTATCTATCTATCTAATCATTTAAATACAGTTACAGGTTGACCAAAATCAACAAATTAACACAAATATTTATATATATATATATATTTTACACTTTTGGAGGATGTCATGGAATGTCAATATGAAATAATAATAATACTTAGTATATTATTACAGCAGTCGCGTGTCGAAACAGGTATGAAAGGGTTAATACTAGTAAGGGTTAAAGAGAAAAAAAGGGTCCACACTCGAAACGTCTTCACTTGTGCGTAAAAAGACGCGCAGTCTCTGCAGAATGTGAGCGTTGGTTGCACTTTTCGAGGACGCGGTGTGGATCTATTTTTTTTGTCTGAATTGTTTTATTATTATTTTTGTTGTGCAGCTCTCCACGGACTGACGCTGGCTTCCTGCATCGACTCCATCGTGCATCGACCGGCTGGCTCACTGTACAAACTCGCTGCGCTCCGAGCGCAGCAACTTTTGCAGAGAGACTCACTTCCACAGACATGTCGCACAATAGCTGAAGTAAACCTGTCATCGCGGCTCATCATCGGAGCCTCTGCAGAAACAAACAGAAGAGAAGAGGACAAGACAACGCTGCTGCTGCTGGAGGGATTTTGAAACCTGTTTTCTCGTCTCTTTTCCTCGGATGGCACGTCTGGAAACGCCTGGATATGAATTATGAGCATTTTCCTCACTAATGAACTGGGCCAGTAATGCAGGAGACCGCGGCGACCCTCTCATCAGCGCTTCAAGATGGCAGATTTTTATTGAGTTTTGAACAGAAATCTCCCTACATTTTTTGCCATGAATAACAGAAACCCTTGCACCGATGGCCCCTGTATACGAAGGTGAGATTATTGTTATTATTATTATTATTATTTTTTTTAGATTTCTTCCTTTTTCCTCCTGCGGCTCCTATACGAGCGTAAAGAGATGCGTTGTATCGTATTTATCCCCCCCCCCCCCCCCCCCCCCCCCCCCCCCACCCCCCTGGCCAGTGTCAAAACCCCACAGGGAATGACACTCACATAACGTCTAGTTCTTGAATGAAGTGAGCTGTCAGGATCGTGTATGTTTGTGTGGGATTTGATTGTGAGTGCTCTGGTTCAGGCTGCGTCCGCGTAAAAATCGCGCTGATCAGGCTGCAAGAGAAGCCTGTGTTTGGGAATACTGTAGTCGTATTTTTGTGTCCCGACAGCTTGGAGATGTTGTGTTGTTTCGTCCACATGCTCGTTCCTGGTTAACATTTACAGATCGGAGGAGGGACGGACACCGATCGGTCCCATGTCTCGTCTGTATCCCCCCCCCCAATTCTCTCTCCACGGCTCCCATTAGAATCCACCTCAACCGTAGAAACTACTTGAGTTTAAAGCATTTGTTTTTTTTTGTATTATTATTATCAGTGGTGCATTGATTCATGTCTGTGTTTGTCTTCCGGAAAGCTTAAATAACAGCATATTCGCTATCGCCGCAGCATTGTGGCTGTGACTAATCCAATAGAGAGAAACGCTTCCCCGCATGCTTCTCTCAATGATCCCCCACTGACATACAGGTCGTTTTATTCTAACACACACTCTCTCTCTCTCTCTCTCTCTCTCACACACACACACACACACACACACACACACACACACACACACACACACACACACACACACACACACACACACACACACACACACACACACACACACACACACACACACACACACACACACACAGTGTCTCCTCTTTACAATGTCGTTTTCAAGGTGGGTTATTAAATGTAAAAAAACAACAACCCCAAAACAAAACAATACAAGCGGCCCATTATAACCCATTGCATGATGGAGATCTGCGGATGCACCAAGAGCAACATTACCTGCAGGTTAAAACAGCAATGTTGACAGTGCAAAATTCTTTCAGTGCAAATTTGATGGCCGTATTTCTCCCAGTTTCAGTTCTGTTTCATTCAGAAGTGCCGGAGGCTGTGCAGATGCTCCTCTTGGAATACAATAGGACAGGAAAGCTCGTCCGTTTAACAGTATTCGGACAGAAAACAGAGGTGCACGCGTGTGCCTGCTGACCACATGTGTGCCTGCAAATTGAATATTACAACAAGCAAGTGTTAAGACTTGATGTGTGTCATATTTATTTTGGAGCAGCCTCATGTTCAGTATCTTGTGTCTACTCTATAGTCCCTCTGCTGGCACAAAAGAAAACCCCTGCTTGTCTATACAAAGTTCCTCTCATCCCCAGAACTGTTGAAAAACAGTACTTTCTTCTCTTTCTTTTTTTTTTTCTCACACATTCCGAAGGTGACACAAGATAATTATTGCTCACTAAATGAGTCTTACACAGATATTTAGGCAATACAACGAGCTATTATGAAAGAAGCAGGATCACGAGGTACAATAAACTTGCAACAAACTCTTCTCTAAGTACTGCTGTGTCCCTATAGGAATATCGTAGTGATTTTTCATTAGGGGTGTTAAAGCTTAGAGGCACAGCCCGAGACTCTGGCGCTTCAACATGAAAAGGAAAGTTGAAATGAGACTCCTATGCAAAAGGTAATTAGTGTAAATTACATTCCCTGGCTTTTCCCTTCACCGCGGAGAGGAGGAGAAGGGAAGAGAAAGAGGCAGCAGGGGGAATTAATTACCTTGCCTGTCCTCCTCAGTGTTGGAGAGGGCTGTTATGTAGAGCAGTCATGGAAATGACCAAAGTCTCCGGTGGAAAATAGGTTTGGGGGGCCCTTCACAGAGAATTGGACTGGCTATTATGGTAATTACTCACCCATTGCTACAGGGCAACTAATAGCTTAAATCTATATGATTAACTACTTCCTTTGATTGTTTAACGTTGAGCTTGTTGAGGGAAACACTTGTTATAGTTTGGACGTGATCTCTATTTCATATTCATAATCATTTATATCCGCGATCAATAGATTAAAGGCGGCGGGGTTTGAAACTGATGGCTGTCATTCTGCTCAAGTCATTTGCTTTTCCCAGTTGGCTCTGCTGCTCCTTTTTTTTTTTTTTTTTATATATATGTTTGCCTTTGGTCCTTCTTGGCCCAGACAGAAGGCCATCAGGCAGACCTGCTGGCAGGAAGGGTAGTGGTGTGATCACCCTGGGAGTCTGGTCTCATAACCCAAACTGACACCTTGATGGATGTCTGATGAACAGAGCAGGTCCAGCAGCCCCCAGCTGTGGAAAAGATAATATTCCGACACCGCCAGACCCTGCCTGCCTTCTTGCTTGGCTAGAAACGGTTGTTTGTGGCGTACTCATGCATGCATGTGAATTATGTCTCTATCTGCCTGTGACACCCCCCCACACACACACAGACACACAGCATCATCACCCATTTGTATGGGGAGGCCTGCAGGAGGACTGGGCAGCTGCAGAACTAGGCACCAGGCAGGAATGTGTCCGATCTGCCACCCACAGGTCAACTGCTTCTATTCCAGTGTGGATTTGTTCATTCACACCTGGAAAAAAAAAATGTACAGAGCACAGCCAAGGAGTTGCTGCTGCTGCTGCTGCTGATGGTGATGATGGTGGTGGTGGTGGTGGTGACAGGCGCTGCGGCATCACGGGCAGATTAATGTTTTATCCATCGACACAGCCATTATGTGTTAATGTGACTTTGAATTACCTTGTGGTTTCTGGGTACGGGGAAATGCACTCTGCTCTCGTTGAGGGGAAGTTTGTCCTCTGCGGACGGAGAAGAAAGACGGAGGAGGACGGAGAGAGTGAGACTTTCTCAGAAACTGCCCTCAACCCTTCCGCTCCTCCACCCCCACCCCTCAACCCCCATGCTTGTTTGGAGCCGCTTGATTGATATCTTCCTCACAGAGGCCGACCCGTGGCTCCGACGCCAAGGTTGTTGCTTTTTAAAGTTTGATTAGAATTGCAGGAAGAACCCCGGGGCCTTTCTGGGGGCCGCACCCTGTGCCAGAGTCAAGGGAGCCGGTGGAGGGTCTCTCTCGCTGATTGTTATGACAAGATGATGTGTTTCGCTCTGCACTGTCCACGGTGTAGTCAGAAGGATGCAGTCGAGGGGAGACGAGCTGACGGTTACGTTGCGCGCCGTAAAGAATCATTGTGAACGTTTATCTCTTGTTGTTTCCTTTCAGTCCGTGGCCATTTTGATCTTTTTGTTGACCCGATTCATCACCTTATGGCTTGTTTGGGAAGAGGGATAACTCGGAAAGGGTTATGAAAATGGATAAGTCGTCTTTACAAGTATTGCTTTTGCATTATTCAAAGCTTCCTGTCTGAAAAGAAAGTGAATTCCAGTGTTTGGGGATTCTTTGTGCTATTGATTTGTTGAAGCATTTAGTAGAAGAAGCGCGGGCTTCGCAGGGTGGTAGATTGTGAGTTTTATATGAAGACGGGGGAATACGTGAGCGAGCCGACGTGCCGGAATAGTTCACAGGTGTGATCTGAAGGCTTTGGAAACAGATGGGCGTGCGGAAGGTTTGTTGAGGGCGGGGGGGTGAGGTGGGGTGGGGGGGGGGGGGGGGGGGGGGGGGGGGGCTGCCGGATGGGTGAGGCAGAACTGAAATGACAGCTTAGCAGAGGCTCGTCTGACACAGGAGGCCCAGGCTCAATCTGAGCAGAATACTCATATGGTTTTCAGTCAATTTCTGTGGAGTAGAACTGCCTCCAGTGATACCGCAGATAATTGTTCTGGTTGGGGTTTTTTTTCTTTCTTTTTTTTTTCTTTTGGAGGAAACTTAATTGAAAGGAGCACTTTGAGATTCTCCTTTTTAAGTCTAAACTTTCTTTGCGATTTTGGGCGTCCGTTTACAAGACAAAGGTCCATATTCTCCTGGGACTTAATAACAGTGTAATAACAACCCAAGTTGTTAATGTTTACATTGTATTGTTTCTTGTGTGTGTGTGTGTGTGTGTGTGTGTGTGTGTGTGTGTGTGTGTGTGTGTGTGTGTGTGTGTGTGGTTTTCATTACAAAAACAAACAACTGCACCCACTAGTGGCCCAACTTGAAGACTACATTCTTTTTAACGTTTTTCCACGAGACCGCAAAACATTTCTTAGACGAAAACGCAGTTTTCACTTGAAACATTGTCGTGTAAACGGAGCCTAAGTCAGTCAGCAACATGTTTTTGTTTTTTTTTGCTTTTTTGGTGCTTTTGCCTTGTGCTTTAGACTTCGCTCTAAAACAACTGTGAAAACTGTGAACTGTGTCAGCGAGCAGACCACATCAGTTGTTGACATTACTTTTTTCTCTTTATGAAAGAGGAAAGATGGAGATTGGCTGGGATGGAGCTTCAACCCTGTCGACTGCTTACACAAGGCATTTCCGTGTTGGTTGTCATGCATGTGTGAAGGCCTTTTTTTTTTTCTCCCCCCCCTGCACTTTTGTTTCACATTGTTTATGGTGTCAGCTTGTTTGGAACAGCTGCCTCTGGCTCTGACGTGCAGTATAATGACTCCGGGCTCTGTTGGGGAGGAAACTGGTGTAACTAGCGTCTTCGGTTGCTGCAGTTGCATTTTAGAAAACAAAAAGAAAAAAAAGAATTGGGAAGTTGCAGAAATAGGGCATGTGAATGTTAGACCAGAAAATCGCTTTTGCATTTTCAGGTTTATAAATTGATATTTTTACACTTTTCATTTCACTGCTCTCAGTGACAGTTTTAATAGCAATGATAATAATAATAATTAAAAAACAGTGGTGTTTTACTGTCAGCACGATAAAGATAAATGTCTGCATTAGATTTAAATAACCTTCTCTTGTAGCTACTCTATTGCTGTTAAAAAAGCATGATGCTGAGAGTCTCTGTACCTTATGACACATCCCCTGCTTTGATCCTCCATATGAGAGCTTCGGTTCAAACAAAGGTTCACATTTTACTACTTCTCAACACAGCAGCGAGTGAATAAGGGCTTTTGTTAACTTGGGCCTGTTAAGCAGTAATTACAAAGAGATTCCTGGAGCATAAAGGGCACTTTATGTGCTGACGATGTCAAATCAGTTTTTTTTTTTAATACTTGAATAATATTGCAGAGTGCAGCATGAGAGTGATCTGCATTTTGCTCACATACCATATATTGCATGCTCACTTTGCAATCTCTCATCATCCGCCAATGACCCCCCCCCCCCTCCTGTTACCACCCTGCGTTTCGCTGCCCCACCCCCACTTCCATCTCTTATCTGTCCTTCCATCCTGCTCTGTTTGTTGATAAGCCGAGAGGCCATTGGCCAGCACACATGGTGCCCATGTGACACTTCAGCAACAGCCTGATGGCCAGATTGGAAGCCCCCTTGTATGTGTCTGTGCGTAATTGGAGGCTGGTCTGAGAAGAGGCCTGGCTACTGTATCTATTTTGTTCTCGCGCCCCCCGTTAATCATGACCCCCACACAAAAGCCCTTAGACTCCCTCAATCCCTTTCCCGCCTCGTTTCATCCCCCCTTGGCTTGTCTTATTGCCTCATCCCATCACTGACCCCCCCCCCCCCCCCAGAACCAAACCACTACGAGCTTGCTTTTGGTGCACATTGTCCCGGGTCCTAATCCCATTGTTTGTGCTAATTTCCACCGCCGTACCGGGAACATTTAACATCCCGCTCTCTGGAGAAGAGCTGCTGCTAAGTGCCGGCTGTCACAATGCACATGCACACATGATGCAACAGATAAAGATATGAAGAAAAAAAAAAAAGTCCCGAATTTGGTGCAGAAACAACGGCTGAGGTAAAGTACTACAGCTGTGGGGACCACAGCCACTTCATTTAAACAAAAGATCCTAACTGTCTCTTCATATTACACAAAGAACGCGGTGAAAAATGGTTTGCAGTTTTTAATCAAGCCTTTCATAACCTCCACCGCTTTTTATTTTCTCCCCAACCGAGGGAGAGAGATAGAAGCAAGAGCGGGAACAGAGTGGGAGTGAGGGGAGTGTTTACAGACAGATATTAAAATGAACAAAAACGCAGCGCGGTAAGATTAGGTGACCAAGGTTAGAGTCCTAGTAAGTGAGCGGCCTTGTGTTCTTTGACACCGCTGTGGGTCCGACCATGTGCGGCCAGCCAGCGTGGACTAAGTGGCTCTGCCAGCCCATCGCCACTTCTGGCTCCGGCCCCCTCTCAGCCATGGAAGGGAAGTGGAGCGATGGGCGGCTGCTGGCGGCCCCTTCACAGATGGCTGCAGGTACAGCGTTACGCTTGGCTGATAACCAAAGGACTTCAAAGCTCAGACGAGCGCTCAAGCCCATTTCTGTCCAGAGCCGGGAGGCAAAGGCACAGAACACAGAAAGGAGACGGCAATAGACGAGGACCGGGTGGTCAAAAGAGTCAACAGGCATGGAAATGAGCAGCTTCAGCCTTTTTCTTTTTTCTTTTTTCTCAAACTACATTTACTTCCGAGCTTATATTCATCCTCACATGCGGTCATTCTACTCTTCACATCTTCTTATTTGATCATTTTAATCTTCTTTTTCTCTCTCTCACTGTCTCTGGTTGCTATGTGTTTCTCATTGTACCACGAAATTCAGGTTGTGATGACACCTCATCCCGATTGCAAGAAATGGAAATATGTTGTGATGGTCTTTGTTATATAGTCACATTTCCTTCTTGAATCATTTTTACATTTTGATTAGATTGTGGATTTTCTTTCTATTCACTGGGGAAAATCTTCTATAGAAAGTAAATTAACATGTTGAGACTCAAAGAAGCAGGAGGTAAAATAATGAAATTCATGGATTTGGGGTTTCACAGTTATGAAAGGTAATAAAATAAACCCTGGTTCTTTTTCATATCCATTCATTCTTTGTATATGTAGAAGAAAAAGGCTGGAAACTAAGCTTTTAGAAGCCGTCAAATAATGGCATAGAGTGGAAACTTGTTATAAACTTCGGTAGTTTGCCTAATGTCACTCTGGCTAAAGCACAAACTACATTTAATGTAGCATTCAGTTTCACGATGAGTGAAATATGGTTGATTAATCGCAATATGAGATTTTGTATTAAAAAAACAGATATTTACCGTCTTTTAAAGAGTTTCATTGGGCTATGTTAATCTTAGATTATTCAACTCCTTTTGTGCTCAGAAAATCACAAACAGTCACAATGTTTTCTTTTGCAAATGCTTCTCATGGCTCCTCAGTTTACTCATGGCTCGCTGTGAAAAAGTTTCAGCACGGATTCATGGCAAGCGTGACTAAACAGACTTCAGCAACTGCAGTGTCTGTTTATGTTTCTGAGCTCAAGTGTGATGCTGAATAGAAAAAATTAAATAAAAAATACTGGCTGCTGCACACCTTTTAGATCCACCTCTCACTTCAAAGCCTCGGGCTACATTATGGCCAGCCAGCAGCTCTGCCTCGCAGCCTTTTGAACTGACCCCTGCATTCAGTGTGAGAGACAGAGATGGAGAGGGAAAATGGCAGGGAGACGGGGAGTGACAGAGCTCGGCGGCGGCAGGAGGAGGTGGTGGAGTTAGGGGTCGGTAGACGAATACCTTCTTCTGGGGGCCCATGAGCCTCAGAGGCTCTGCCAGAGGTCAGGGCGTGTGGGAGGGATGAGTGTGTGAGTGTGTTTGGCAGTTTGGCGCTGGTGGTGGTGGTGGCAGGGGCAGTGTCGCAGAAGGGGGTGGGGGGGGGGGGGTCTCACCCTTTGTCTAGTTTAACCTGCCTCCCTCTTACGTCTGGGATCAGTGGTGTCCAGCGAGGCATCTGACTCCTCAGCTCCCCTGACGGAGCCTGGCAGCTGCTAACACACACAAACTTGTTTGCGCGCCTCCAGCATTTTTCAGAGAAGCCAGCTCAGAAAAAGGCCAAAAGTTGACCTTTAGCTTTCTGTTTCCTCCACCGGTCAACACCAGCCTGAGCAAAGCCAGATATTTTCAGGTCATTAACATCTGCGTGGCACGGAGATGGCATGTGGACTCCGCTTAAGAAAGAAACCTAAAGATATTCAGGTGTAATCATGGCAGTGTTAAGTAGTCTGTTGAATTATTCATCATCTGTACCACTTACCTTCCTCTTTGGGTTGGCAGCTGACTTTAGATTGGTGGCATTCACACTCATTCACACTTTCCATTTCAGAATCACCAATTAGTCACAAAAGCATGCTTCCTGATTGTGAGAAAATCCAGAAACGCACAGGACAAACATGCAAACTGCAAACAGAAACTAAAGGGCACCTGGCCGTCTGAGACGAAATAGCGGATCGTGGGAGAATCCTTTGTAAAATCTGCAGTCATAGCAGCAGCTGTGATCGCCCCAGCTTAAACAAACGCAGTATGACATTCATTTCAAGCTTTCACTTGAAACGCAACATTTTCATGTGGTTTGGGGTTTCTGTTTAACACGACAATGGCGCATGGAGCCACTAATGTTTTTTGAGAACGACTCCAAAGGTGGAACTTTTTGGAAAAAAAACCCGCTCCGACTACATCTCCGTGTAAAGTGGGGAAAACGCAACTGACTGAAAACAGTCGGGATCCATCTGTGTGCCGATGGTGAAAACTCTGCTAAAGTAAATAGTTATATGTCAAAGTAGATGTACAACAACAACAACAATGTTTGCCTCCAGAGTGTCTTGACTCCCAGTCCAGATTCTCCTGGGACTGGGTGGTTTTATTGTTGACAGTCTCAGCGTAAAAGCAGTCCAACTTTGCCGTCTGTCCATACTAATGTCAGTGTACTTACCATTGTTAATGTCATTACAGAAAGAAACAGCGGTGACCCAACATGGGAACGACATCTTTTTCAGCCGTTATTCTGTTTCCGTGAAAACAGACATCGTTTTTAAAACGTTGCTGCATAAACACAAAACGTTTCTGAAATGAAAATGCGTTTTCACTTGAAACATTGTTTGAAGCCTGAGTAGTGTCCCTCTTTATATGGTGCACCTTTTTAAGCTGTTATAAACATTTCACTAGTCTGGAGGACCAAAATATCTCAACCAGGCTAACAGACCATGAGCATTTCTATCTTTATTCACAGTGAAGCCTCTTCCAGAATAATGAATCATTATTTACAAACTGCCCACAGGTCCTTTTTTTCCATCTGTTAAAATCCCTCTCAGCTTCTACAAAACTGGCACTTTAGAGACATCCCAGATCACAGGAACAGACCCAAATTGGCAAACGCTCACAGTGCATGTATCTCGCGTCAGCTAATTCGCGAAACAAAGTTTGTTGTAAGGTGTCATATTGCAATAACAGTACCCCTGTTCTCCTCTTTTGAAGGTGTTTACTATTCAAGCAAGCCAAGTGAAATATGTACTTCCCATACACGGCTCCTCAGTACGCGGTTGTTGAAACCGATGGTCAGAATAGCCATTTCCTGCCTGGTTTTGGCTGCTATTTGTGACTCTGAGGACACTAAATATGATCAGCTGAAGCCATGATTTTCACGCTGAATCAGACACAGAGGGCTGAGTTGGCCAGCCATATTTATTACCTCAGCGCTGTGGCCAGAAGGACTCCACAGCCATGTTTACGACACACTGTCAGTTGGATTAAGGACACATATGCCTTGCTAAATTGGTATGAGAGCACGTGTTTGTGTGCCTGCTATAATCTTTTAAAAGCTGTTTGAATATATTGGGTGCAGGGCCTCACTTTGTCAAAGACGGACAGACGAAGGGATGTTACAGTAGGAAAGTTTATATATACGTATATATATATAAAGAAAAGAAGAAGATGAAGAGAGATTAAGCGATTAAAACACTTTATTAAGCATGTATATTGATGAGTATTCTGCAGTATGAAGGCGGGAGGACATTGAGGCGTCTTGGCAGGAGAAAAGTGATGTGGCCTGAATTAGTCTGTGGCCTTAATAGGCTCCGGGCACCAGATTCACACACACCCCTGAAATATCGCACACTCCTGTTGCCTGGGGAGGGGATGTGTGCCATCCCCAGCTTGTATTTGACTGCAAAGTCCTACAGAGATCGAGACAGGGGAGGACAATTCAGTTACTCGTAGGGTTTGCAGAAGCTCTGATGCGAAATGGATAGAAGTTGCCTGCTTCTTCCTCTGTCATCTCCGCACTGGTAAAAAGTGGATTTCATGCACCAGCATAAGCACTTATCATTATCAGACACACTGACTGGTTTGTATGTCACAGCTCGGCACTGAGAACTCAAAATAACAGTTTGTTTTTTTCCTCGCCTCGTTTTGTATTCGTCGCACATCAAACTTAAAACAACTTGTTTGTTTTGTTTTTTTTCTTTCTTTTATCGCTTAAACAAACTATCAGTTTGCTGTTTCAATACAGCTGTGTTTTGGAAATACAGGAAGCGATGATCTCGTCCGTGCATGATTGGTTTCCCAGGCGACTGGGCGAGTTGAACTGGTTCCTCTCGCGTCAGGCTTCTTGATGGGTTTTAAATACAGTAGGTGGCACGTACAATCAATCTGTGGCATTGTATGTGTTAATACTGCTTGGTTATACATAGTGGTTATGTGTATATATATATATATATATACAATTCTCATAGCAAACCATTTATGACTTGAAGATAATTTGAAGAAAACTACTGAAAAGCAGAAAGACAGAGCTATACACACATGTTATATGCGTGATTGTGGTTACCATGACTTCTGCAGTAGATCATAGACAATTATTCACCAACATTTAACACAAAAACAAAATTAAAAAGCTGCCAATGTAGTCATAAAATGGTTGAATGCATCAATATTCATGAATTTGCAAAAGTGAACACACATTTGTCCGCAAAGTTTAGTTTTGTGTGTCTGCGATTGAGGCAAGCTTGCAGAACTGGACAGGCGTTATTGCAGCTGTCTCTGCTGGATATTAATGCAGGAGCAGACTTTGACCCCCACCCGGTTCAAGAACACACCCCAAACCACTGTTTAGTCGTGCGGTTCAGGGCGGCGTGGCAGGGTGGCACCATGATCCCACGTCCTCTAAACACCGTCCATTGCCACGCTCCAATTCATCTGACATCTGTCTCATTCCGATGGGATCAATTAGAGCCATTTACCAACTACAAATAGTCTCTGTGATAGTCTAAAAATATTGTAAAGACTTTGAACTTGTTTAACAGTCTGGATATGTGATCATCACATCAGGCACCCGATGCATAATTAATGAAGGATCACACAATGAATACTGTGGTGGACTTGGTATTTGCTTTATCCATTTTTTTTTCTCCAACTCCTTTGGTTTTCCTCTGTCAGTTGAACATTTTTTTTTTTGTTTGAGAATGTAATTATAACTATGTGACCACAGCTTTTATAAATGAAATTAAGGTCTGCACCCTACAAAATGTTTTTTTTTTCCCTCTGAGAAAACTCATTCTATTCTGGGCCTTTTGTCCTGTGAACATTAGTTTGAATAAATGTTGTTAGATGGTGAATGGGAATCTGTCACCTTGTGTTTGTGCATTAAAGGGGACGTGTGTGTTTCCTGGGCGAACATCATTTATTTCGTCTTGTGTTTGAGAATCCCTGATTTTTGTCCCGTATGCATTTGGGTCCGTGCTTTGTAAAGATGCAAACAGAGCCACACAACCTACATGTACACATTAATACAGTCTGTCGATGACAGCACAGAGAAGTGGCATGTAACATAATCCACACTGCTCTCAAAATCAATGTGCCACTGTACAGTGGTTTTTCTCATGTTACTCTCGTCTGTTTTCCCCCATTGTCCCCCCACCCCCCACCCCCCTTATGTTGAGTGAATATTTCTTTCCTGTAGTTCCAAAACTGATCTCATTATTTGTGTTGCTGTCATTCTGAATGCCAGCGACTTAAGAGGAAGTGTGCTGTATCTGGGTGTTTCTCACTGTGTGTAAATGATAAGCATTCTGGAGAGCTGCTGTTTATCAGGAAGGCGGCTCTGTATGGCCCTGCACAGTTTTGTTTGGTGTTTTTTTTTTAAAGCTCTCCTGTGAATGCTGTGGATGTCAGTGGTACTGCAGCCGAGCGCCGCCACATGTGAGCAGGTGCCTTTGGTTTATGGTTTGGAATTTATTCAGCTCCTTCTTTTTCATTTTTACTGTGTCGCACATGAGTTGTTGTTTTTTTTTTTGTCTTCTTTGTTGCACATTTACTGCACAGAGGACACTGTGGCTATTAATCACAGCTTTTTTTCAAGTCAAGTCTTTCTTTCTTTCTTCCTTTCTTGCTACACTCATCTGTTCTCGTGATTTGAACATGAAGACATCCAGTTGAAGCAGAGCCACTCTGCCACCCTGTCCTCCACTCCCCTCTTCCTCCTCCTCCTCCTCCTCCTCCTCCTCCTCCTCCTCCTCCTCCTCCTCCTCCTCATCTCCCGCTCCTCTCCTCCACCCTGTGCTTTGGTTCAGCGCCTGGTTAGGCTGACCTGGCAGTATAAATAAGGCAAATGTTTTTCTCACGCCAGCCGTTTTATGGCCACATTTACAATGTGAATAGCAGCTTCCTTATCTACCAACAGTCGTCCCGGGGGATAGAAAGGTTATCACTGAAACTTTTAAGTACATAAAGTAGCCCGGCTCCAGGGGAGACACGAAAGAAGTACAGGACACATTTAGAGTTCTGCTGGCATGCGTCCTTTACGTGCATTTCCTTGTATCCTTGCTCCCGTGTGCACTCACATGTGGTCATTTGTGCGACAGCTTGTGCGAGCGTTCCTGCTTGTGCCGGTGAATTTTAACAAGTGCTGACTGAACACGTTATCTCGCAGCTAACACAACATATTGTATCTTGGGCTGTTCGCTTCAAGGAAGTGGGAGAGATGAGGGGAGTGTCACATTTACAGCAGGCATGGTGTTGATTTACGTGCCGTGTATCTGTGAAACAGCGCTCATATTCGCTTCTCAATCTGCCCATATGCCAGACAGATATTTGCCCTCTTTTGTGTGTGTGTAAGAGAGCGGAGAGAAATGGTCAGGCAATTCCAACTGGTCAAATACGGTAGTCAGGAAGAGCATAAAGCCTGATGGAACAGCAGACTGCGTGACAGCATCTCCCCGCAAGCTCGTCTGATGCATTATTCTATAAATAAGCAGAGATGAGAGAGCTGAAAAAGCAGGCAGGATGGTCAATAGTGGCCTAGAGAGAGAGAGAGAGAGAGAGAGAGACTATGCAGTGTCAAGCTCCGGCACTCAGAGGACACAACTCAGGCAGGAGGCAGGCACACAGGGCAAAACTGCTCTGTATGGACAAGATGTTCCTCTTCGGCGCTGTGTTCACTGTTGTAGTTAACCCCAAAATGTCAATGTCCATACAACAGGTTTTCCACCAGTGGGTCTGTTGGTTAACATGCTTTGTTTTAGTGCCGATAACCAGATTAAGAATAGAAAAAATATATATATACAATTCAAAACTGATTAAAATACTTTTTTGGTTGTTTGGTAACAACAAAATAGGAGATGAATCTTTGAGAATATACGAGTTGACGCGATCCGAGCACCAAAATAACTCACTAGGTTGGTCTCCCATCTGTTTGTGTCAGGTTTGGAAGAAGAAAAAAAGAGGTGCGACAAGCAACACACACTTGCAAGTTTCAGTGAAGGGTGAGATAATGCCTTGTCTAGACAGTCAGAAGTCATTTCATTAGCCAGCGATTTGTTCCCCCCACCCCCGTCCAACGTCTTCCAGTTCTACAAACACTGGCATGTCCAGGAAACCAGCCACATCACCAGTGTCTTCACCAGTGTCTTCACCAGTGTCTTCATCAGTGTCAATAGCCGTTAGGCCTCAGGAAGTCGTCCAAATATATCCGGGCTGGAGGACATCAGCCAGACAGGCTTGACCACTGTCTTTGAATAGTCTCTGCAGTGATGGACAGTGTCTTGCTATACTGTCTCTTCAGACTGAGCGTGGAGCCATATAGTTGTGCTTGATGAATATTTAAATATATCAACTGTTTGTTTTAGTTTTTTTTCTGAATGCGACGTGTGAAAGGATCCCATCTATTGGCAGTCCTCAGCGATGATTTATACAAAGGGGCAAAACTTTGAAAACAATCGCGTGTGAGTTGAATGATAAGCAGATTTGACGTTAAAAGACTTTAAAAAACAATTTTTTTTTGTAATTACAACAGACTTTCTCGGCAGGCTTGGCGGTGTCTAAAGGCGTCCTCATCAATACCCTGTCACGTTCTCGGCGGAGTTTAAGTGACGGGTTTAATAAAGGACAGCAAACAGAAGCGGGTCACAGGCGAGAATGTGAGGGCCACTCGTGGCCCCGCTCTCCTTGCTCTATTCATCTTCCCTCCCTTTCAGGCCATCTCTCACCCTCACATGGCATGCAGGACGGCCCTGATCCTCGCAAAAAGAAGATTAACAAACCCCTGACAGAGAAGTAATCTCTCTGAAAACATTGACTATTACCATTTCAACATGCTGCCTCTAAACAGTGGAAAATGCCTCTCTGGTATGCTTAATTGCAGTGTGTGGGACACACTGTGTTCCTTTAGGTATGCTAAATGGAAAGCTCTGGCTACTGAAGGCATTCCAGCGTAGTAAATGTACAACAATGGAGCTTTACAGTCTTGCGCTTGGCAAAGAGTTCAGAAATTCATATAAACTTCGAAGAGAATGTTTTCAGGGCTCTGTGTTGTTTCCCGCAACACTATTGACGCTTTGGTTGTTCAGATTCTGGATCATAAATGTGTTTGAATTCAAGTTTTGTGGGTGAAGAGCGATTCATGAGGAACCGGAGCTGCTTTCCAAATGAAGTATAATTGGTCACATTGTTGCTTGTGTATGTTGTCATGAGATAACATTCCACCCATTTGACCTCTTACTTTTGGTTCCTTTAATTACTTATCTGTGTTCTGCACAAGGCTCTGAACTGTTCTGCTGTTTGTACAGCATTTAGTTTTGTGTCAATACCAGCTGTGAAAAATTTCTCGACAAGCCGCTGCTGAATTTGAAGAATTTCTTGCGGATTGCTAAAGATTTGAGTGAGATATTTTCTCTGGCCTCCCCTGATACAGGAGGGGGGGGGGGGGGGGGGGGGGGGGGGGATATTTGTGGACTTCAGTTCATTGCACTGTGTAGGCAATGTTAAATGAACTCTTTGACCACAGTGTTAAAACCGAGAGAGTCAATGAGTGACTAAGATCGGGGTTGGAGAGGACTTCATGTGATACAAATGCAAAGAACAGCTAGCCTTCATAAAACCGAGAGCTCGCCATAATCATGTTGCCAGATATGTAATACTGGAATTTTCCATATGAGGAACAAGCTGGCTCTGTGTCCATCCATCCATCCATCTCTGCGTCCGGCCGTCTGTGCCTGCGATTATCCTGTCAGGCTCTCAGTCGCCCACCGTTGACACTGCGCTGTGACGCAACCCATCATTCAAATTATTTTTAGCGTAAAGTCCAGGCACAGGAATTGGTAATCCAAGGAGTGACATCTGGCCCTAAGGGCTTATGTGATTAGCAGAGAGCCTTGCCCCTAATAGCCTAGCGGACGTTCTTCATTACCTCCCCAGACCAGCCATACCTAAAGGCACTAAGACATGAAGTGACCAGGAACGGGCACTAAAAGCAGGAAAAGAGGACTTCCACGCCATTACTTGTCAGAGCACGTATTCACAGATACCGTACCCCTGAAAAAGTGCTTCATGAAGCGTGGGAGTGCTCGGCAACAGTAGCTACTGTACAACACTTGCCAAGCTTACGGCGAGCCCTCTCAAATGCATGGCGGCTTCAATCCTGCAGCATTAGGGCTAAGACTGGATGACCAGAGAGATATCTAGTAAGTCCATTGCAAGGCTAGAAGAGAAGTTTAAAATAAAAATTGAACATCAGGAAGAAGACACGCTATGAAGCAAAAGGAAGTGGTGGGTTTTCGACTGACTTTTATCATCATCAAGTGACTAGTCAAGTTTCCTGCTTCTGCTTTTTGCAGACTCCAAAGTCCATGATTATGGAAGTTTTCCCATTAAGGGTGTTTTAAGGACGCCACATCGACTGCTATTACCTATTGGCACCATCATCTTGGTCCAGTCGCCTGCTCTGCTCAGTGTGATCTGTTTGGCAGGAGTGATGAAATGTCAGCACATTCAATCAATCATAACTCGCTGAATACTAAACAGATTTTCACATGTTGGGGGTTTTTTCTGCAAATGTCATACATGTAGGTATGATACTGGACACATGGTTTGGCATATTTTAATATACATAGTGGGCTAAACAGTAATATAATGTTGTGATTTCTGATATATGATAGGTAATTTGAAGAACACAAAACACACACACATTATATCATCACTAATATATGATGGAGAAACAGAAGCAGGTTGTGCAATACTCACTGCTAATAAGTTGAAAAATGATATGAATGCATTATAAAACCACATATAAGATACAACACAATAGACAAGTTACAGACCGGAAAAAAAAAATCTAGATTTATTCATTTTTTTAATTAATTCATTTCAGGCAATATAGCCCTTGGCATGTGTACAATGACATACTTAAACTAATATCCATATAGTCCGTATATATATATACACATACACTCACCCAAATCCCAGATAGAACTAAAGATATACCAACAATCACTCAGGTTCAGTCCAGTTGACAGTGTAAGAGGCACCACATGGGTTCATCACCGAGCTCCACCCCTGTTCTTGTTTACAATGATTCGTCTGAGACTTTCCTGTTGGACATTGGTTCAGTTCTTGACTAAGTTTATTCCAAACCTCGACTCCACTGCCTGAGGTGCTCATCCTCCTCATTGTCGTCCGAACACTCTTGTTCTGAACTCCAGATTCCCCCTGTAATCAAACCCCCCCCCTCTCAATCAGTAAAAACTTTCAGTATGTTGTTTAGTAGTTGTTTATTTCTAGCTTTGTGCATTCATTTGGCTGTTTCGAATTCTACCAGATTTGGGAGTTTTAGTAGGCCGGAATTAATAAATGAGGCATTATTGTGCTCCTGGAATCCTAATAATGAACAGTGTAGGACCTGTAGCGCTTTAGATAGATAGAAATCCTCAAAGAAAAGTACATTTTCAAGTTCAACACAAGAGCATGACACTGTGCCGCCCCAACACTCTTTATTATCTAATATAATCTAATGTAATGTAATGTAATAGATTATATTGCATATGTTTTCTGATGGCCATGGCCTCCAACATGAGAGCAACACGTCCATATTCAGCCTGGTCTTCCTCACATCTTCTCTCCAGCAGATCCAGTATTATCTTGTTCAGGACAACATTAAGACTACCTTTGTAATGTATGTGGGTGAGGGAGCGGGAAATTTGGAGTCTCTGAGGCATTTGTATGCATTTGGACCATGTAGGTGGAGTCTTCCTGTACTCATGGCCCTACTTTGGCATGAAGTCTATGTGAAGAGCTGAAATTATATGAGAATAAAATAATAAGTCCCCTTCATATAATGACTAAGGAGTTTAATAAAGAGTCTGAGAATAAGATGTACATGAATCTCAAAGTGCTAAATTCATCTGACCAGAGTAGAAATCAAGCTTCTCTTTGAGCTCTTCATTAATGACGGTCTTCTACCTCAAATTCCCCCAAAAGACTCTTCACTGTGGACTTGACCCTCTTTTTTTCATGCCATGGCGTTCTTCTTTTTCGCTCCAGAGTTTCTACTCTTGCTAAAGCTTTATGGAGTCTGGCCTTAAGAGCGGCATGAGAAGCAGGCTAGGCAGAGCTGTGATCCCAATAGAAGATGAAGATGGTGTCGGAGCCATATCCTGCAATGTTTGTGTTTATGTGTTTTTGCTGATGTCCCTTATGGGTTGTCACGTGGGTGTTGCCGGTGCGGGTTTGATTGAATGGGTTTATATTCACCTGTGCGGTGGAGGCAGATGAGAAGGAGAGAGGGTGAGTTTGGGATCTTGTATTTTTGTTGACCGTATAGAGCGTATAAATGTAATTGAGAATATAATTTAGACCTTAATTAGAGAGAAATCATGTTGTCCTACATCCTGCCTTATGCTGCTTGTGTGCCTGATGTTCACTTGATGGTCGAAAATAAACCTGGACACTGGTGGAAGTGGAAGTTGTGTTTTCTGTGGAACGGGTCAGCGGTGCAATATATAATATACTTAATAATATAATTATTCCTTCCTCTTGGATATTTTATTTTAAAAATTGTTTTACTGATTCTGAAAAGTAGTTAGTAGAAAAGCACATTCTTGCATTTAGCAGTCTCCTCATCTCAAAAGCAGTTTTTTTCTGCATATTGCGAGAGGCTATAATTACTTAAATGAGTAAAATTGCTAAAGTTAGCTGGTCAATGCTATACCAGCAGTATTTGGTTTATTTCTAAAATAGCATTCTTGTGTCAGTTGTAATAAAAGTCTGTATTGTGGAACATGTGAGTCATAAAGTCTCAGTTGGACAAATAGCCTGTGAACAGGCTCTAAACAAAGTCTCGCTCATTACAGCTGCTGCCAGTTCACTGGTGGACATGAATATAGTACAATAAGTTTGTATTTGCAATATTTAAGCAATGATAATGTTCCATCTTACCTGTGAAAGTAATCCCCTGTGCCCTGCTTTCAACAGTCCGGCGATTTGTACAGAAATACGCCACACGCTGTTCTGGCATCTTGGATTTTCCGCTGCTTTAGTTTGTGTTCACCGATTTGACGACTGGACAAAGATGGCGGCCATATTCCCTGTGCCGCGGCAGCCTATGCGGCGTCTACTCTTTATAATGTCTATGGGTTAATTATCTTTCATCAGAGTGAAAATTCCCAGCTTTCAAGTTGTATATCAGACACACAAAAACACTTTTTTTTTCTTGCAGTAAACAAAGCTGTTAGATACTGTTTGTGTGCACGTTGTGACCAGAGAGTTCTTTGTGTCATGCATCAGTTGATCAGCGTGCGTGTATGTGTGTGTGTGTGTTTTTGTGTGTGTGTGTGTGTGTGTGTGTGTGTGTGTGTGTGTGTGTGTGTGTGTGTGTGTGTGTGTGTGTGTGTGTGTGTGTGTGTGTGTGTGTGTGTGTGTGTGTGTGTGTGTGTGTGTGTGTGTGTGTGTGTGTGTGTGTGTGTGTGTGTGTGTGTGTGTGTGTGTGTGTGTGTGTGTGTGTGTGTGTGTGTGGGCGTTGGCATGTCCAGGTGGAAGCTCTTACTTTGTTAGCAGTAAACTAATTTGGGGTTTACTGGAAACTGTTTAAACATAGCATTACTACAAGCCTCATATAATCTCCCTTGTGCTGTAATAATCATTTCAATGTTACAAACAAGTCTGTTTGCAAAGAGAGAGATAAAGAAAGGGACTATTTTTGGACAGTTGTTTGCTTGGAGAAGCGTTTGCTTATTCTGAGGCAGCTCGTTCCCAGGAGTTGATAGCGCAGCCTCGCTGCAGTTTTGCTTTTGTTTTGTTGTCTTCCTGATCTGCGGTTGAGAGGGAGTTCAATGCCCCGCTCCTGTTTTCATAGATACTTGAACAAAATTTCTTCCACCACCTTCCTTGAAGTGAATAATTGTGTACCAATAAATGCAAGGGGCCGGGCCATGGAGACGGCGAGGGAAATTGCAGTCATTCCCCGGCCTGTTTTTGTGTGTGAATCTGTATTGCTCCTCTGTCTTTGTGGACGGTCCCGTCAAAGAATATTCTTTCAGTATTTGCTCAGCCTATTTACTTTGTTGCAGATGGAAGTAGTGAGGAAATGGCATTTCCTCTGCACGAAGCAGTGGTTTGCATTACTGCTCACTCTAAATCTGCTTATCTTTTTCTGAACCCTTTGTCTAGTTGACGTTATATAACAGCTTGAAAAACTAAAAGCAATCTATTCCTTTCTCGACAATGATATCGACGCACTATCTGACGGTTTGTTGGTAAATTTTCAACGGTGATATAATTGTTTCACTAATTGCTGTAGATGGTTAACGTGCTGACACATCAGCATATATGCTTGGTGTTTTAATGACCTGCTCTGACCCACGCTGTCTTTATTTAAAGCTTGTGGCTCCCACTCATGTTTCAGACACTCTCAAATTCCTAACCTCTCACTTTCGTTCCCCTCCTGTCTCCCCCTCCCCTCCTGTCACAGGTATGGCCTCGCAAGTGCAAGTGTTCTCCCCTCACACTCTCCAGTCAAGTGCCTTCTTTAGCGTGAAGAAACTGAAGGTGGAGCAGAGTTGTAACTGGGATATGACAGGGTACGGCACACACAGCAAAGTCTACAGCCACAACAGCAGCAAGAACGTGTCGGCCACCAGTGGCCCCCTGGGCATCAACAGCTCCCTGCAGGTCGCCAGCTCCACCCTGCCATACGAGCAGACTCTCATCTTCCCAGCCAGCGCGGGCCACATCGTGGTCGCCTCAGCCAGCAGCACCTCGGGGGCTGTGGGGTCTCTGCTGGGCAGCGGGGGTGGAGGCAGCAGCAGCAGCAACGGTAGTGGCGGCGGAGGTGGCGGGGGTGGCAGTGGTGTGGGTGGCGGCGTTGGCGTCCACAACCTGACACGCCGCAGCACGGTCAGCCTTCTCGACACCTACCAGCGATGCGGGCTTAAGCGCAAGAGCGAGGAGCTTGACAACAACAGCAGCGTGCAGATCATTGAGGAGCACGGTCCGCCAATGATCCAGAACGGGGCGGCCAGTGGGGCCACGGTGGCCACGGTGGCCACCGCCACCTCCACGGCCACGTCCAAGAACAGCGGCTCCAACAACGAGGGGGACTACCAGCTGGTGCAGCACGAAGTGCTCTGCTCCATGACCAACACCTACGAGGTCCTGGAGTTCTTGGGGCGCGGCACCTTCGGGCAGGTGGTGAAGTGCTGGAAGAGGGGAACCAACGAGATAGTGGCAATCAAGATCCTGAAGAACCACCCGTCGTACGCACGGCAGGGCCAGATCGAGGTCAGCATCCTGGCGCGGCTCAGCACGGAGAGCGCAGACGACTACAACTTTGTGAGGGCCTACGAGTGCTTCCAGCACAAGAACCACACGTGCCTGGTATTTGAGATGTTGGAGCAGAACTTGTACGATTTCCTCAAGCAGAACAAGTTCAGCCCTCTGCCCCTCAAATACATCAGACCCGTGCTGCAGCAGGTGGCCACGGCGCTGATGAAGCTGAAGAGCCTGGGGCTGATTCACGCTGACCTGAAGCCGGAGAACATCATGCTCGTGGACCCGTCTCGACAACCGTACCGGGTCAAAGTCATTGACTTTGGCTCAGCAAGCCATGTGTCCAAAGCAGTCTGCTCCACTTATCTACAGTCCAGATACTACAGGTAAGAACTGCAACCTTGACATTAGCTGGTAATGAAATGAGTATGAAAGGCGGCAGTGTGTGGTGTTGCTTGTAACGCTGCGGATTCAATGAAGAAGAAGGGGGAAAAAAAAGGGAAAAGGGAATTATAATGTGTCTGTCCTTTTGTTCCTGTTTACTTTGTTTGGTGATTGCGCTTTCTGCATCTTGTTTGATTTATCACTGCTTTATTAGGAATGTTTTTGTACTTGAGCTGATTATTTGGCCAAAAACCCACATTTGCTGCCAACAGTACACACTGCTTATGTCCTCACTTCTCCTTTATTCTGAGTCCTCTTGTGCTTGTTTACCACCATAGTTTTCCTCTTATTCCAAGGTGTTGCATCGCAGTAAAACTCACCTCGACTTGCAGAGTTACTGTCGGACCAGCTGCATTTTGGGTTGTAAAACAAGCATGCGTTCTGATGTGTTCAGAAGTTTATTACATGCATATCTTTCGGATGGTAAAGGCCTGACAGGGAATATGTGAAACAGAAATTCAAAGGATGAAAGTATTTTTCCTGTTTCAAAACAGGTTTTTTTTTTTTTTTTTTTTTTTTTTTTTTTAAAGATCTCAGAGAGTCTCTTCTCTAGAAGAATGGCACCAATGATGTAAGGTGGCATCATGCCCATGGGCTTCTATTCACCGTTCTGCTCCCCCCCCCAGACCCTCAGCCCCCCATCACAGTGGCTGGCTCCCATTTCCCCCAGGATAGAGATGAGGGGTCAACCTGAGTTCTCCTGTAATATGTGCTTGTAATCCACACCAGCGGGGCCTGCATTAGAACCAGATGACTCTCTGGGAAGACCTTTTCTTTCTTTCTGTCTTTTTTTTTTTCTCAGTACTTAAAAAAAAAAAATAAATTAAATAAATCTTGCACCCATTGCAAACAGCGTGTTTTGGTTTCAGCAGAGGAACCGCATGTGCATCCAAATAGTGTTCATGTCTGTACAGAGAGATGCTTTGTTTGTGGCACAGGGCTGTTGCTGACGGAAGAACAGGTGTGTGTGTGTGTGTGTGTGTGTGTGTGTGTGTGTGTGTGTGTGTGTGTGTGTGTGTGTGTGTGTGTGTGTGTGTGTGTGTGTGTGTGTGTGTGTGTTGCTGTGTGTGTGTGTGTTCATGTTTGTATGTGGTGACACACACACGAGGCAGGTGATGGCTCTCTGCACAACTGTGTGTATTGTTGAGATGTTTGTGACCACCTCTTTGAGAAATCTGTTGGCTAGTTTGCTGCTATTTTAAGAGTTTATAGGTGGTGGTCTAGATCTTTACCCCCAACGATTCATGGGAGCGGGGGGGGAGTGCGAAGCCCTTTTGATTTTAACTGGTATAACGTTATAAGTGAGTCTGCATTGATTCATTTATGTCACAAAACTACTTTGTTTAGAGTGTACCAGGAGATTTACAGAGAATATGGCATTAATGAAGCAATCGACCAAATTAGAGCTGAATGCATCTTTTCTGGTGAAAAACTGGTGAATGAAAGTTTTTTAAGATTAAGCAGCACCTGTCCACCTAACACCCTGAAATGGCCCTCAAGAAAAACGATGGGAATCACTGGTCCAGACCAGGGTTCTGCAGCCTGCAGCTCTAGAGCCACATGTGGCTCTATTATCTGTTTGTTTGTTTTTTTATTCTATTTGCACGCCTGGCTTATTTTTAAAAAGACTTTTGTGGCTCTATTGGTTAAATAGGATGAGTCCTACTTTAAAAAAAAACGCTACAAACTGCTTAAATTGCTACAAACCAGGAAAGAAAATGTTACAAGGAGGAGGGGCTAAAAGACAAAAGGGGGAGCCAAAATGTTTGAAACTGTAAATCGAGCAAAAGCAGGTCAAAATGGCTAAAACAACCAAAACCTTCTGAATCAGTTAAAGTCGGCGGAAAAGGTTAAAAACTGCTAAAAATGGCTACAAAAGCTAAAACTGCAAAATTATAAATTGTAGGCATGAAACATCAATAATGTATATTTATCAAAACTGCATAAAGAACTTTATAAGCTTTGTGATCCTGAATAATTCAAATTGTTTTGTGGCTCCAGAAGAATCTTATTGGGTGGAAAGAGACTGAAACGTTTTTAGGGTCTTTTGATGTTAAAGGTTGCAGACATTAGGGAAGCAAAATCATAACCTGTATTTAGCTGGTTTTAATCCCATTGTGGCTCCCTAAGCAAGGCATTTAACCCCGAGAGGCTTCCCAGGCGTAGCATATAGTGGTTTGGATCCCGGAAGGATTATCTGTTTGCATGTTCTTTCTGGCTTTCCTCAGTTGTCTTCCAAAAGACATGTCTGAAACTAAGTTGATTTATGTGTGAGACCTTCTGACTCTCTGGCGACCCTGGTATTTGCTCCAGCAAACCTCACTTGGATAAAGCCTGGCCTCAGTTTTGTTTTCACTTTTCTCTGTACACGTCATTAGTGCAGGATTACTACTACAAAGTAAAACTATCCAGTACATGCTCTGACGTCTATAAAGCTGACTGTCTTTTCAGTTTTGCTTGACACGGTCAGAAAGATGGTAATCATCCATCCGTCTTCCATACTGCCTTATTCAATTCAGGCTTGTGAAGCAGCGGAGTAGTATTATAATCGTACTTTATCATAATGTATTAGGGTTGTGTCAGTGGTGGTGTTTCTAATACTCTGCCCCTCTTAACAGAATGATAAAAAAAAAACCTTTTTATGTGCCTCTCTTCAGATCAATGTCACTTAAATAACCACATTATTATTAGTAGAATTAAAGTCTTTTTCAATGGTGTCGATTTAGAGCTGAGGATCGTGGTACAAGCCGACGGGGAGGAGCTGTTATCTAAGTTTAACTAACCTGCCCTGATGGAATCACAAGTTAGCGGCTTGTTGTTGCTCTTCGCTCTGGGTCAACAAACAGGTTAAGAAATGTTCCTGTTTGTGTTCTCCGGGAGTGACGGGGGGAGGAGATCATCCCTTCATTTCCTCTTGGCAGGGGAGTGGAGGAAAGGTGGAAGATGGACACTGTCCAGCAAAATTACCCATCAGCCACAGAAAAAGTTAAAAGCCGGAGTGTTGATGAGGGCGTTGGCTTGAAGTGCTGAGAGCGGTGAGAGTGCAGCAGTGTGTCACCGAGGGGGGGGTGGCAGGGGGGGTTCTTCAGTGTGCCTTATGCCAGGACTGATGTGAGGAATGAGGCAAGTCTTACAGTTCAATTCAAAGAATGAGCTCATGGGAGATGAGCTCGATGGGTGTCTTATCGTCGTGAGCAGTCCGGGCAGCAAACAAACTTGGGCTGTGGGTAGAGTTCACGTTGAGTTCAAAAGCATGGAGGGTGAACATCAAACCATCTTTGATGATTTCAGATGAGAAGATAGTAGGGGTAGCTTCTGTTGCCTGTGCCTTCGCAGGGTGGAGATTACATACAGGTGTGTTTTCCCAGCTCCTGCGAGACTCTATATCCTCCACAATAGAAAAACCGCATCCCCGTGTTGTTTTCTTTGATTCTCCTGAAATGAAATATTTGTGTTTTCCTCTGAACAATACCTTGTTTTTGATTGATGAGGCGAAATGACCTGAGCGAACGGCTTTAAGGGGGGATTGTGAGTGCGTCTTGTTTGCCTTCCTTCTTTTATCCCATTTCCAGTCTTTATTTACAGATGAGACTGAGAACGAGTCTTTCTAGAGCCCAGCGCTGACATTATAGATCCAAAAAGCCTTTATCTCTCACTTCTGCTTCCCTTCATTCGGTGGGAATTTCATCGCCCTAACACACACACACACACACACACACACACACACACACACACACACACACACACACACACACACACACACACACACACACACACACACACACACACACACACACACACACACACACACACAGCTGTTTGCATTTTGGATGTCACAGATATTGCCCGCTGCTGACGTCGTATATGCTGTAACAGCCTTGCAAACGAGTTATGGATTTTCCACAAGGTTGACTCATGCAAATAAAATACCAGTATTCAAGGTAAACAAGAACGGCTCTCAATGTGCTTATGGCTTCAACTTTGTTCGCCTCAGTGCTCTGCGAGCACAGGGTCATGTAGCCGAGCTCATCTATCCTTGTCAAACGAGCCCGTCTGCAGGACACATTGTCACACTGGGTTTGAATCCCGACAATCCCCTTGCAATTAATAAAATGTGTTCTGAAGCTTGGCTTTTTCTTGTAGCACCTCTCTGTCCCCGCCTTAATTATTTCATTGTGTTTATGTCCTCATTGTGTCATCTTCTGGCCTAATCCTGATGCCACTTATATCCTTCTTTCCTCCTCTTTCCTGCTCTTCTTCTCCCTCCTGCGCTAATGATGTAACAGGTAAAGCTGGCTAGTCACAGGCCTATACTGCACCAGATAAAGGGATTATTGTCTTGTCCCAGCTGGGTGTTTTTGTCCCATTTATCTCGTCGGGTTAAGGCTGCGAGATGAATTCAGCGAGATGCTATTTAAGTTTCTGTCAAAGTTCTGGACGGAGAGCGGCTCCTTCAAGCAGAACTCGCGGTTGCGGCTCGTATCGAGCAGCAGGCCCAGTGTGCAGACAGAGTCAGCGTTTGGAGAAGACGAATTCACCCTACGTGACTGTCTGCTGGCTTCGGGACGGGGTTGTGTCGTCTTGAAAGGGTCATCAGGTTCAAATCCACCCGTCTTCCAGACTGCTCTATTTAACTTAAGGTGATGGATTGTATCTGACTTTGGATGACGGCAGTGTGCCGGACGTGTCACCACAGGTAGAGTGACAGTGCTCACACACACTCACGTTCGGGCAATTTAGATACACCAGACTAACCTCAAATCTATGTTTTTTAGAACTGTTGGTGGAAAATACATGGAACAAAACTCCCACAAACAAGGAAAACGCATCCAAATCAAAACCACTTCACCACTGTGCCAGGTCTAAAATTAACCTGCATAAACCGAAGAAGTATTTACTGTGGTCGTGGCGTTCATGTGCAGTTTCCTCCGACTGCACGGAGGTGGAACCCGAGCATTTTCAGAAAGTTGCATTGTCAGTGGCCCCAAACACCCGGAACGCAACGAAACTTTTGCGTTTTCACTTGAAGATAGTTCAGTGGGTTTCTTAGTACGGCATGACAAAGCCAGGTAGTTTGAGTATTTTTATACTGTATGTTAATTCTAAAGTTTATGATCGAAGACAAAAAATAAATAAAAAAGAAGGTTGAAATAATATTTTCAATTGTCAGTCTCTGAAAGATTAACAGATTACTATTTCAGGAATGTTTACATTAATAACTAGTTAAAGGAAATGTCCTCTATGCTTACAGGAACTTTCGAGTTGAACAGGTTCAATAAAAACAGGTGAAAAAATTAAAAAAGTAAAACTTTCTCATAGAAGTCAAGATAACAGGAGTATGAGATTGCTATGACATATCTGTGTTTCGACTGGATTTCATAAACTCTGGGTAGCGCAGCGAGTGGCCTGGTGAGCAGAGGTGAGATATCAGGCGGCGCTTAAATTTCCGTCTCAACCACTGTTTTTATTTTTACTTTTGGTGTGCAGAAAATAGCACAGCGGTACAAATGCCTTCCAAGAAAGACTTCCTCCGCGCACACATGAGAAAGCTTCTGGATATTTCACTCGACTGCCACGACACAGAAGGACAGAGAAAGAGGCAGAGCAATTTGCTCTGATAATTAAGCGTCTTAATATTAGCAGCCCAGAAGTCTGAAGCTGTTTTGCACGTATACCACACACGTCAGCACCTCCCGTCTTGTCCCCGTTATTAAAACGCTCCCATCGCAGACGTCGTATCTACACATGGATGAGCTCCGCGTGCGATGCAGGGGGAAATTTCATGCATCGTGTCCACGCAACGCCAGAGGCATTAGGCTATCAGACATCGTGGGGTGAAGGGGAAATGAGTCAACGTCGCTGAGAAAGGAATGAGCTTGTTGGTGCGGTAACCTGAAGTGGCCGGTGTCTGTGTACTCTCAGTGTTATCAGTGTGAAGCCAGAGGCCTCTGACCGAAGACATCTTAATGCATCCTAATGGAAACTTCGCAAAAAGCTCACACTATGGGATATTCCTTAAATTTCTTCTTTCTTTTTTTTCCATGTTTGTTCCATATCATAACCTCATAGCTAATGAGACATAGGTCTTTCTCCACCACTGGCGGTGCAGTGGCTACTTGGGCCGAGTGTAAGACGAGTCTCCTCCCCACCTGCCTATCCATCGCTTTATCTGTTGTTAACGTCGGCACCGGCAGACTGTCAGGACAGGCGTTCCAGCACATTTACTCTGCCTCCGTGCGAAACATCAAGGGGTGTTTTAATGAATGAGGTTGCTATTAGTTACTGTTCTGTGAAGCGTGCGTTAAAGGGTACGTGTGTATGTGCCAGAGAGGGAGCAAAAAAAAAAAAAAAAAAAAGTAGGTAAACGGTGGGATCGGGTTGCCAGAGAAGAAAGATGAATTAGAAAAGGGTGGAAAGGCAGAGCCGCTCGGCGGCAGCGACACTGTCTGTGCAGGTGCAGGGTCGAAAAGGGGCCGGGATGGTTGTTGTTTTGCATTCCCCGCCAGTCCCTGAAACACTACACTCTTTACCCAAGCACAGATTTTTACTGATGCCGATGAGCTTTCATTACCTGACTGTCAGAATGCTGTTATTTATCAATAGTTTTTTTTTTTTCCTTCTGCTGACTTTCAAGTTGATTAGTTTTTACACTCAACTTCATGTTTGCAGTTAGTGACCACTTAGTGTTGTTGTTGAATGTGGTTATCATCAGGAAATGACATATAAGAGGAAGACCCCTGAAAGGACAATTACTGCACCGTGTATTCACTATTGTGCTTTTTATGACAGTCATAACACCTTAGTATGCATGACAGAATCCTAATAACCTGCTTCTCATTTATAATTTGCCTCTGGGCAGCTCTTCCATGTGTCTCCACAGAGCAGTCAGCAAGCAGGAGACATGTAGCAGCTAAGCTAATTAACCAACCTGCAGTCAAAGCATATGCATTGGAACCTATACAGGCGTCTGCCTCTCCACTCTGAGTCACTTCGGTAAATAACGAGTTAGAATTATTTAACTCTTAAGGACAAAATCAACAAAACAAAACATGAACTTTAAATCCCATTTGATGGATACACTCATCAATGTGCTCTGACTGGCCAGATGTGTGCATGGCACTTGTGTGTGTGTGTGTGTGTGTGTGTGTGTGTGTGTGGGACCGTGCGCTCCGACGATAAGACGGGAGCTTTCTGAGTTTCACCGCGTCGTTTTATCCCGGCTACTTGTCTTTGTTCTCCCCCACAGTTCAATTTCCATACATTTCCCAGGATATTAAACTGACGGAAATTAAGCTGCCTTGATAAAACACAGCGAGCCGCCCACTCAGGCTCACTAAGGCTGCAATCTCTCTGCTCTATATTGATTGGCTTATTTGAAACATAGGAATTTTATTTATTTATTTTTTTCCACACCTAAGCTTTCGGCGTGTTTTGCACACGGTGTCAGCATGCCAGTAGTGAGTTATTAAACCTTACACGTGTTTGCGGAGTTGCGGCATAACACTGCAGGCTAACATCGTGAAGTGGGAGGTCATTAAAATGTCCACGCTTGTTTGGCTACGACCACAGAACAATGGAGTTTTCTTCTCATTTAAGCCTGAAAATCATTAACAGGACAGGTGAAATTTCTCTCGGCGGTCGTCGTACATCTTTTTTTTTTTTTCTTTCTTTCTTCGGAAATACATTTGTCTTTTTTTTTTTCTTCTCTGGATTCTTGCACCGATGCTTTGGCAGGGTGATGGCTGCCATCAGTGGCTGACTGGCACAGGTGCCCCCGGGTCTAAATAAATCATGAGGCCTCCTGCTGATCTCCTCCCTCCACCATTCCTGTATGCCCGCTATCCCTCCGCAGGGAGCTCCAGCGAAGGGGGTTAGCCGCCACCACGGCATGCTGCCTTGGCTCCTTCCCTTTCTCTTCTTTCCCGCCTCCCCTCACCTTCCCCGCACCCCCCACATACACACATACACACACACACACCTCTTCCATTCACTTACATGAATATTTAAAAGCTAACACCACGGAGAGAAAAATATGCAGCAAGGGCAAAGAAGACTTGACAGACAAAAAGAAAAGAAAAAAAAAAATCATTTTGGGACCCAGATTTTCAGTTGTAGGGTGAAATTCACACTGTTTTTAATTGCAGCGGCAATGAAGACAGTGAAAAACAGAGACTTTGTCAACAGCTGAACGAGAGACGTACAGGGAGGGGAAGGGGAGACACTGTGCAGGAGCAGTCCAGCTGGGGGAGAAGACTGGGTGGGATTGGGGGAGGCCCAGTGGGGACCCACAATTGGCTCCATCCCGACTCTGTGCGTGTGTGTATGCGTGTGTGTGTATGCGTGTGTGTGTGTGTGTGTGTGTGTGTGTGTGTGTGTGTGTGTGTGTGTGTGTGTGTGTGTGTGTGTGTGTGTGTGTGTGTGTGTGTGTGTGTGTGTGTGTGTGTGTGTGTGTGTGTTGTGTACTGAGTACCACTGTGACAGAGGATGCCTGGTGTGCAGAGGCCCATGTAGGCTCCCATGAAGTTCTCTACAGAACAAAACAGATGCATTTGTTTTCTCAATTGGAGGAATTTGCTAATGTGCATATATGAGGGTAAATAGTTTGGCTAATTTGCGGCAGGCAAGTGGACAGAGGCTCTCCGCCGCTCAGCCGGCCAGCTGAGGCCCCCCTGCATGGAGAGAAGAAAAAAAAAAAAGAGGCTTTGATGACCTCCCTCCCGTCTCTCTTCTTATGCGTTACCCCCTGGCTCATCACAGCAACTTGATGTTCCCCTACAATCTTAACAAATTTCTCTGCTTGCTTTTTTATGTTCCGCCCCTCCCTCCCTCCCTCCCTCCCTCCCTCCCTTTTTTAATGTGTTCATTGTGCTTGACAGAAGATGTTCGACAGCCCAGTTAAACATAGCTCATATTCATGGGGACAGTTGTCGCTCTATAAAAATGTTTCTATTTTTCATTGCAGATGGCAGAATTAAACGAGGCTCTGTTTGTACCACACAGGCTATTTTCAGCACCGCTCGTAAAGTCATGAAGCCGCGTTTTCCGTGTGACTTTTAAATTCCAATTATTAACGCCGCACTTCTCTCACTTTTATGGCGCTCAACTTCAGATAGGATCAAAGACCGTTATATAAAATGTTTTGCTTAAGTTTAGAGTGTGACAGAGAGGAGTTACAATTCGACAACAGATAGTATCTCAAGTTTGGGGATAAATCATCTTATCTTCATTCACAGGAACATTTTTGCCTCGTTGCAATTTGTGGGTCAACAAAGGGGCAAAGCACTAAGGGAAGTTCATGACTTGACATTTATCAAGACTTTTTGGAGATGTCCGTTGTGGCGTCTTGCTCAGATGTCTGAATTAGGTTATTTCTTCATAACTTCAGTCAGCGTCGTCATTCTTCTGTTGACCTTGTGTCTCCCCGTTTGTGCCAGTCTCCGGCGGTTTCCGAAGATGAGAAAGAGCAGTGTTTAATAAAATTTGCTTTTTTTGGAGGGGGAGAATAAAGCCCTCTCTGGATTCTTTTGAAGCTGTATGCTTGTCATAAAATGAGTCTGAAGCAAATCCTATTTCACCCAAGCTTGATAAATAATTTAAAATGACTAATAGCGCCTTGCGACACAAAATGTATCGCTGTGGTGTATCAGATTGCGGTGGTTTCGGCCCGGGGCGTAATTTGTTTGGAAAAATAATTACTCCTGTATTGGATCCTGGTTAAATATTAAAGGGGTTAGCATTAGGAGTGGGGCAGCATCCAAGAATGTTTGAGTCTGGATCTGGGCGAGTGCGTCGCTTCAGACACCGCCGCTGCAGACAGGCTGCCACAGGAGTGATGGATTTTATTGACTCATTCAAACTACCACATTGCCTAATTTCATAAGAAAGAGCACTGCCAACTAATGAACTTTCTCCATGTGCTTAGCCACTGAGCTTTGAAGACTAATCCTTGTATTTTATGGGCGAGGAGCGTCGGATTGTCTGTTGAGTTCAGCTGGTTATTGAGTGCACAAGCTGGGAGGCACCGAAAGAGCGTTAAGACGCTATATATCAGCCCACAGAGGGGGGGGGGGGATGATCCTGTTCCAGTGAGATTGCAGATAACAAAAAGAATAAAAAACAAAAAAACAACAACAACAACAAAAAGCCCCGAACAAAAAGCAAGAATACTATAATAAAGAAGGAAATAAGAAGAAAACAAGCGAGCAAATTAATTAGTGTAAATGTTAACGGTGCCCACTCAGCCGTACAAAGCAATTTGGTGCGTGTGCTGTGTGTGAGAGTGGCTGATCAAGCAGGGGATATGTCCTCCCCCAGAACCTATTCCACACTTTGTTATGAAAATGGCCCTCCAGGATCAACTGATTTATTGCATGTTATGAGAGTTTTTGCACATATCCAGGCCCGTGCAGTGAACACATGCGACGTGTCACCGGGTGCGCACCCACCAGCGGCCGCTGAGCTGAGACAACACAACACAACATCTGAGTGTGTGCTATCAGCGTGAACTGGACATAACTCACATCTCCCCTTTAAACACAGCAGGGACAACGGGGAGGCAGCAACACCACCAGGCAGTCTTTCATTACTGCCAGAATCTATATATCATCAAACAGATGGCTTCTCTTTAAACAAAGGCAGTTGTCCTTGTACCGTGCGTAAGGGAATTACATGCATTTTTTCCCCCCGTGTGCTTCCTTTTATGATAGTATTTCCATATTCACGTTGGCTCGCAGCAGATTCTCCCTGCCATCAACATACACATGCCATCCCTGAAGTAGAAACTCATTCACTAAAAAGTGAAATGAAGAAGACTTTCAGTGAAGGCTCGGACACGCTGGGCAGAAATCAAGGCCACGCATACATACATGCATACAAAAATCTATTAAGCATGCAGCTCTAGATCCAGTACGAGCTGCTTTCACAACACAGAGTAAAAGCACTAATTTGAATAGGAAATACATTTACCCATTAATGACTCTTAATGAAACATCCTTGAGTCTAAAAGTGTATCATTGCCACCCTTTTTAGTTCAGTGTTTTTGTTGACATGAATGAGGAGCATTAACATGCATCACTCCTCGAGTTCTAACAAAAAAAAAAGTCCATGCTGCAGCCGTCGTCATGGCAACGAAGAACACCCCCCCCCCCCCCCGCCGAAGAAAAAAAAAGTTCCATTTGCCTGTGAAGGTCCAACACCTGAACTAGACCCCGGTTGTTTTGATCTTCCTGCCCGCCCCGGCCGACAGCTGTGTACTTTAGGGACAGGGAGGGCCCTTGAGCCACGCTCTCATCTCGCGGCTATTGTTTGCCCAGGTGGGCCAGAACGCCCTGTCTTCCCTCAAACCCCCCCACCCCCCCCGCTGCCACCGCACTCCTTCTCCTGCCTTTCTCTGTTGCATCCCCTCACTGCGCTCTCCCTCTCCTCCTATCCTTCCCTCGCCTCTCCTTGTCTTTGTTCCACGGGGACCTGTGGTCCAACTGAAGCTCTCAGTTACACAAAGGAACCCAAATTGGCTTTCATCTTCAGCCTGTTACCAGCTGTGTGCATTGTTCATTTGTGCTCCCTCTGTACAGGAGAAAGTGTAGATTATACGCACGACTGGTGATGTGTATTATTAAAGATAAGTTATTGATTATAGCTACTAGTTACCTGTTGTAAAGGTGGAGAAGTTTACGTTTTGGGTTCTGCTTATTGTGAGCTGAGCTGTCAGCATTGTTCTGCTCAGTTAAATAAGTCAACCATTGAGTCTTCTTGAACTCCCATGTATTGTTTATCCACAGTGTATAAATGAAATGAGTAAAACGAGTTTGACACCCCTGATCTAAATGATAACAGTCCTGCAACGAAGCAGACTTATCCGCCGGTGACAAATAAAAGGATCAGCAACAAAACCTGCAGATAGCAGCAGACTTGTCACATATCTGCTAAAGCCTCCGACTTCATCACAAGTACTATGATTGTCAGCAGGTCTGGGTAGGTTCAGGAATAATTAGCTCAACCTCTATTTCTAAATACCAGTGAGACAATGGTCTGGGTTATGAATTTGTAACTTGGTTACTAATTTAATGATGTTAAGGAATGACGACTTACTTGTCAAAAGTAGTGAGTTAATAGTCACAAGTTACTCACATTGTGATATTCTCAATACTTTCTGTGACAATTTTATTATGATTGCCTTTGAGTCGTGGCTCTTTCTGCACAAATAGGATCTCTCTTACACTTCCAGAGCAGGTTGCTAATTTCTTATTAAAGTCTTTGGCGTGTCTTTGTCAGTACTCACTGCCTCCATGTTTTGGGAGAGGCTTAAAATATGCAAACACAGGATGAGCTTGAGAAATCTGCAAAAGCTCATTCTCCCCTTCTTTTCCATGTCAAGCTCTCCAACGTAGGTGCTGCAGGAACACAACATCCCCCAAAGGCTCAAAGTCCCAAACCAGCTCTGTTACCATGATGACAGTAAGATAGATAGAGATGGTTAAATAAATACTTTATGGATCTTGGCGTAAATTCGGATTTTCAGCAGCTCTTAAGAAACAAAGAAACACAAACCCACAGATGAAATAGATTTAAATAGAATGAAATTCACACAATTATTACACAGATTCGAAATATACACACACAAACTACAATGCACACGCACGCCTGTACGCAAAGGTTACAGAAATACAGGGAACTAATAAATCAGGATGAGAAAAAAACACTGAGTAAAAGGCTCATTGATTACAAGCTTCTGCTCCTGGCTTCAAAACTAAGTAACAAAGATATGCATTTTTACGTGTGTGTGTGTGTGTGTGTGTGTGTGTGTGTGTGTGTGTGTGTGTGTGTGTGTGTGTGTGTGTGTGTGTGTGTGTGTGTGTGTGTGTGTGTGTGTGTGTGTGTGTGTGTGTGTGTGTGTGTGTGTGTGTGTGTGAAGGTGAAAGAAAGATGGCCCATTTAGCTGAGCCTGAGTTTATTTCCTTGTATACAGCACTGCTCAGGTCATAGTGAACAGCTGAGAAAACAGCAGGGAACTTTTATTACCGAAAACCTACCCCTTGTCCCCTTTACCCCTCTTTGCTTCTTCTTCTTCTTCTTTTTTTTTTTTTTTTACAACTTTCCGTCCATCATCATCCTCCCCTAACCTCCCTCCCTCCTGTTTCTGTTCATCCCTCCTTTTCTCTCCATTTCCTCTATGCTGACCTCTGCCATCACACAGATCTGCCTGGCATTTCAATCATCACACCCAGAAGCCATACAGAATCCTAAAGCCTCTTGCCTTGCATCTGGCCATAAGGGCTGGAAAGCCTCAGTGTATGCAGCAGTACAGTCTTCCTGCATGCTGTCGATTCGCTTGGAGATGCATCAACTTTGAATTATAGAAACAGAAGTGTCTCATTTGTTTCTTTTAATCTCTTCATGTACAGGCTGGTTGTGTTGTATCTTGTAGTTGCACAGTAAACAGGTGGCTTCATTGTGCCTTCCTGCGTGTGTGTGTGTGTGTGTGTGTGTGTGTGTGTGTGTGTGTGTGTGTGTGTGTGTGTGTGTGTGTGTGTGTGTGTGTGTGTGTGTGTGCGTGCGTGCGTGTGCGTGTGCGTGTGCGTGTGTGTGTGTGCCAACAGGTGTAAGTAACACTGAGATATCTGCACCCACAAGCATCACAGGCAGCGATCCTGCTGACGGAGGAAGCTCTGCTGCTCCTGAATCAGTCAGAGGCGAGCGCTGCCGCAGGAGAAGATAGTTTAACACGCTCCTTGAGCTCATGTGTGCATCTTTGTGCTCAATTCTTTTCCTTTTTTTTTTTTTTGTAGCATTGTCAATGCACACTGCAGCTCAAATCAATCATCACTGCAGCACCTGTTCCATAAAAATGTTTGTTTGTCCGTCCTTCTGTCTGTCGGCTTTATTTGATTTCTTTTTTTTTTTCTTCACGGGGAGAAGCGGGGGAAAGAAGGAGAATGGATGACTAAGTGAAGTGAAATGATTTGAGGAGTCTGTCGTAGCACGGTAGCGGCTCGGTGCATGGGACCAGCTACCTGTCTCAGTTTTGTTTTGTCTCCTCTTTTGTTCCAAAGCATCCTTTTCTTTCTTTCTCTCTTTACCCCATAATCTATCCAGTCTTGATTTATGAAAAGAAGCTCTTTAGTGGGGCTAATTGAATATAAGGCAGCTGCTGACGCGCCTGAGGACTAGCCATAACTTTCAGATATCCAGCGGACAGCTGAGGCCCCACTGACCCCAGATCCTGGGAAATTATTGGCCACAAATGTTGAGCAGACGTTAAACCTCAATGTGCTCTGACCGGGTGAGTCCAGTTTTAAAAGGTTTTTAGGACCATGGAAGATCATATGATGAGTGTTTCCTTCGCCAAAAAAATGGAAAACGGTCTTTTCTGAAACAAGCCTCAGAGCGAGGACGGCAGAGCGCCTCAGCACAACTCCCGCCTCCTCTCTCATTGTTAGGCTGAATGCAAGGAGTGCTATTTGCATTACAAGGTTCCTGTGGAGCAGAATGAAAAACAGACAGAGCTGTGAGCAAAACGAACGCTCTCAGGGTGGCCCCGCGCTAATTGCAACCGGGGTGCATTTACTGATTATGGTTAAGTGGTCCAAAATGGTCCCCTGCTTTCGGTCACATTGACCAACTCCCTCTCCTGGTGGACCTGGTCAATAGCAGGCCTGTTGAGATGCCTTTCCGCTGAGGGAAGAAAACAGGGTCGGGTCCTTGCCGGTCCGACATGGGACAAGCGAGGAGGGGCTGGCGAGTCTCAGGGAAAGAGCGATTGATTTTCGTACAATCAAGGAAACAGATTTGTCAGATTTGACAGCACGTGTTGAAGTTCCTAATGAACCGATTCTGAAGTGTTTAAAATGCTTTCTGACAAAGTGTGACGAGTTACTTAAAAAAAAAAAAAGGCATTCTTTATTTTATGCATCTTCTGCCTTTTATGAGCACATGTGCAGCTCATTCGTTCATCTTGCCTGCAAAAAACGCACGCACGCACGTACACACACACACACACACATACATGTGGTCAAATGGAAATTAATGGAATGCAAAGTGGAATGTAAATGTAACAAAGGGAGGAAATTAAACCCTGGCTGAAGATCCGGGACGGTTGCATGCATAGACAGGGACGGGACAGTGTTTTGTATTCCCTCTCTTCCACCGTTGCCTCCGTCGTAACAGGAGGCCCCGCAGTGGGAGAGCAGGCTGGGGGTGATATAACAGCCACTGGATCACAGAGGCTTTGATCTCCCCCCTGGGTTTCTGTACGTCTATGGGATAGTCTTTAGGCCTACTGATGAGGAGGTGGAGATCTTACACCCCCTCCAGTGCTGGCTCAGTGGCAGGTCTCTGTTTCACCGCACAGAGCAATTCTTCAGCCTGTGTGGAATATGATGTTTTTTTCATACTTCGGCCCCAGTGTTTTTTTGTTTTGTTTGTTTAATTCACGTCAAGAAATTCAGAGAGAATGTTCAAACTCATTCCACGTTTTGGGGGGAATTGAGCTGACCTTGACACAAAGAGAAGCATTGTGGTCAACCTAAAAAGACTCTTTATTTTAAATGTTTTTTCTTCGAGAGCGTTTTAATCTAGGAGCAGGTCGAGAGTTTTACATAACACAAGCACAGTGATGTAATTCCTTCTCTCCCCCCCACTTGAATGCTGGTGTCAGAAACACTGTTTTGTCCCTCCAGCAGTTCAGTCTGCCCTTGTGTCATAATCTCTCTTATGACTGGCCTGATCCCGATCCAATTTATGCAATTAACTGATGTCACCCCTCCGGATTGCTTGCAGAGGCTGAATCGCTGCAGCCTTGATTTCCCTTAAAGTAACAAATCCTTGAGGAGCTGTGGTCTATTAAGGCTGTTATTCACATAGCTTATAGTTATATGAGTGGAGATATTAAAAGTCAGAAAATAACAAGCCCCATTACATAAACAAGGAAAAGTAATTGGGGTACAAAAAAAAAGAAGTTACTCTTATTACAGGAGCGGGCAAAAACGACCACATACCAATTACAGAGTGAGTGTTTTCTGAGTTTGGCTTGCTGACATGGAGGGATTTGTGTGTGTACGTCCTTGCATGTCAGAGAGGTTAGCCTTGTGTGACTAATACAACACACAAGCTGTGCTTTTTGAGCACAAATACTAACAGGAGCACATAGCAACTGGGTCTACTTCTCTGAAAAATGCTCCTATCATTGCTGAGTGGGACTCCTTTTGTTTGTGTACATGGCTTGCTGTTTGCACTCCTGTATGCACATCTGTGTGTACACGCACAAACAAACATCCAACTGTGCTGGATGATTACGTTTTCAGGGCATGGTCAGTGGCTCGCATGAGTTCATGCGACCGTGCAATGTAAGGGGAAGGCAGGCATACCCGACCTACAAAGAGTTAGACAGGCATATATAGACAAATGCTAACACCAGACAAAGTGTGAGAAAGACGGACTGGTGGGAAGTAGGCAGATAGAGCCACAGACAGACAGAGGAGGGGGTTTGGCTTCAGGGTGAGAGAGGCCTTTTGAATGAACATTTAGGTTAGACAGGCTGGGTGAATGTGTCAGGCTTTGCCGTTGCCCTCGGACATAGATCAGACATAGAACCAGCCATCCAGGATGCATCGCACCACTCAAGGCCTCAATGTCGGCCCCTCTGACTGGGGCGCGGACTCCGTCATCCTATTGGGGAGCAGATCCAAGGACGCCTTCCCAAGTTTCCATGGTTGCATATCTCAGCTAGATCTAGCCTTGTTGTTTTTGGGTTTTTTTAGCCCGCAACATGCTCTGCTCCACCGACCCACATTAATGAAGTGCTTACAGGTTTAACCCTTAAGTGGCGAGCCAGACAGCCACCCGAGCACACATATACACGGAACAGTGTTTGCTCTGCATTCTCATTTCATTGTTGACGTGACATTTAGACAAACATGCGATGGGAAACGAGCTGGGTTTGCGTTGCCTGCGTCCTGTGCACCACGCCTGATGATAATGGGGAGGGGGCTAGGGGGGCAGTATGCTAATAGTGGGTGTACATTTTGATGCCTCGCTACCAGCATGGAGTGGTTTGGAGATGCGGGCTATCGTTCTCCACCTCCCATCTCCCTTATTATCCCCCCACATCTCTCTCCATCTCTGTCCTCCCCCATCCCATGCTTTCTGCTCTCATCCTGCTCCGTGCCCTTCACTATCGTCAGCCCCCACCCCACCACCCCACCCCACCCCCACCCCTCAACATGCTCCATCTCCCTCCTGGTACTCCTCTCCTCCGCCTACCCCCTCCGAATGCCTCTCTCCCACAATATGAGATACATTTGTTTTCCTTCGCCAGGCTGCAGGAGTAGGACGGGTGGCATGCAAAGTGCTGATGTGTTGGTTTCTGGGTAATTATAACGTCCCTCGGTCTCCAAGAAAACTCTAAACTAATGTTTAATTTGCGTCTCTGCTCAAAGGAAGCCCTCCTTTGTTATTGCCGTGGCAATTAGCTAGAGCCAAGGCCCAGGCATTTCCTGTGATTGTTGTGATTTGCATAGAGAGTGAATCAGAGAGAGTATCGAGACCCTATACCCCTCTTCTCCCGCTGCCATACATGCAGCCACCCACTCCACGCTTCCCGTCACCTTTCGTCTCCTGCCCTCCTCATGCTATGCTGAATCTCCATCAGTGGCCTGGCAACTGACACCGACTTCTCGTGCCCCCTCTACATTGTGACTGATTGACTGCAGGGAAATTTATTAAATGAAGGGACCAGCACAGGAATTTTTTTTTATTTTTTTATTTTGCGAGTGTCGGCGAGTCACATGCCGCTTACCGGCACAATCCCTAATGGTCAGCTACAAGTTCTAATTACCTGCCTGTTTGTGGCGTAGCTGGTGGCATTCCGCTGAGGATGTCCGCTAATGGAAGTTGTTAATTGAAGGTATAAACATCGTGTCGGTACTGGAAATGAAGATGTCACACCACATATGCGTGCATGTGCAGCGAGCGCGGTTTAGAATGTTGTTTATATGTGTGGATTTTAAATCTGAAATTATCCAACTAGATGTTGTTGAACAGGCAGTTTTTTTGGTCCTCAGGGGAAACCATTAACTCGCACTGCTACATCATGTGACCGTTGCATTTTCTGTTTGGGCCAAACTAGAAATAATTCATCCGGACTGTTTTCTGTCAAGTTTGAGTTATGACAGACCCACTTCTTCCAAATTATTGACAGTTTTTGCATGTAATTCCATCACTGTTTGGGAGTTTATTGGTTTTTTTTCATCTAGATTTTAATGCGTTAAAAACAAAATTTAATGAAGTATCATACAATGGTTAATTACCATGAAAGCTCCCCCCTTTGCAGTTTTGCTAAGCTGTAGTGTCATTACAATACCTGACTGAATTTGCATTGCTTTATCAGCCTCTGCCTCTGTGTCTGTGCTTACTATAATAGTACCACTGTGTGATATGATATCCACATTTCCTGCGCTGCGTCTCTCTTCTGCTCTCATCAGATTATTAGAACTGGTATTTTCCCATTTGTGGGCTTAATGCTGAGAGCTGTGGCTTCAGGGAGCCTATTTAGTGAAGGGAGAGACAGAAAGATGGAGAGGGAAGAAAGCAAATGAGAGAAAGTGGGGTAGGCAGAGAACTAATGGTAAAATAGAGGGTAAGCTGCAGGGGCTGTTAAACCTGAAGAGTGGCTAATCCATGAAACGGCAGTCTGCACTCATCTGCTCCGGACTGGTGTGGCACGGTCAGAAAATGGCACATCTAGGAACCCAGGAGTCAAACATAGCCTAACAATCTATATTTCAAAGCTGAGGGTAGAGAGGAATTCAGTAATGAGCTCCCATCTTCCTTTTGGTAGCAGAAGACTCTCTTTGTGGAACTAATTGAAAGTGGCATGTGGAGCACTGGGGAGCTCTTTGGGGGCTGCGCTGCGTTTCAAGGGATGTGGAGAGATAAGCCTGCATGCCACCGTGGCTTTTGTATCACAGGTCTGCAATAAACAGTTCTGTTAGAGAAGAGTGATGCATTTTACCAATGCGAGTACGGAGGGCGTTGTGTGGTTGGTTTGTTTTGTTTGTTTTTGTGCACAATTGTGTGCGATTTTGTCCTTAACAGCCTTTTTTCTATTGTTCAAATTTCACTCCCCCCACCACCATCATATTCTGCATCAGTTCTCCTCCTGCCATTAATAAATCTGGTTTTCTGTGTCACCTCATCAGCAATGCAGTGAGTGTGTGTGTGTGTGTGTGTGTGTGTGTGTGTGTGTGTGTGTGTGTGTGTGTGTGTGTGTGTGTGTGTGTGTGTGTGTGTGTGTGTGTGTGTGTGTGTGTGTGTGTGTATTTGTGCAGACGAGCATGTGTTATTTGGACTCTCTGACTGCAGCTCTGATGGGAGATGGGCTCTCTCTATTCCGGGTATGGAAATGGCCCAAGACGTATGCCGTTAGACTGATATACTGCGTGGCATTTACTGAAATGATGAAACACGCCGTGGCCTTAAGTATTTATAGACACACATAACAAATATACCCACACACACACACACATACTCATGCAGCCATCTTTCTGGAAAGCATTCATTAACCATCTCAGCTTACTCCATTACCCAACCATAATCCTAAACTTCACACTGAATTCATCCCCACTGTAATCTTTTTCCTGAAACTAACTGTTATGTTATGTCATTAAAGATGTTATGAAGGTCAGTATCGTGGTCTTGATACTAAGTGTGGAGTGATTTCTGGTCTTGGACACCACAAATGTAGTAAAACAAGGTGACACACACACTCATGGTTGAGGATAGAAAGTTCACATGTGACTGATACTTGTTCTAAAATGCAGCACCACACATGCGGTAGTGATTAAACTTTGGAGATGTGTTCCTTACTCAGTATGTTTTGGTCTGAAGGTTGCTGTTTGAGATTCAGGAATATCAAAAAAGTGATATTTGATCAGACCCGACTCAACTAGAGATCACCTCCCAGCAATGTTTGATTGATAGTGTAGGAAATTATGCTTGCTGGGATTTTAATGTCACTGTTGAGCTGGTGCAAGGAGGTTCGGATCAGATAGAAGAAAGTATTGAGCCCTTTTGCTGAAGTTTTTGATGACCTTGTCTTACAATCGTACTCTTCTGTCTGTGGGGGAGCACGACATGTCTCATACATATATTTATTGTGTTATGAGGTCGATTCCATACTAAATCGACTGCTGCTGCTGCTGTTCGCCGGCAGTATGATCGCCTCACAGTCACAGACGTCATTAGACAACGTACTCTTGTTTGCTGACACGTCGTTTCGCCCCGTCAATGTGACACACCTTGAAAGACACCACCGCTACGCGCGAATAAAGTGATGTTCAGTCACAGCAGTATTTTTTGAAAAGGCCTCATTAACATTCCCGTAGCGCTTTGTCATCTTGATCCACTGTTGTTGTGGCCTCGGCCACTTCTGTCTCACCTCATCATGTAAACTGTGAATGAGCAGAGGGCAGCAGGAACAGGACTATTTCTATTACGGCACAGTTTGATGCTAAATTGAGAGAGGGATATGTTCTGTTTAGTCGAGGGAGGGAGAGTGAGGAAGAGTTGGTAATGGTGTATGTCTGCCAGGCAGGCAGGCAGGCAGGCAGGGAACAGCCCAGCCCTGTGCCCAGCTGTGAAGCTGCCCCTGGGGCTTTGGGCGGCTGTGGAATGTGGCTGATGTGATTCTGGTTTGGGCTGGAGATAGTGACGGCCTGGGGCATGCAGCTGTGAAGAAGTAATGTCTGGAATAAGGGTGTGTGCATGTCCATACCATCTTTAACAGGGAAGTAAAAAGAGAGAATAAGTGGATGCGGCCACGTCGTCTCCCCTCTATGTGTTTGTCAGCTTATGGGCATGTTAGTATTTATACAGGCACCGTTGTTTATGACCATCTCCCGGTCGCAGCTGAGGCCCCGTCCGATAGAAAGGAGTGACATTCAAACTCCCGCCCCCCTCGGTCAGGGTTTTGGGTCACACTGTTCTGCGCTTTGCTCACCGGAGACGTCTGGAATGTGAGACAGGACCAGATTACGAGAAAGCACCTCCCTTAAGAATCAATGGGTTTGTTAGTCAGCTGCTCGCAGCTTTGTCCGCTGCAAGTCTGTCAGGAGGAGATGACAGCTCGTCTTTTGTTCTGTAGATTCCCCGTCCTGTCCTGGGCTAGGGGTCGGTTAAAGTGCATTGAGGAGAAGTAGCACCACTCCCTTGAACCCCACCCCCCACCCCATTTTTTTTCCCGCCACTTGAATCCTCACTAGTCAAATTTCCCACCCACCGACCAATTACAGTGCCCCGTGTGACAGGCAGAAGTGATCTGATTGGCTGTGTCGGGGTGTCTGGGAGGTCAGAGCTGTGTTCATTTCACACTGTGTCCTTTTTGGAGTCTTTCCAGCAGCACCCTGCGAGCTCTCACACAGACGGCAGAGGCAGAAAAAGAGAAAGAGGGCAAGAAAAGGAGGGAAGAGGGAGACAAATAGACAAGAAAGAGAGTTTCTCCGCACACAGCCTTCAGTGTGATATGATTTCTTGCCTGAGAAATCGTAAATGTGTCATGTTTAGTGCTGGTTTAAAATTCACATCGACTCCGGCAGGCACCTCCAGTGCGGCTGCTCCACAGTTTGTTCTTGTACTGTAAAACTGTCTGTTGCCTCCAACTCCACAACAAAAGGAAACATTCAGAGCCAGAATGTCTTTGTTGTGTGTGTGTGTGTGTGTGTGTGTGTGTGTGTGTGTGTGTGTGTGTGTGTGTGTGTGTGTGTGTGTGTGTGTGTGTGTGTGTGTGTGTGTGTGTGTGTGTGTGTGTGTGTGTGTGTGTGGGTGTGTGGGTGTGTGTGTGTGTGTGTGTGTGTGTTCACTGAGAGGGGACGGTTCTCCCTCTGGGCAAGGTAAGCTAAGACAGGAAAACACCTGGTTAGGAACGGCAATCATCAGTTATAGAGCTGTCGCAGGACATGCCCCGTATCCATGTGGAATGTCTTCATCACGTACAAAACCATGATGAAAGCGTGTACGTCTTGTCACGAAAGACGGATTTCTCCGCAGCCATTAAAGAGTTGAACGATCTCTGTCATTAGACTCCCGAGAGCAACTGTTTCCAATCTCAGGTGGATCCGCGGGTTTCTTTTTACACTTTATTATTTGGCTTGTAAACACGACCTTTCTCCTTGTCGGTATCTCTGTCTGCAGGTTTTAATGGTGAGGGAGAAACACAAACCGGACGCCGTCGGGTCATCATGTCGCACGTGTGTTGAGAGCACGTTTGTTTATGGAAGTTGCAATAAAGTATAATCAAGACAAAGGTCAACATTTTATCCTCCAAGAAGTCACCTTATTTTTAGACACCAGTCTATTTTTTGTCTTTTAAGTTTGAAATTCTTAATCTGTGTTTTTCATCTCTATAGCTGCTAAGTGTTATGTCCTTTTTTTGTTTTTATTCATTCATTCATTCATTCATTCATTCATTCATTCATTCATTCCAAACATGTGAAAAAATGCACAAAATACATACAAAAGAAATGTCCATTGGTTTGTGTGTGTGTGTGGGTAATTTGTCGTCTGCATCTACGATCAGATCTGATACTTGTTCAAGCTGTTGTTTGATATTTTAATAGAATCTCCTGTGAGAACTTGTTGTCATGAAATTATTGAAAAAGTCAGGCTTGCATTCCTACAGCTCTCAATATGAAATGATAACCTGTCCATCACGTTACTTCTCTTGTAAATCCGCACCATGCTCCTTTTTAGGCAAAGGCTAATTAAGATATTACATTTATATTGTTCCCACCTCAATCAGCCACATAAACATATCTCCAGATTTCCCCCTAGTGTGCTTATGTGGTGGACATAGCAATGAGATCGCCAGGATAGATGGCGTAATCTGAGTTTGTGTTCAAATTACGATTTAGATGGAATCAGCTGTGTCTGCTGTCTCCTTTAATGAAGCCACGGCTGCAGCAACAATGTCATTTTGTCCATGATAATTGAATCTTCAAGTATGGCTACATGACAAGGATAATGCTGTATTGATTGTTGCTGTACTGTAATTGTTTTCCTTCAATAGACAATGTATGGCATATTAAAAGCTGAGCGTGCCTTCATTGTTTGTCATGGACTATATAGGGGTGGGGGGAAATTAACACTCTATATGACGGAGGGAAGAGAGAAAACAATACAGTGGTATTGTCATTGAAAGGTGATTAACTGTGACTATACTTACAAAAGACTGCAGGGCACTGTTGCCCGGCCAAATTAATTACCTGTCATTGTGACTGATTGTTTTTGAAGACAGCTCTTATTATTAGTAGTATTATTATTATTATTGCCTGCTCTAAGAAGGGAGTTCACACAGCATCTCACCACGCAGCGGCAACAGAAACAGAAACACCAGTGATTAAAGGCAGAGTTACACCATATAATGTGTTGCTCTTTCAGGTTGTGTCTCAGTTAGATTCACCACTCATTGTTTGTTTTGGAGGCTAAAGGAAATCCATTCGCTGTGTCTTAGAGCGGTGTTTCTTATATTGAATTAACATCACCGGACTGTTGTTTTATACATGAGTGAGCGAGCGTATGAAAACAAATAGCACACGGGCAAACACCTGCCCCCTCCATGACTTCCAGGGCCGATCTTGACACGAGAAGCTGGAGCTCATTGACGAGCAAACAAAAGCGCACCGCCGCACACAGTAATGTCTGTTCCCTCTCATTTGTCCTCGCAGGGAGACGGGGGCGTGATGAGGCTGTGAGGGAATGGCCTATTTGTCCAAAATTTCTCCATAAAGCCTTAATAATCTTGCTGCTGTTGCTCTACGTGATGACATTTCTAATTCTTGTCAGGGAAGAATGCGGCGTGACAAACTATGTTGAGAGTGTGTGAACACACAGCACGCAGGCAGCGTGCTGGGGCAGAGAGAGAGAGAGAGAGAGAGAGAGAGAGAGAGAGAGACAAGTCCAATGATCTGAGGACTCGTGATCGACGGTGTCTGCACCTTTCCCAAAGGGCGCCAGTGAACATGCACGCATGGTTAGGAGGGATCTGCGTGTTTTCTTGCATGATTATGTGCTCACTGTCATGCATGTGTAATGTTAATTATGGCAGACGGACAAAGATGGGGGGGGGGGGGGTCAACCACTGTGCTGGATTAAAATCGGACCACATCTGGGTGACAATCTGGATCAAGCACTGTCAGTCTGTCCCATCCACTCTTCTAATTAACCGTAAACCTGCTTCCACTCCAGGGACTTACTAAAACACACACATACACCACGAAGATGAGAGTAACCCTCCACGGAGACACTGACACTGAGGCAAGCGAAGGAGCCAGCCGAGGGAATCTTATCCAGGAGGTCTCTGCCTGTGTTAAAAAAACAAAAAGAGAGAGATGGGGGAGCCGCGCTGTTCTATAGCACCTATGTGAGGTTTAGTTACAGCGCTCTGCAGCTCTGTAGCTTGTCGCAAGGCAGCGCAGCCTTGGGCTCTGAGAATTCATGTCACACACAGCAGAATCTGATTAGGCAGGAGATGGTATTACTGCCTGACCTGGTGGGAGGAAGGAAGAGGGTAGTCAAACAAGGGATAGTGATGGAGAGAGAGAGAGAGGGAGGGGTGATGGGGGAGGGGTGGGTGGAGGTAGAGAAATGTTGTTCATGTACTGTATGTCAGTGGGTGCCAGGTTGGGGCTGAGGCAGTGGGGGGGGGGGATTTTTTATTTATTTTCAGTCAGCCTCGCAAATATCTAGCCATACCTTCTTCCACTTGCCCCAGAAATAAGGAACTAGCCGACCAGAGCAAGGTTTATGATTGAAACTGTGCATGTGTGTTCTGTCTGCTCATAGCAGGGAGACATAGGTCATTACGACGATGGGACGGCGCCCCTGTGGCTCCTAGCTATATATTCTCAGGCGCCGCATTTCAAATGGATTTTCGACGTCTGTTGTTTTATCACATATCCAGTATGCACGGCGGCTCCACAAGCCGACCACATTGACAGTGTCCCCTCTTCTTTTACCCCCCCTATCACTTGATCTCTGTCTTGGTTACCTTAAATCAACAGAATGGGACATATTGACGCAGAGCTTTGCCATTTCTCCCTCTGAACTGAAGCGAGAGAGGGAAGGAAGTAGACAATAAAATGACATTAATGCAAGACAACTGGAAACACGGGCAGACCTCAAGTGAAAGAGCGAGACAGACAGTCAGTCAAGCAAGCAGATGAGATTTTGTTTGCTTTGGCCAGCAGTTTATATAACTGTCATGCTGGGTTTTTCATTCGAAGGGCTGCAAAACAATATTATCATATGATATGATACAGTGTATTTTGCAGTTTGTGCCCCGGCACATGGCTGCCCTGTTGTGTCTTGAACTCTGCAGGACGGAAAGAATTGTCTGGCAATTCGTTTGATTGTGCGCCAACCTCAGATGGAGCTGAGCAAGGGTTTAAGTCTAGCTCGCTGAATCCCTTGTACACTCCAATTTACCCAAGTGATCAGGCTTGGGTTTAAGCATCCCCCAGCCATGAGCAGACGCAATCTCATCTGCCTGACTGACTGTCTGCTCCCGTTTGCTCCGTCTGTCACGCTGCTCCTGTCTGTTTTTATGAACATCTCAGCCATAGTGACAAGCTAGCCAGCTGGTTAAGCTGGTTGACTGAGTGACTGCATGTTACGATGTGTGATTGTGTTACACTGCTGCATTCTGTCTGCCATTGCCCTCCCTCAGTGGGTTTCTGGTGACCCACATCTCTCCTCTGGGTCTGTTAACAGTGACTAACAGTATGAGGGAGCAGTGACATCATGGTTGAGGGTCACCAGCAGCAATTTAACACTGTCTAAGAAACTTTCCTGTTTTTCCCGAGATCTTTTTTTTTTTGTTAACGTTAATCACACATTTTGAAATGAGATATTATTTTCACGAGTACTCAGGCTTGTCAGAGCTGAGTAGCACGTGCCTCAGGGTTGGGTCAGTGTCTGGCCAGTGGCTACCAGAGTGGCCTAATAATGTCTGACTGTCAGTCCACTACCCTAATGGGTCTGGAGAGACTTGAAGCTCCCTCTTGGCGTCCCACAGATCTTTTCCCCAGGCCGTCTGTGCAGACAGGCACCACTGTATGACAGATACCTATCATTTACTGATGGCAAATCCGTCTTGGCACTTTTTTTTTCCTTTGACAAGACAGGCAGAGGGGACAGAATTTGTGTGCATGTGTGTAGGTGAGTATGTAGGTGGGTGTTGATTGAGAGGGCGTCCATCTTTCGTCGTTGTGCCCACCCCACCCTCTCTGCCTTTCCCCTCCTCATCTCCTCTCTGTCATTTCGTCCTATCACTCTGGCTCCAACCTCATTGAAGCAGGTCTGTCCCTTTGACCTCAGCACCAGGCGTCGGTGTGTGTGTGTGTGTGTGTGTGTGTGTGTGTGTGGGGGGGGGGGGGGGGGGGGGGGGGTACTGCTGGGAAACAGCCTGCTGGTTGCAGGTGGAAATGAGATGTATTACCGCTAAGATCGGCTGCATGCGGGAGAATAATAATAACCACAGGAAAGGGGTAATTACCAACTGGGAACAATGAAGCGGTGCATAAATGTCTGAACACACAGCGGAGCCTTGCTGGAGCAGCAGTCACTGCTTTTTTATTTTTTTTATTTTTGCAAGTAGAAGAAGAAAAAGCAAAGGGACAGGTGAAAAATGGTACTGCAGCACTTTTTCTCCACCGACATTCCGTCCTAAGGTGATATGCTATCCGATACTGCTGTGAAAAAAATGACAAGTGAGAGAATTTGTTATATCCTGTGTGTGCTAATATTGACTGTACCATGCTGCGACAACAGGGCTCCCTGTGCCACGTGTGCCACAGTGACAGGAGTGGCTTTCTGCCCACTGAATATTTCATTAAATGAAATGCCTCAAAGAGGGGGAGGAGTTGAATGTGACATGGTGAGACTGAAAAAGAGAGCAGGAAGGACTTTTGAATGTGCAAATGCTATCAGTGTTAGCTCAGAGTTACAATCCAGGGGGGTGGGGGTGGGGGGGCTGCTGAGCTGATCTTTACATCAGGTTGTGTTGAATCAGTGCGAGCACACCTGCTTCGATGAGTTGCCGTAGTCGCTATTTCTGCAACCTTCAGTTAAATAAGCAGCGACATCTTCTGACGTTGTACAAAACATTCCTTTCTCTACATCCATAAGCTTTTGTTTGCCTTGTTGTAATGTATTGCCAGACCGCCCTCCCCCGGAGAATGTTAATACTTAAACAGGTAAAACAGTGGCAGCCTTGTCAGCGCTTTTGCTGTGCGTTTTTCTGAAAGCTAAAGAAAGAAAAAAAAAAGGGAGAGGGAGCCCTGTTTTCAAGACCTTGAACACCAGGAATGTCGCCCCTGCTTTGGGAGTGAAGCAACATTTCTCAAGGACTCTGTAAAAAAAAAAAATTCCCTTGTCCAGATACCCCCCCATCCCTTCCACCCCCTGTCCACCACTCAACCACCTGGAACACACAAGCTCTAAATTTAAATGCAGCCTGCTGATGCTGCCTGGATTATCGTGCATTTACACATTCTGTGCATCCTGTACATGGCGTGTGCACCGTACTGCAATTCCGGAAGTGATAAGAGCAGGTGAAGCATTTTGGGACGTGTGTGTGTGTGTGTGTGTGTGTGTGTGTGTGTGTGTGTGTGTGTGTGTGTGTGTGTGTGTGTGTGTGTGTGTGTGTGTGTGTGTGTGTGTGTGTGTGTGTGTGTGTACTAGGCTGCAGTTACATCCTGTGAGCCACAGGTGCACAGCAGGGTGTGGAACTCCGCACATTGATTTCACAGTCAGCGACCACCGTGCAATATATCTAGAAAAGTGCCTCTCAATGGTGCGTCTTCAAAGAGGCTGTGGAGGAACCTTTGAGGGCATGAATATGTAGATGAATACCCAGAGGTAGGAGTCATTCACAGCACCAAACCCAAGCCTTTTACATTAGGCCGGGGCAAAGCGTGGAATCTGGAGAGGGGCAGAGGCAAAGGAATGGGAGGAAAAGGGAGAGAAGAGAAGTGGATAGAGCAGAGAGAACTTAATGGTGGACTCCTTTCTCATGAAGTGCTTTTTCCTGTTAGTGCCGGGCAGCTATCGCTCTTCCCAACCATAACTATGTCATAACAGGGCTTTTAACTTAGCCAGTAAAACATTATACTGGCTACGTTGGCTCCTATATTTATTTACCTCAAGGATTCTTGCTGCTTTTTGCCCGTAGCTGCCCAGCTATTGAATAAAACATAGTTACGTAAGGCCCAATGATGAAGTCTTGGAGACCGAAAGAGAAAAGATCAAAGCCATTACCATAGACTGGCTGACCTGTGTGTGTGTGTGTGTGTGTGTGTGTGTGTGTGTGTGTATGTGTGTGTGTGTGTGTGTGTGTGTGTGTGTGTGTGTGTGTGTGTGTGTGTGTGTGTGTGTGTGCGTGTGCGTGCGCGTGCGTACGTGCGTGCGTGCGTGTTTTGCATTTGCGTCTATGTAAATGTTGGTTCTAGGGATACATCGGTCTCCCCTCTGGAGCCAGGCGAAGGGAAGGTCAGCCTGATGGATACATCCTGACATGCACACAGCCTGTGATGTCAGCTATGTGCGTATATCTGTGTAAGCGTAGCCGCATGTGTGTCCGTGTGTGTGTGTGTGTGTGTGTGTGTGTGTGAGTTGGCAGGCCAGCCAGGCGCAGGCACAGTTCAACAGAGCACAGGGCAGACAGGCGAGTGGGGAGGGGAGCATGCCAGCCAGGCGCAGGCACAGTTCAACAGAGCACAGGGCAGACAGGCGAGTGGGGAGGGGAGCATTCGCTTGGCCTCACCGTCCCAGTTTGTGGGGTTGGAAGGGGGCTTTTGCTGGCAAAAATGGGGGCGGTAAGAAGGTCGGGGTGGATGGCGAGGAAGGGTGAGGTGTAAGTGTTGGCGGGGCTGGCAGAGGGAGGGAGTTGGGTGAAATGGCTGAAGAAAGACTCCATTCATGAGTCGTGCCATCTCTCGCTCCCAAGGGGGCTGGGGCTCATCAATGACCAGGCCAGCTGGGAGGATGTCAGCCTGCAGACTCCCTCTCCCTCTGCCTCAGCCTCAGCCTCAGCCTCAGCCTCAGCCTCTCCCTTTACATCCCACCCTCTCTCTCTTTTGTCAAGGGCCAGTGCTGTCAGAAGCACTAGCCAGAACACAGAGGTCTCTCATGCAGTTGGGTTCTCATTCATGTCCAGTGAAAGCATGCAACTCGACGGTATCTTACACACCGTATGTACTGTATCTGACATGCATGGTCTGGATAAGACGTTAACGACCACCATGAAAAAAGGCATCACCTGCAGTAGCAATACCAGCTGGAAATAATCTCTGTGGGGGTGGGATGCTAAATGAAAACACAACTTTTCAGAACTTGTCTCTGTGTGAACAAGGGGAAAATGCAACTTTCTGAAAAGGCTCAGGCTTTATCTCCATGTAGACAACGAACACGCTGCTTCTCCGTACCATAATAAATAATTCTTCTGCACATATGCAAGTAGATGTAAAATAACAACAATGGCGGCCACCAGAGTGTCATTACTCCCATTGCTAAAGTTTATAGCAAATTGTTCTCTGTGTGCATGGTCCCCCCCCCCCAAAAAAAATAAAAAATAAATCAGCACCCACTAGTGGCCCTATTGAGAACTACAGTGTTTCAGTGTTTCTGCCATTTCCATATAAATGGATCATTTTCAAAACATTGCGTTTTCACTTGAAATGTTGTGTAAACCGGGCTCCAGGCAGCCAGGTCACGAGCTTGTTGCTCCTTTTTCGACTCAAGAGCAGAAATTGAGTTTTATAAACTTTAAGAGATTCAAAAGTTTTATTGAGTTCTCCCACCAAAAAAATCCCTGAATATTTTATCTACCAAATATTCAAAACCGATAACTGTGACCATGAAACACCTGCCTGCCTGTGTGAAACAACAGCGTCGTCATCCGCAGCGAGAACTGAAGTGATCCTATATGCACCGGTGATCACGTCTCATGCACCAACTCTTCAGAAAGGAAAGGAACAATGTTTGTGAGCTGCGCAGATGTGTGTGCTGTTTATCACTGCCAGTGAAAGGCCTGGCTCAGCAGCAGCTGTGGAGCGCTTTGCATGCAATGGCAGAGGTGCAATGGCAGGGGCAGATTTGCATTTGTGGTTTCATATCATAAGCCACAAAGTTACTCCATCGCTCTTCCTTCCTCCCTTTCCTTCTCTCTCTCTCTCTCTCTCTCTCTCTCTCTCTCTCTCGGTTTCACTGGTCTTGTTGAGATTTCTGTGAGTGGCAAAAAGAAGCAACAGGGACAGGCTAAGTAGAGCACTGGAGCATAACCGGGGAAGATTCAAGCCGTTACGGCCCCAATGCACACCATCTATACAAGCAAGTCGCCTAATTGCATATAAGTCATTTTCACAAACAGCCACACGTGTTGTCCACTATAATGAGGAGAACTGACATCACTAATTGTATCCATGTTACAGTGAGCTTTATCGCTGGTTTTCAGAAAGGTCACTTATGCAAGTTTTTTTTTTTTTTTCTTCTTTCAGCCATGTGTGTTAAAACATGTCCTCCATGGAAAAATCAACATGAATTTAATATTCAGTGTGTCAAGCCGACAAAACAACAACTTTACAGCGGCCTGTGATCAGCACATGTCCACTGTGCGACATCCAGAGCACCATCTGATAAATGGCTTACCTCAGTCTTTCATCTTGACAATGCATTTTGATGGTAAGAATTTCCTCAAAGACAGCCTGTTTTTTTTTTACGGGATAATCGCCTGCAGTTTATGTTGCTTGCCGTGTTTCATATATATTTTGGGTTGCTCAAATTTAAATGAGGTTTTCGGAAAACTCATATTCATGCAAATAAGGGGATAAATGTTTTGAGTGTGTGGGGTTTTTTTTTTTTTTTTTTTGTCAGTATAGAAATATGTGAATCCTATTTAGGTGACAAATGTACCCCAGAACTGCTGGGCTGCTATAATGGTTTCATTATGTCGTAAAAAAAATGCATACATAATAATAATGTCAAAGTCCTGCCTGATTCTGTTATCAGCTTCACAGACAGCATGAGAACTGAAGTGCTGAAAGTACAAATGAGAGCATGGGAATATAAACAGAACATTATCTGCACAAACTTTGTCGAGTAGTGTTGATACAGTGTCTCACGGTTATAACTTAAAGATTCATATTTACACAGAATCTAGAACAGTGCTGTCTTTTGTCTCCTGGCAAAATTTGATCAAGCCTCTCTTTCGCTGAATGGAAAATTGATGCTGGGAGACCATGTCTTTCTGATAGGTCGCACTTTATTAGTTTTGCGGCGGTGGCACACTTGTCTACGTGTGTGGAGCCGCTGATGTTCCCTCTCGCTTGTGTCCTTAATGAAACTCCTGCCAGCCGAACGAGTTTTTAAAAGAGGATCAGGCCGACCCCGGTCCCAGTGTCCATCTCCTTCCCGTTCTTCCTCGCCGCTCCCCTCTGATATCGCCTCCTGTCAGGCTCCTCGATATGTTCTGTGGAAGTCTTTTGACAGATGTCTCAGCTCTTGGTGTTGTTCTGGTGTGTAATGATATTGTTGTCTTGTTCGTTAAGATCCTAATAAACCAGCACGTTCTGTTACGGGAAGTCATTTTCCAGCAAAGCACGACCTGCAGGAGACACGACCCCTGAACAGTTTAGTTTTCATTCTGATTTTGTCTATTTTCTGTTGTCTTCTGTCTCTATACATTAAACACATCTGAATCTCATGTCCCCTCTGTTCTTTCCACCCAACATCAGCGAGCGATGAAGGGCTTTTCTAGTGGGCGCTCGCGTTAGAAATGTGCTTTTATGTATGTGAGGTATGTCCATTCATTCGGTCCCCCCCCACAGCTGCTCTAAGACCACTTACTCCCCACCCCCCACCGGTCTATAAAGTCCTTTAGCGTCCGCTCCTGCTGTTTTCCACATTCTCTGTTTGCCTGGTACGTACAGTTCCAGCGGGCCCAAGGCCAGACCCCCCCCCCCCCCCCCCCACTATTCTCTTACCACGGCCAAAAGCCTGCCAGAGCCCCTCCAGGCTAGAGGCAGGGACCTACTTACCCTGGTCAATCTGACAATCCACATTGTCAACTTGAAGCTTTCCACTACCCGTATTTGGTCCTTGTGAATTCTGTGTTTTACTGTTGACGTGGATGGATGGAAGTGTATTCAGATTCCGCAGTTTCGTTCAGTCATGAAGCTTCTTTTTGGAGCTAAGTGACGATACTTTACCAATAGGTAAAATGTGAGACCAAAGACTTCCCTCCTATGGTGATGACAGCAAGAGAACCTCTCGAAAGTGCTTTATGTTGTTAGCAAGCAGAACCACTGTGTTCTCGGTTATTTTAAGCTCCATCAGAGACGTGAGCTCACAAGACGTGTATTAGTCTCTCTGACAGGACATAAAACGCGTTGAATGAAATTTGGGAATTGTTTGGGACTGCGGTGCTGCTCAGATAACTGGAGCAATATTTCTTCTTTTTCATCAAATCACAGATATTTATCGCCTCCTCAGCTGAAACGCTCTTATAGTTCTTTACTCTGTGTGTGTGTGTGTGTGTGTGTGTGTGTGTGTGTGTGTGTGTGTGTGTGTGTGTGTGTGTGTGTGTGTGTGTGTGTGTGTGTGTGTGTGTGTGTGTGTGTGTGTGTGTGTGTGTGTCTACGCACATGGGAAAGGCCTGTTTTGAAATTAAGTACTGATGTCTTTCATGTCCAAATGACTTGCTAAATGCCCAGATGAAGCTCGTTGCATGGTCTGGTGAACATTCATGTTGGTTTTATTTTTCTTGGCATAATTGTTTCCATGTTGCTCTTCGAGGCTGCGGGGTTGTGAAACACCAACCCCTTCTCTACACGTTTCCCGTGTCTGACTGCCCGAGACGTGGCTCAGCGATTGGTGCTGCTGCAATGTTATCAATCAGTTATCTGCAACGTGCCACCTTGCATACTGCCCAAACAAGAGATATGAAAAAGGAACACTCTGCCGACTACAACCGCAGTGACAATAAATCTCAAGGCTGCATCGAGAGATCAAAGTTAAGACAAGATAGCAGCCTTCAGACTTTGTAGATTAATTGAAGTGACAGTCTTGTTGCTAAATACAAAAATGTATAAATGTATAAATGTAAACTTTCGGTGTGTGTGTTGTATATTTAAATGGCAGAGACTGGGAAGATCTCCAGATCCCTCCCACATAAAAAGCCTGACCCGTGTTTACTACACTGCAGTTTTAGTGATTCTCTATCCAAAGATCCAATGTCTTTACGCATCAGATTGAACTATTACATTTAGGATGAGGTCCTATGGCTAACTGCACTGTGTTTTCTTTGTCCCCAGGGCGCCAGAGATCATCCTGGGCCTGCCTTTCTGTGAGGCCATAGACATGTGGTCCCTGGGCTGTGTGATAGCCGAGCTCTTCCTGGGTTGGCCCCTCTACCCCGGAGCCTCAGAGTACGATCAGGTAACACAATGATGATTGCGCGGACCTTCAGACCGCTTCCTGACCTCTGATTTCTTGTGACGCACACCCGTGAATCCTCTCCCGTGTGCCATTGTTCCTGTGTGTTTTTCCTCTCTGTGCTTGTATATTTCTCTCTGAGCTCGGGAGGGTGGGATGCCTCTTCCTGAAAGTCCCCCGACGACCCCTGATGATTCTTGCGCAGCCTCCCTGTTTATCTGAACAGATGCCACAGAGCCACTTGTCCAATTAGTGGAGCCCCTGTGCTCCAGAGCAAGACATTGTCGCGTTGCTTTCCCTCTATCAGTCCAGATGTGGCTCAGTGGGGGAAACCTTGAGCAAGTTGTGCTCCATCTCTGAACAAGCTTGTGTGATTTTTCACAAGCCCGCCCAACATTGCAAGTCTCATTTACAAACCTCGATATCAGTCTTTGACTCTTAAGCTGAGGTCATCTTTGGCTGCTATACATAATTCTTCCTTGCCAGGCTAGACTTTCGAACTCTCAGAAGAATATCTGTCCTGAAGTTTTTGTAATGAGCAGGAAAGATTCCATCAATTCATTAATCTTTCATACCGCTTCAACCAATTCATGGTTGTTAAGTGCGGGAGCTGATCCATACTGAGTATGGGTGAAGGCATTATGCAGAGTATAGTATGAAAATCCACAGAGAAACACTTATGGGCAATTTAGGTTCACCAATTCACCCCAAACATATATTTTTTTAAGTACTTTGGAGATGGCTTGTACACGCACAGGGAAAACATGTAGACTCCGACTTGAACTTGATATTCTCAATGTGAGGGGAAAGTACTAACCACTACACTTGTGCATCCCTGGATAGATTAAATGGTTGCATGTGTGCATGTGAAAACCTCAAACACGTCTTTCCTGTTTTCTTTTGTTTTGTTTTGTAGATCCGGTACATCTCACAGACACAGGGCCTGCCTGCAGAGTATCTGTTGAGTGCAGGGACGAAGACCACCAGGTTCTTCAACAGAGATCCAGACTCTACCTATCCCCTGTGGAGACTCAAGGTATTGGAGTAAAACAATCTCGAGACTGTAATATTTCACTGCCCAAAGCTTTGCCAGTGAAACCTGTGGCTAATATTGTCTGGTTACACCGTGTGGGGTATTGATGGGCCCGTTGGCTGGCGATAAACAAAGTGAAAGGGTAATGAGAGCAAAATGGATCTGTGTGAGAGGATTTGGCGAATGAAAACCCAGCGTGATGAATCTAACTCAGAGGGCGACTGCTCTAACCCCCGCTCACTGTCCCACTATGTAGGCCACTCAATAAGGAGCGCGCTCCTTTTCTTTTTTTTTTTCTTTTTACCCTCATTAACTTAATTTGAACTTTTGTGTGCCACACAGAGCTTTCGCACATTGAATTCTTGACAGTATTGAGCTGCAAATGCTGATCCCTTCTTTGCGGGGTACGGTAATGCTTTTACTACGACATCCCTGTCTGAGTCTACCATTGATTTACTTTTATTTTTTGCTTTTGGGTTGAAAGTGTTGAGTGCATTTATTTGTTATGAATTCCACTAACATACCAAAACCGCTGACAACAACTAATGATAGCGGCTGGCCCTTTAAATTAAGAAATATAGTAACTAAGAGAGTACATAGCGTGCATTTTTCCCATTTGAGAGAGCTGCATGGGCCGTTAGCTGTTGTCAGGTAAGATTTGGGACACCTGGTTGGTAGGTTTTCAATGTTTTTAAAAAGTCCTTTTTGGCAGTGTGAAGACACTGAGATGAGTAATTTGGCACTTGATATTACTGTTATACCTCCCTCGCGTGTTCCTAGTATGTGGAAAATTACTTACATTTTTTCCACTCTGAAGGATGACGGCTCAACTTAAATCTGACCTCGCCACATATTGCTGTAAAAATATTGTGTTACTCTATCAAGTTCGTTGAACACAGACATCGTTTTGTGTAGCTTACCCAGCTGAAAAAGTGAATAATTACACTGTTCGCAAAGTGAAGTTCTTGTGTGGCCCTGTGAGCCGGTATGCATAACGCGGTGTGTATTCTTCGTAAAGTGTTTGTCTGATACGCACCTCCGTGAGCAGTCTCCACCCGTCTTTCTTGGCTGTTAGATGAGTATTTGTGTGCTACCCCAGGGTTGCTCAGAGGGTAAGCCATGTCCTGCCGCACATCAACAACAAGAGGCTGTAATGAGCCAAATGTAAATAGTGCGTTTCCAGAGGGGAAGTGCGATGGGATTTGAGAGGAACATCTGCTTCTTGTCTCCTGCAGACTCCGGAGGACCATGAGGGTGAAACAGGGATCAAGTCAAAGGAGGCCCGCAAGTATATCTTCAACTGCTTGGATGATATGGCGCAGGTATGCCAACAGTGGTTTCACTTTTCTTTTGCTACACTTTTCTTTTTGCTTCAATCGCTTCCATCTCTCTTGCATTTACAGCTTCTGTGATCAGGTTATTCACGTCTCGGGCCAATTTGCTCCATCACATCTCCACAATTATCCATCCAAAGCCCTTTAAAATATTTATGCTTGCCAAGTTCTGATCTCCAGCTGCAGTATAGCTCAGCTGATTTATAGATTGTACAAGTTGAAATGAAAGCAGCTGCTCGCTGAAACCTCTCCTCCACTGCGCCTCTGCTCTTCATTTTGCCTAAACCGCTATCTAATAACTTACAGGCACACTTTGGAGAGAAACATGTGGTGCGGCTGGTTAACAGGTTCCAATATATTCCGTTTACTTTTGTATTTAACTCGCAGTGAGTGTTGTGGCTTTGTCCTCACTTTGCAGATTTGTGGTACATGTAAGCATATATAGAGGGCATCTGTTAAGAAAAGAAAGTGCTTTACTAGTACTGTACATGAAGCTATTCTGGAGACTTCCACATAGTTTTTCAGGCCGGCTCAGCAGGGCCCACACAGTGTTGTGTCTGTGTGACTCAGCTGGTTAGTTTCTTCCTCCCTGATGCCCTGCATGTCACCTGTGGGAATTTGCTAAGGAGATCTTACGTAACCCCATGAACATGATTTAATGTACAGCATATGAATAGGGACAGCTGCTGAAAAGTCACATGTAATGCCACTTTCCACTGTGACTCAGAGTGAATTCATCTCCCCGTGGTGGGAAAGTTCACATGTAGCCATGACATTTGGATAAGACGTGCCGGCAGTGTCAGTTAGTGCATGTTGTTTTGTTGGCTCGATCACGAGCAGGTTCCACTGGCAGACGTGGCACAAATGACCAAAAAGTGACTGATTTCCCCACAGTAACCTCATATTTTTCACACTATCATCATACTTTTTGATGATGACCCAGGAGATGTGCTTTAGACAAGTTAACTTTCTTTTTTTCCCCCCCTCTGTGATATGGTCATCTTGATACCCAGCTCCTGCTCGCCTCTGAAAATTGCCAATGTGGACACGCAACACATGTGGCTAGTTAACTGATGGAGACAATTATAGTTGTCCACCAGTGCCCAGGGCCGCTGTCAGCTCTGTCTGGAATAACTTGCTGTCGGCGGGGACAAGATGCTATCGTTTTCTGCGCTTGTCGGATTTACAGTTACCACACACCTGCGCGCGCACGCACACATATATATGAATCACAGTTTAATGAAACCAACCTGCACCGGTATGATATCCCCTGGGTCATCTCTCTCTTCTGTGCTTCAAGCTCTGGGTCCTGTCTTCTTCTGTTGCAGCCAGATTCAGCTTACTACAAAAACACTGAGGAGATTCAGCAGAGCTGCACAGGCTTACTGTCTGAGAAACGCAGCGTATTTCTGCCCCCGTCTCACTATCCTGGACATATAAACAAGTCAGCATTGTGGACATCTGTCTCTGCGTGTATAATGAATGATATTGCTGAAGGCCCTGCAAGACAGAGGGGCTGGATGCCAGGAAGAGATAATGAACCTCTTTTCAGTCGTGGGAAATATGGGGAGGCTTTAGTCACAAGTATATCTAATTTGAGTAAATCAGACACCAACTTAGAGCAAATGCAGGACCTCGCTAGGGGCCTGTAGAGGAACGTACGCGGACCGGAACTGCACAAAAATGGATTGGCTTTGATCTGTAGATTGGAGTGCAGCCATGACAGGAAGCACAGTAAGGCGTTCACTGAATCTTGTTTTTATTATATACACTTAAAGATAGAACTTTTCCTTTCTTCATCCGCATTTCCTGCTGAGAAAGACACAGAGATAAAGTTCCAGATTAATGTGCACATGCTGCAAGGCGGAGAGGGGGGGGGGGGGGGGGGGGGGGATGGGCCGGCATCCTGCATGCCTGGCACCACATCTCCTGAGGCATCGCCCCGAAGTGTCCTGCCGCTCGACATCTGCCATTTCTGCCCCCACTTCAGAGACGTCCGTGCTCCTCGTGACACAAACATCCGTTGACATTCCACACACATGTGGCTCGCCATCTTGGTTAAAGCCTCATGTTTTCATATTTTCCATTATTATTTTTTATTTCCATTTAACAAAAATAAATAAATAAAGCTGGATGATATCTTCTCTATCTAATTAATTCATGTATCCTAATTTAGTAGCCGATAGGAAAATTCTTTATCCTCTTTAGGCCTCTTCTTATCCTGCCTGATTACTGTGGCACCAAACTATGTGCATTTCCCCAAAGTCATCTCTCCCACTGGCAGAGGACAATGTGATTATTTCTCACCTCATTCTGCAGATTATTCCTTTATCACAGCCGGTGGAGATGGCGAGCAGAGAGGGGCGGCGACACAACCTGAATAACCTGCATAGAGAAAGAGAACCGAATCAGACTTGCAGTGTTGACTGGCAGCAGATCTGATAGCCCCTGGAGCAGGCCTACAGATAAGCGTTGCGTCTTTATGAAAAACAGGCCTGCTACCGCTGCATGGCAGTCACAATAAACAAGGCTGCCTGTCTGCTGCGACTGTCCCTGTTTCTGTGCTGACAGTCTGCGTGTTCGCTTCACACCAGACTTGCTATATCATGACCTTGTCCCACTTTCTTCGTCCCTCGCTCCACACGACAACCCCAAAAAGCAGACCTGAACGTCAGAGCTAGGCCGCTGCCTATCAATTTTGGCGAGCCATGAAGCTTTGCATTAAAGCCGAAATCGCCCTCTTTCCCCTCCCGTACTTATCCACAAGCTAAGCCGCAATGTTTATTACAGATGAAGCAACACGATATTCCGAGGCAGCTTCCCAGAATTGCCTCAGAACATATTTAGGTTAAGTTGTCCCGTGTCAGCTTTTTCAGAAGTACTCGCAAAATGGTGTTCTCTGTGAAAGGGCTTTTTAATGACTAGCCAGTGGTGGTGTTTATTGGGTTTCTGTTTTTTGTTTGTTTTCACATCTCAGGAATAGATAAAAATCGCAGTCAAGGCGCCAGTAGATATTCCAAGTGGGGCTATGAATATCAGCGCAAATGTTTATCATGTCGCCGAGGTGGAAGGTTATCACTAGGCTCTGTCGCACACAGACTTGACAACCTAACTTATGAGGCCTTGTGGGTATTAATAAGTCCCTCTACAGGAATTAGCTGGGGGGAGGTTGTTTTTTTTTTTTCTCCTGTTATCAGTGAGGACATTATAGCTCGTAAACACTTGTTATGATATCAAGAAAACATTTGAAAAAGGACTGATACACATGACAACTAGATATTTTAAAATGTGGAAATGAGCTTCAAGTTGAAACTCGGATTGATAATTGATCCAGTAGATTGGGAATACAGAGAATTCTCCTGTAAGAATCACTTATTTATTATGCCAAAAAGAAAAAAGCAAGCAATTTACATGGTCATCAGAATAGAATAGAATAGAATAGAATAGAATAGAATAGAAATATATACCTTATTTATCCAAGTGCAATTCTTTACTTCCAAATATCCGATATGAATACCCAACAGTTGTTTGCTCTTATATCTTTTGACTAAGAAAACAATCAGGAATCTCCACCAACAGACAATCAGTGGAAGAATCTTCTTAATTTAAAAGCGAACACACTTCCTGGAACACAATTAGAAGAAAAAAAAACCCTGGAGGAAATGGACTGGATACAAGACTGAAAGGGACAATACCGGATTAGGAACAATGGCAGTGTATGAACCCGTCTGTAGGGATTCTATAAAATGAATGCATATGTGTGATTTGTAATGAAATAAATAAAGCATTCAAAATGGACTTTTCCTTCAGGTTAACATGACGTCAGATCTGGAAGGAAGCGAGATGCTGGCGGAGAAGGCGGACAGGCGGGAGTTCATCGACTTGTTAACCAAGATGCTGACCATCGATGCGGACAAGAGGATCACCCCGATTGAAACGCTCAACCACCCCTTTGTTACCATGTCGCATCTCCTCGATTTCCCACATAGCACACAGTATGAACTCCGCTGCTGCTGTTTTTTCTTTTGCACATTTATCGTTTCGAGCGGTGAAGTTCTGAGACCCGGTGATCACTCAAACCCCCCCCCCTTGCTCTCTGTCCCCGCAGCGTGAAGTCATGCTTCCAAAACATGGAGATCTGCAAACGTCGCGTCAACATGTACGACACAGTCAACCAGAGCAAGACGCCCTTTATCACCCACGTGGCTCCCAGCACCTCCACCAACCTCACGATGACCTTCAACAACCAGCTTAACACTGTGCACAGGCCAGGTGAGAGTGCAAAACATAAAGCTCATCATCGTTCATCTGTATTCTGCGAGGCAACCGGTCACCGTTCACTTCTGTGCTGTCAGATGCAAGTATGTAAATGAGCTTGGCTGATGTTTATTGCATTTGCATGGTCGGTTCCACAAAAATTTTAGACAGAGGAGTTGATGGACTACATATTACAAATGCAGCTGAAAAATGCATGTAATGCGAATTGTGAGATAAGAGCATAAAATACAGAAGACTGAACATTTACGCCGTAAATTCCCATATATTTGTGGGTGTCATGTTGAGTCATTACGGCAGAGACGAACATATGAACTATGTATTTTGCATGATGCTGTTTTAAACAAACAGTGTCAGTGGTTAAGCAGCCCAGAAGTGTCTATTTGTGTCTTTGTTCTGTTTTCTCTCTCTCTCTCTCTCTCTCTCTCTCTCTCTCTCTCTCTCTCTCTCTCTCTCTCTCTCTCTCTCTTCTCTCTCTCTCTCACTCTCTCTCTCTCCCTCTCTCTCTCTCTCTTCTTCCATTCTTCCTGTTTGTCTGCCTGTTTCCATGCTTACTTGGCTGCCTTTCTGCCTTGGGTGCATGTATATCTGTCTGCGTGCATTTCTGTCTGTGCCCCAGGTTCCTGTGGGGATTGTCACAAAGTGCTGATTACACACATGACAAGCCCCACTTCCTGCTTGCCTTGCATTCTGGGGCTTTCAGGCCTTAAGAATCCCTTTAGCAGGCTTCCTCTCTTTTCCCCTCCTCTCACTCCTGTCCTCCTCTGTCTTCTCTTCTTTCCTCCCATTTCCCTGGGTTGAGCCTGTGGTGCTTTACCGCTTCACTCCCGTACGGTCTGTGAATCGAAACTGCTGACTTTTGGCTTCTGCCGGAATCACCAAACGTCTGGTTGCAAGGTTTTCCAGATTGTGTTTAGTTACAACTCCTTCACTCTCTCTATCTCCTCTTCTCTCTCTCCTTCTCCTCTCTCTCTCTCTCTCTCTCTCTCCTCTCTCTCTCTCTCTCTCATCTCCCACTCCCACCCCTCTTGTTAGTAAACAGAGTTCTTTATCACCAACTATATCGAGCCAGCTCTCGCTGTGTAGCATGCGACAAAACTCCCATCTTGCTGTGATTTAAATGGATTAACATTCCCTCAACTTGTCTTTTCTGCGCCCGGCTCTCAGGGCATATAGGCAGACTTAAGTTAGTGATTTATTCATCTCGTTTCATTTGCAAGGCTGGGATGTATCTTTGGCCTGTGTTTTGCTGCCTCCGTGCTTGTTTATGATGAATGCCACAGTACCATATTGATTATGTTCTCTCTCCTGGTGTTCATCGAACACACTAAAGAGAGCAAATGAAAAATGAAAGCGCCGTCTATGTATTTTCCTACGTACACCTAATGAAAAGGACTAAAATTAGCCAGCGTCTCGTGGAGCAAACACTACTCACATGCCGAGCAAATGCTGTCTCTTAAAAGCATTTGTTTGTATCTACGATGTTCCCGGGCGGTCTTGGCATTTCACATGTCTTATTAATGGTCAAGACATGCCGGAGTTACCTAAGCTTATATAATTATACGGTGACTGTGGGATGTGAAATATTTCTCCTCTCAGGCATAATTGATTTGGAGGCCAGATAGTGAAGCTGTGACATGAAATGTCAAATTTTGTTGCGGCAAATTAAATCGTCTCGTTCTTATGATATCATAACTTAAGCAGAGTGGTAATGAAGAAGATCTTTATGCTGCTGTGGGGTTTTGTGTTTATACTTTCTTTTAAACACCTCAGTAGACGGTTGCATCCGTGAGCAGTAGTGCATTTCTCTCAGCCGAACTCAGTATGTCGTGGTAAACGATCAGTCTAAATTTTTTCTGGTGTGGCATTTTGCTCATTGATGGTTGATTATTCCTGGAATTGCAGCCATTGATTGCATCTTTGCTCACACTCTTTGGCTCCCTCTAATTAATCAAATCAACAGGCTGCATATTTTAAGGCATGTTCAAATCAGTCGCCCAATTTCCTCATTCTTCCATCGGCTTTTATCATCACTGGGTGCCTCGTGAGCTATCCTGTCTTCCTTTGATATGAGGGTTGTTTTGGCATCTTTTTGTCTGCATTATTTTGTTAGAATATTGCTATTATTCTTATTTTCTCATGATATACACCATTCAGACTTGCCTCCGAGGAGCTCCTCCACCTCCCTGTCATTCCCACCAGTACCCCCACCCTCATGATTTTTATTTTGGTCCCGTCATTCCTTTAGGCCACCAACCTGGCTCCCTCCTCCACCAACAATGCCACCCTTTCCTTTGCAAGTCCTGACGTCTCCATACTAAACTACCAATCTGCACTCTACCAGCCCTCCGCTGCCTCCATGGCAGCTGTGGCCCAGAGGAGCATGCCCCTGCAGCCGGGGGCTCCTCAGCTCTGCGCTGCCCGGCCTGACCCCTTCCAGCAGGCGCTCATAGTCTGCCCACCTGGTTTCCAAGGTAAGGAGGCCCCACCTGTCAGTAAGCATTAGCCCAAATGGACCGAATAGGATTTCTGGCTCATCTGTGAAAACACACAAGCGACTGCACTAAAACACGCTTTGATTCAACAGTGAAACACAATTCAACAACATTCATCTGCAACCATACATAATGTGACAGTGTTAGTTCTGTCTCTGCGAGTAAACAGTCCTCTTGTTTTTTGCCAGCTTTTTGTCTTTTTATTATGCATTGCCCAACAGGCAGTGTCAGTCATACCATAAAAACAGTGATTTGTTGATAACTTGAGGCAATTAGTCATTTGAAAGGAAATGTAATATCTTTGCTGTTATGCCGTTTGCATGACTACTGGTTTTGTTTTCGCCCAGGACTGCTATTTTCACACTATTTTCAAAGGGATTTTGACATCTGTTGAATGCAGATGAAACACCTTTCATGTATAACTCATGCCGCGATATCTTTTGAGTTAATTTTACCGATTCTATAGGCAGACTCTTTAATAAGTGACGCATGTGGGGGTGGTATGACTGCACTTAATTGATGACATCTTTTGTGCGTTGCTTTATTTATGTACAGGGCTGCAGGCATCCCCTTCCAAGCACACCAGTTACTCTGTGCGGATGGAGAATGCTGTTCCCATAGTGACGCAGGCCCCCGGTGCCCAGCCTTTGCAGATTCAACCTGGCCTCCTTACACAGGTAGGAAGACTGAAGCATCACAGAGGATGAACTAATGGAGTTATTTGGATCTTAACAATAACAGTGCCTGTCAAGAACATTTCTGAACTCTGAACTGCTCGCAATCAAACAAAGCTCTCTTGCATTCTTTTTTATTTTTATTTATTTATTTTTTTCCTGAGCCTCCACTAAGAATAGTATCTATCGATGGAGGATTAAAATCACTCAGTGTTCGTGACCCTGCCCCTGCTGGCAGCTGCTTTTTCCTGAGTGCATTCAGGCAAGCTTTCCTGTGCATTGCACTCTGCCGTTCTCTCTCTCTCTCTCTGCTGCTGCTGCTGCTCGCTCCCCCTCGCTTGCTCCCTCTGCTGCCTTGCTCTCCTGGAGGCTGAGGGTATCACGGTCTGGTGCACTCAAAGGCAGGAGCCTCTTACACAGAGAAGGCCTTTACTGGAGCCTGCACAGTGGAGCCAGAGCTTCAGCTGCTAATATGCAGTTGTTGCAAGTAACAGAGAGTGACTGTGTATCACTCTCATTGCGCACACAGACACACACGCAGGCTGTAGACCACTTCCATTGCCACACCACGTCTTTCCCTATGGAAATTTCCGTGGCTTTAAATATCCCTGAGAATCCAGGGAGTTTGAAGCACTCCCTTATCTCCAGTTAATCATGCAGTAGGCAGGAAGGCAGGCAGGCAGACAGCAAAGCTCTGTGTGTGTGTGTGCATGCTTGTGTTTCGATGGTGGGTTAATCTGTCAGATATCAAATGGTGATTAGCTCCACGGCTGCCTCCAAGTCAGGCGCTCCAAATTACAGGCCTTAGAGGTCAGGGGAAGCGTGGATGAAGATTTGCTTGACCAGGAGATTCACAACATCATCAAAAACAATAGAGCTAAAGATCTTCTTTTTTTTTTTTTTTTTAATCCAGGTCTGAACGTAAGGAAGAGTGTCAGTTGCATTGCATTAATTAACACATCAAGTTTGGACCGGCAAACTGCTGTGCACTGCAGGTGTTCAACCGTAACCTCTGTCTGCGCACATGTTACGCAAAGACAGGCAACAGTTAACATAAACAGATGGTTTATATAGGCCAGCAAACAGCACACCTAATAACTTGGTGTGTGGTGTGTGTGCCTGCTTTCACATGTTTATTCCTTAACTGTGGGAGGTCTCACGGGCTTGACTTAAGTCTCTGTTTGCATTCACGCCACCTGTGACTTCATGCACCCAGCGCCCAACTCGGACCCAAGTTTACCTCCAGGCACCTAAAGAGAGTGAGAGAGAGAGAGAGAGAGAGAGAGAGAGAGAGAGAGAGAGAGAGAGAGAGAGAGAGAGGAGAAGGAGAAGGAGAAGGAGAAGGAGAAGGAAGGAGGCTCCAAGCAGGGAGGCAAGGGAAACCAGCAGGACCTTTATCTGGAGCAGGAATGCAGAAAATGTGGAAACAATTGGGGAGTGAGTGCTGGGGCTTTGAAAGCCTCGAGGTGACAAAGGGTTTTCACCCAGGGAGTGTAGGTCGAGGTGGGAGGCGGAGGGCCACTGATAGTGATGGTGGGCTCCGAGAGGAAAGAAAACGGCCTCTTAACTGGGTTACCATTTCAGGACAGACAGGCTTGTTACACAACGCAGACGCCCAGCGAGAGAGAGGCATGTAGAGTGCCAGGAATGAAGATAGAGCAAGCAGGAGGACGAGGAGCAGGAGATGGATGGATGTATTAGAGTCTCTTAATGGCATGTTGATAAAAGACCTTGGATGTGGTCGCAGATGTAAAGACCATCTCCATCTCCAGAATGTTCCATTAGAGAGGTCAGTCATCAGTGCACGGAACTGCTAGCCTTCAGATCCCCCCCCCCCCTCCCGCAGCACTGGACTTTGTAACCTACCCCAGACAAGAAAGAAAATCCCACCTGACTCCAATCAGGAAACTCTACAGATCAGTTACCTTGTGCCAAGATCTGTTGTAAACAACCAAAAGCGAAGGTGAAAATAAAAATAAAGATTAGGTGACGGGAAACGATAGTTAAAAATATCGCTGCCTTAAGTAGTAGCAGATTAGCTGCTTTGCATTTTGTGCAGCGCTCCTTCCTTCTCCGTCTCGTCTCTGTCTTTCCGTTTCTCTATTTAAAACGCGTGTGTGCTGCGGCACATACTGATGCTGTTGTAAATAGACGTGCAAATGGTATTAAAGGAACAATTCATTAGCCCTGACATTAAAGTGCTAATCAATAGAACTGCATTAAACTATTAGGGTTACACACACACACACACACACACACACACACACACAGTAACACACAAGCGTGTTCAGGCATGCGTGCACACATACTCATCTTGGCACATCTCGGGGAATATTATGCTTGATAGTCCTCCTGTTCTGCACCAGAAATACAAAGTAGTCTCTTTCAGAGTAGCTTGAATAGACCTACGAATTTAATTAGAACATAGGCTGATTTGACTAAAGTGAAACACGTAATCTCACTAAACTAACGCGCGCACATAGATGCACACACACACTGACAGGCTCACTCACTCATACACAATCACACAAAGAAAGGAGTAGCTGTACATCTTTATTAAGTCCTGGTCTTATCTCTTTTGTCGATGGATGTCTCCTTGAAGCTGGCAGAGTTCATTTTACATGCCCAGCAGCTAGTTTTAAACTGGCTGTTATGCACTTTAAGAAGGTACTGTAATGTATCACAACACCCTCAAACTAATCAGGCAACGACTTTTCTTTTATTCATGGACTTTTAACGTTCAAACAAAATCCTGACAATATTCAGCACTTGAACGTTTCCAACGAAACCGTTGTTTGTTTGGGTTTTTTTTTTTTTCCCTGTTGTCTCCTTAAAATGACCTTTAAATCTGTGTTTATTCTTTGCTGTCTTACCTCAGCAGGCCTGGCCCAGCGGCACCCAGCAGATCCTGCTGCCTCCAGCCTGGCAGCAGCTCACCCACACCTCAGTCCAGCATGCAACTGTCATCCCAGACTCCATGAGTAGCACACAAACTCTCGCCAACTGGAGGTGAACGATACTTTCTTACTTTTTCTGCTTGAGCTTTTTTTTTTTTTACTTTTGATTGTGGCTCCCAGCTTCTGATTTGTTTGGATAAAGACATTGTATGTATATGTACATAGCTTAGAAATTAAATTGTGGAGCTCAGAATATATTACTCTGGTCAGGTCTGTAGCTCAGCCTCATGCTTTATAGCTTTGATAGGTCAAACATAGAAAGATGGTGTGGTATAAATCTGATTGACAAAGGTGCCTGTATCTTTCTGACAACTTGGCCTTTATCGTCAATGAACGATTCTTGAAATGCACACTGGTGCTTTTATAAGAGCAGATTTACCTCAGGGAGGTGGGATATATGTACATGTAGAGACATCATGTGGAGTTTAACCTGTCATCACGGTGACTTGATAAATGGACGGATAGATAGAGGGAGGGGGGGGTCAATCTGCAGGGAGATAAGGTGTTTTTTTGTGGACGGCAGCATGAGCCACGTATGCTCAGATTCATTTGGAGCTGTCCATCTGTGACAAGACACCCCCCGCCCCTCCGTGTCCCTCCCTCCCTTCCTGTCCAGTGGCAGCTCTGCTGTCCTCAGAGAGACGATTGGGAAAGTGTCGCACTTCCTCTGCAGAGCTATCGCTCCACAGCTGCTGGTGTCAGCTCCTCTGCCCTCCCTCTTCACTCGCTCTCTCTCTCTCTCTCTCTCTCTCTCTCTCTCTCTCTCTCTCTCTCTCTCTCTCTCCCTCTCTCCTTCTTGTGCTTCCTCAGGAAAGGTAGCTGCTGCCACCCACTGGCCTCTGTGGGAAATATTCACCCACCGTGTCTCATTTGCCACCAAAGTTAATAATAATGACAATGATAATAATATTAATAATACCTTCTATATATTAGCACCATTCAGGACACCCAAAGTCACTGTACACAATGAGCACGTTAAAATACGGTTTTAAAGTAAACACAGTAATAACATTAGAAACATTAATGGATTTGCAGCAGACCACCACTGTTTTACATGAATATGCTTATTTAAATATATATTTTTGCTTTAACATCGGATTTCAAAGTGTCCAGGGATTGGTGGAAAGGTAAAGCTTAGCGTCATCGGCATAGCAGCGGAATTGAATATTCTATTTACAAAAATATGGCCAAGGGGGTGGAGATACGTAATGAAGAGAATGGGACCTAAGACAGATCCCTGGGGAACACCAGAGAAGAGTGGACGGTTATCATCAGGGTTAGGGTTAGTGCTTGGATTGAAAGATTTTATTTGAGTGTGACCAGAAAGGCGTGACTTGAACCAGACCAGGGGTGTGTTTGATAAACTGATAGATGCTGATCCATGGAGGAGGATGGAGTGTCAAAACCTGCACTCAGATCGAGAAGAAGGAAAATGGATAACAGTGCAGAATCAGCTGCAATTAGGAAGTCGTTGGTGACTTGTTGGTGACTTTTTGGTGATTTGACAGAACATACAGCTGGATTTGATTGACTCATATGACATATGTGTGTGTGTTTTTCTGCAGTGCATCAATTTTCATGTTTCCCATTGGTTTCAGTTAGTTTTAACAGTCGCTTGTGTTTTACTACAGGAATTCCCACCCTCATGGCAGCCATTACAATCCCATCATGCAGCAGCCGGCTTTGTTGGCTGGTCATGTCACGCTCCCATCCAGCCAGACTCTCAACGTGGGTGTGGCACATGTCATGAGGCAGCCCTCGGCCAATAACAGCTCCTCTTCCAAAAAGAACAAACAGCACCAGATGTCTGCCAGGTACTTGAACACTCACCACCGATCACGTCGCTGTGATTGTCGCCGCCTTCGTGTCGCGCTCTCCATTAACCTGTGGCCATCTCCGCCTTTCTATCAGGAACATGTCAGCCTACGAGGTGTCGTCCTCCCAAGTGGTGCTGTCCCCGCAGCGCTCCAAGCGGGTGAAGGAGAACACGCCCCCACGTTGCGCCGTGCTACAGAACGGCTCGGCCTCCAACTGCCCGCCCGCGCAGGGATGTGGGGGCGGCGGGTGGGGGGCGAATGAAGCAGAGCAGGCTTCCAGCACCACCCGCGACCATCAACACCAGCACCACGTCCCCCGACAGACCATCATCATCCCGGACACGCCCAGCCCCGCAGTCAGCATCATCACCATCAGCAGCGACACAGACGAGGAAGACGATCACAAACAAAACAACAGGTCGGTTCTGTTTTCCCAGGGATTAGTGGGGTTTTTGTTTGCCTCAGTCACACAAGAGACGAACGCTTATCTCTGGGGTCACCTGAGCTTGTCGTGTTGCTGTGAATTGCTACTGATGAAAGAGATTTGCGGGTTCCTCATTTTAATTTGAATCTTCACAATGGACAGATCACAGGAGGCTACAATCTTAGATCAGCGAAGGAAATCAAAGTTCCTTTTTCAAAACATGGAATAGATTTTGCTTTTTACTCCCATTTCGTGTTTCAGCCAATGGATCTTTATTCCTCGAGCACTTTTCATGCTACATATTGCAGCACAATCTGCTTACACAATGAAAACAAAGCACAGTAACACCCCCAGACACATACAAACTCTCTCAAGGACTAAATTTAAAATCAAGGCAGCGAAGAGTGAGGCGAGCTATCTCACATCGCCACCGAGGAGACGGTAGAGTCAGAGTAAGGTATTTAAAGGACAAAAGATAAAATGATTAAACACTGAGGTTTTGTGTTTGTCCTTCATTCTCATTCTGCAACTTCTGCAAATTCTATTCTTCACCCATTCATCTGAGATGTTGTAGTGTTAACCACCACAACAGGTGGTCTCTTTTGTACATCTACCGTAAATGTCCAGTCATGGATCTTAGTGTCTCTGTTGGCCGGTGATTGTATGACTTCAAAACTTTGAACTTTACTTTAAAAGTCATATTGTTATATGAGCCGCTGAAAACCAAGTGTCAGTAATGTCAAGTTCTCAAAATTAACAGACACTCACGGTGGTTACATCAATTGAAACACCATGATTGTGTGATGTCCTACAAGCATAAAGACGAGGCAAGTAGGAATGGAAAGAAACTATTCCAACAATAATAACAATAGCAACAATAAAATCACATTTATACAGCAAAAAAAAACCACTTCTTCTTTTGAGGGAAACATTTGCGACTTTGGAAATGCATTTGTCTTTATGGTTTGTGGCTCTGCTCATTAGACTCGCTTTGGCGACCCGCGTGAACAGACTTGTATTACTTGAGTTGATTTGCATTCAACTTTAACTTTCTTCTCCCTCCGATGTCTTTAGTTCATCTTCAAAGCAGAGGAAGAATGTCATCAGTTGCGTGACGGTCCACGATTCGCCGGACTCCGACTGTTCCAGCAACAACAGCCCCTACGCTGTGGAGTCGAGGCCGCCTAACAACAACAGCTATGACACAAAGACCACCATCCTGGACAATTACAACAACGGCAACCCCCGCACCATCATCATTCCCCCGCTCAAAACACAGAACAGCGAGGTCCCCAGTGAATGTGAGCGCCTAATGCCAGGTAATTAAAACCGATCCTATGAAAAATACAACCTCCCCGCCTGAGCCGGGGGTTTATTACGTCGTCAAATACAGTACTAAAGTTGCAATTCCGATAAACCAGATGTCTGTCCTTTCCTTCGCAGATGCAATGAACCATCAGAATTCAGCTTATAAATTCAAATCCTCCAATGGAGTGGTATCTGGCAATAATCACATACCCGGGGGCGTGATTGGTGTCGGGTCCTACCGACAGCAGCGCTCAGGGCCACACCCCCTCCAGCAGCAGCCTCTCAATCTCAGCCAGGTATGGTGAAAGATAGCGACAGTAGCTTAGCATTGTCGGAAGTAGATACATTCACTCTATATCGGTGTATAATGAGATAAATGTCGTTACGATACGTATAATCTAAGTGCATGAAAAAGTTTTGCAGAACTGGAAAACAAAGCAATGATAACCAAGAGGAAGACTTCAGTTTTAGACTCTTCATGCAAAATGTTAAAATAATGCTGATTTTAGTAGTTTTTGCAAAGATGTGGAAATCTAGTTACTTTTTTAGTGACCTCGAAGTTAGAGCTGATAATAGATTATATGGAGAACAGATTGCTGTGTTCAAAGATTAACATTCAAATCACCATCACCAGTCAAAACACACTTGGAAAGGCAAGTCTGATGCAAAACGGAAGCAGTAGATTATCAGAACTGCTGCATAGTAAGAGATGTTTTGATATTCAGATGTGGCTCAAAGTATTCGTAGTAGAACTTCCATGTAATCAATAATTGTTGTGTACCAAAACTTCCTGTTCCCATTTGAAATATAGAAACTTCTTCTGAAATCAGAGTTTGAAATGTAATTTGTTTATTTGAAGATGATCTCCCGCAAAGTCAAAGCTGTGCTTAAAAACGATAGCCGCAGATTAGATTAATAAAAGATTGCGAGACCTCAGAATGTACAACACAGAAAATATCTGATTACGAAGTCTGCAAATGAGAGTCTTAGAAAGCTAGATGTGGAAATATCATAGTAGATAATAGACATTGTCTCAAACACTCAAACTTTTTCAGACATTGTAAATCACATACATTCAACTATTAGCACCAAGCAGTCCCAGTAGTTTGTGTGAACCACAAATATAAACATTATAAGTATAAATCTTTCATAAATCAAGCAGTCCAGCCATGAAAAAAGTTTCTGACTCAAAGCTATGATATCAGTTGACTCATGATCATTTCCTGTAAATCTCTTCTGGATCATCCAGGCCCAGCAGCACATGGTAGCCGATCGAACGGGACACCGGCGCCAGCAGGCCTACATCACCCCCAGCATCGCCGCCCAAGCCCCATACTCCTTCCATCACAACAGTCCCTCTCACACAGGGAACGTTCACCCGCACCTGGCCGCCACCCACCTGCCCAGCCAGCCGCACCTCTACGCGTACACAGCGCCCGCCGCGCTGGGCTCCACCAGCACCGTGGCCCACCTGGTGGCCTCGCAGGGGTCGGCGCGCCACGCGGTCCAGCACGGGAGCTACCCCCCGAGCATCGTCCACCAGGTCCCCGTCAGCATGGGCCACCGCGTGCTCCCCTCGCCCACCCTGCACCACAGCCAGTACCAGGCCCAGTTCGCCCACCAGGCCTACATCAGCGCCTCACCCGCCTCCACCGTCTACACTGGATACCCGCTGAGCCCCACCAAGGTCAACCAGTACCCTTACCTCTAGAGAAGACACTGACTGACACTGGAGAGCCCGACCAAGCGCTGCTGCTTCCCTCCACCTCGCCCCCGACACCCCTGAGCTCCAGCCCACATCCCAAATATCTTCTCCTCGACCTCAGACATAAACAGAGACGGAGGAACATGCAATCCTCATGAAACTGTCACGTATAACTTGAAGATATAACGACAGAGAGAAAAAGAAAAAAATAATAGCCTCTCTTGAAGGGAAAGTTGGGGTTTTGGATTTTTAGAGGGGTACAAGTTCAAGAAGTTTTCTTTTCATTTTGTTCTTTTTTTTCTTAAAAGGGCCAGTTTTTACTTTCTTTTTTGCCTATTATATTTGCTTTACTATCTGAGAAAAAGTGACGTCTCATTAGTTTTACAGGGAAGTTTGAAGCGGGCCATTTTTTTTGGGGGGGGGCAGTGGAGGTTTTCTGATAATTTTTTTTGTTTGTTTTCTTTTGTTTCCCCTCTTTATATATTGGAAAGTGACTGTTGAACAGGGGTTACTGACTGGAAGTTCGGAATCCCAAGTGGTTTGGGGGAAAAGGTGAAATACGGAAACCTGCTGCTCTTCAAAGAAAAAAAAAAAATATTGATGGCCTTGAACTGTCTTAGTATTTCCAAATCATTCACGGCGTGGGAAGAAAAGTGAGGCGAGTCCTCCCACTCCGCCTCCTCCAGCAGAGGAGGCCTCTGGAAATATAACCAACAGAAGACAACAAACTTTTTAGTGTATTTATAGATATTTTTCTTTATGTTTCACTTTTATGACGATACTTCAGTTTTAGCTTGGTGTCTTAGCTGGGCCCCGTTCTTAGAATGTAGCAGTCTGCACCCGTTTGTTTTCAGATGAAACTTTTTTCCCCCCCTGATACCAATAGACTTTGTTTTTGTTCCTCTTTCTTTTCTTTCTTTTTTTAATTCAATGTGATTGCACAAAGTGGTTATAATAACATAGGCATGTACAACGTGATTGTCTGTGTGTGCTACTGTCAGCCATGCGTGTGTAGTCCACCTCCTCCTCCTCCTCAAAAAAACAAAACCCCAACCCCCTCAAATCTTTAGGTTTCGACCATTTTTCCCTCGTAGTGCCTTACAGATATAACGACACAGTTTACTTGGCTTGGATCCTGAAAAGCCACAAGAGACTATAGCTATACTTAGAGAGAGAGAAAGCGAGAGAGAGAGACATGTTTTCCCTGGTTTGACATCCTAATCGGGGCAGTTGTAGCTTCCTTCCAGGTGTAGGCTCAGCCCTTTCTTGCTGTTTCTTGTCCTTAACGACAGCGTGTGATGAGGAAGATCACTGTCAGAGCTGACAACCACGCCGAACTATTTTGTTATGTGTGCATGAGATAACTTTGCCTGGTGTACTTACCAAAGTCATACAAAAAAAAAAAATTTGTTGTTACATTTTCTCTGGATATTAATGTAAATAGGAAAGTGTACAGTCTAGCTCTAGCTGTAGAGCCTCTTATCCCAGTGGTACACGAGGCGTGGCTGGAGGTTGTGTTTGTTTCTTTTCAATCACTCAAGGCGGATCTGTGCATTGTGATCGTAGAGCGAAAGACATTCGCTCAGGGGAGTGAATTACAGCTTTTTTTTTTGTTTTGTTTTTTTTAAAGGTTAAAAGCTAGTCCAGGAGAAGGGCCTGACAGAAAGTGACTGTTGCCATGAGGTTGATTCTGTGAGGCTTGAGCGTCGAGGGTTGTTCGAGAGAGATACTGCGTAGGCACGAGTGAAGGGGCTGGTTGAAAGCGTAGGGTCAGTTTAGGATGGGGCCGCGGAGGAGGACAGGGGCGAAACTCTCTATCTTAAATGGGAATAAAAAAACGGGAGCAAGTTGGCAATGAGCAGGTTGATAGTGTCACTGAGCCCAGGTTTGATCGGTAGGTCCGTGGTGGGCACGATACCTCACCTTGAATGCACACCTAAAAATCCTGACTTGGGTTAAGTTTGTCTCTCCGGCGAGGATAACTGGAAGTGAATTTAGTCACGCTCGAGGTTTGGGGTAGCGCCTCAAGCGCTGCAAGAACAGAAGGGAAACGCCTGCAGCGTACACCTGGAAGGGCACCTTGCGGATGGTTTTTGTCGCTACTGTCCATTTGTCTTCGAACCAGGTACACCACAGACATTTTCACGCCAGCCAGACGGGATACCTGAAACACTTAGAGAACCAATAGGGCTGTCGCTTTGTGTGTTTGCTGCTCGATTTAACGTAACTTCATTTCCCGGTAGCCGATAATACAAATAATCCCCCCACACACACCCCCCACCCACCCGGTTCATTAGTCCTCTGGAACGTGGGCACATCAGAAATGCTGGTGGTTTAGTAAAAAGCCTTCCCTTGTCCTTCATTGTTTGCCATTGTACTTGCATTTGAAGTGTTTTGTTTTTGTTCTTTCCTTTTCTTTCTTTTTTTATTTAACATTATCTTGAACTTCTTGACATGGCTGTAGTACATGTTGTGTTAATTTTTTAGAGATTGTTGCAATAATTCATGTGGATGTTTTATCAGAGTGTGTGCGCGTGTGTGTGTGTGTGTGCGTGTGTACGTGTGTGTGTGTACGTGTGTGTGTTTTTATTATTATATGTCAGGCTCATTTCTATTTTGTAACCAGGGGGGTTGATGTACAGTAATATTTAGTATTCTGTGGAGGTGGGTGCACCTGTGTAAAGTGTTGCAACACTGCTGAAGGTAGTCGGTGTTGTGTTGATGATAATCCACTGGGGCCCTTATTGTAGGTCGGCTTTAAGGGTGCTGTATCCAGGTTTGAGATCCAACAGTCCCTTGACGGGCTCCGGAGTGGTCTTTTCATCCTGGTACTTTCCTCAAAGACAAAAACAAACAAACTCTCCACACCCTATCAGCTCCAGCATGCAAGCCTCGGTTTCTGAGCACTTAAAAATGTGATTGCGTAATACGTTTGCTGGCTACATCATTCGTTTTTTGTTTTTTGTTTTATCTACTTAATTTCCTCCGGGTCGCTGGGGCCTAAACACACACACACACACACACTCACACACGCACTCACTCACATAAAGGAGACGATTTTTTGTTTTATTTTTCATTAATCTTTTTAGCTCCTCTGTTACGAGACAAACTACTGAAACATTCCACTGTTTGAGGGAATTTGGCATTATGACCCCCTCGCTACACTGCTGTCCTGCTTGCCCCCGCTGCTCTCACCAACATCGGGATAATGTTGTCACGCTGACTTTTTTTTCTTTCTTTCTTTCTTTCTTTCTTTCTTTCTTTCTTTCTTTCTTTCTTTCTTTCTTTCTTTCTTTCTTTCTTTCTTTTTCTTTTTGCTTGTCCCACCAAAGAATTTTAAAGAAATTGATGGTGTACAACACAACACAGTACAAGCAGACAGGCAATAACTTCTGGTCTTGAAATGCTTTACAAGTGTCTTTGTGGACGTTTTGTTGCACCACCACGAAACACACACGTGTGAACAACAGTGAGTTTGGTGCACACGGAGGATTGGAAATACATCATGCATACAGCACGGGGATTTGTTTCTGGAGGAGCGGACCTCCGATGTCTTTTGCTTTCATTATTTCACACACTTGGCCCCTATCGAGACTAAAATCGGTGATCAATAATTTATCTCTCCAAATTCTTTGGTAAGCCAGTTTTGTTTTTGTTTTTTCAGTTGTTGATGTTGTGGCTTTTATTGGTGTCGTAAGAAGAATGAATTTGTTTGAATAGGACAATAGAAGAAAAAAACCCCAGTTTGTTACACAATAGCGTGCCATGGAATAGAATGACTTGTAATAATGAAATAATCTAAACATTTTTTTTTTTTACCAACTATACCTTTAAAACGATGGTCACCTGCACAAAATGAATGTAATACGTGACCTGCCACATCCGAAACGGCTCTAGATCTTAACTCAGTGGGTGACCATTCATTTAAGTTCTACACCATTTGTGGCCATGCATGATGCAATAATTATACACATCTGATTTCCAGCAAAAATCCCACATGAGATTAAATAGTGTCAGATTACAGTTGCCCCCCCCCCCCCCCCCCCCCCCCCCCCCACACCCCCACAAAAAGGGATATCAGTCATCACTCTTTTTTTTCAAATGACAGTTGAGAGAGACCCTGTATGAGCAACATTGTGGAAGATTACGTGTCACGTATGATACCTTTCTGTCTGTCATTCTGTTTCACATAACCAATGTTTTGTGTTTGACGACGTGAGGTGGGGGATCTGAAGTGTGAGCATTAATGTAGAGCGAGTGACCTTACAACTACCAAAATGTGCTTAAGTAGCGTGTAAAGACGTTCCGTGTCGCCGAGGTGAGCGTAGCCTTCCCAACTAGCAACTTTAGTTTAAGTACTGCCTTCCAAATAACCAACGATACCTCCAAAGCTTTAAGGTTGACATTTGAATTAGAGATTAAAAAAAAAAATCAACAAAAAAAAACAAAACTTAACAAGGCAGAGTCGATTTCTCTCTTTCTGAGAAGTCTGGTATTTTCCTTTTCAAATACGCTCAAACTTCCAGTTTTGCTGGTGGCGGTTCTGTGCATCCTCCTGGTCCTGGAGCTTTGGAAACAATGAGAAACATTCCTGAGAACTTGGCACGCAGTGCTGTGTTAGTCTTCTCCGAACAAACTCCTCCAAGGCGACTTGAAGCTTAGTAAGTGAGCGGACAAACCCGCAGCATCAAACCACGCTCTCGGTCGGTTTAAAATCATTTGGCAAAGCCGCAGCTGCTTCCCAAAGTACGAAGGAGTAACCGACAGGCGCGTTAGGTGGAGAAATCATGTGCAGAATAAATTCATGATCTGGTTACACAAGCATTCTTAAAGCCCTTTTTGGAAAAGAGTGTTAAATGTCTTTTTTTGTTTTTTTGTTTTGTTTTGTTTATTTTAACTTTTGTGAAGGTGTTTTGCTGGCTATTCCTCGGGGGAATTCAGGGTGAGGTGGTCATGGTTTGATGCCATTACATCAGTGAATGAATTTAAAAGCCAAATCTGACCTGATTTCTCACCAATTTTCGCTGTTAATTATCTGCATTAAGCGGGAATATTTCATTCGTCTGATGTGACCAGATATTCTTTCCTCTAACTGTGTCATTTTAAAGAATTTATCTTCTCCCGCCAATTATTTTTTTTTCCTCAAGTACTTTTACGGCAGTAGTTTATCAAATCTGGACGTGGTAGACCAAAGCAACATTTGAAAAAAAAAATAAAAATAATCGATTTTGTCATTTTCACATTACAAAGCGATCAATACGAAGCTTGAAATCATGTCAAAGAGACGAGACTCTCTGCGGATGATCAAAATGGTGGCGCTAAACTTTTGTAGCTATCGCAGCTACTTGCACAATTTGTAAAAGCGACAGATTCGTATTTTCTAAAGACCTAAGAGTGCATCAAACCCTGACCCCCTTTTGTGTCCATTGCTGTATGGTTTCTCAATGGTGTAAAATCTCATTCTTTGTCGATGAAGCTAATGTGTGCTGCAGTATTTCCTAGTATACTTCTCTCTTAATTGTCTTTTCTTATTTACATATTTTGTTTATTGGGGTGTGATGTCTCATTATTTCAATCTGTTGACGTAGCGTTCTATGTATACCCTGTTCCTTAGCCTAATCTTATTAAGTATGTTATGAGAATGGATATTTTACTGGCTTTATAGAATGTTTAAATAAATATAATAATGACAATAAGAAAAAGGATTAATTAAACCTCCTAACAAGTTGAGTACTTGCTACTAAGCGCTTGTGTTACCATTATGATGTTGTGTGCTTCTCTTAATCATTTTCGTTGTAGAAAAATGGAGTGAATTTATATTAGGCTTCGGAAAAAAAACTAATGATAGCAATGTAAATTTTACAGGAGGATTTTAACAAGACAAAAGGCTTCGTCAAATAGAAGAATATAGTTATTTTAATTGTCCTCTTTACTAACTGTAGGGTGAGAAGGGGCTCGCGTTGTGGTGAACTATGTTATAGCTTGTTATTCACTGTTACTTTTGATCATTTTTTCGGTCTCCGAGGTGAATCGAGTTATTAATGAGAATTTGTATGCTCACATATGCATATTGTATATGTGTAGAAATGTAATCACACTTTGTCTTGGATTTACATTAAACTGTTAAGTCACGGCACACGTCTCGTGTTTTTTTCTACTCCGGTTTGTGCAAGATGAAGCAAACTTGACACTTCCGAGGTCTGAATGGTTTTGTTATATTTGTGGACGGATCATGCTCCGGAGCAGGAATGTCAAACATAAGGCCCGTGGGCCAAAATCAGCCCGCAAGAGGTTCCAATTCGGCCCAACAAACCACCTAGCAAATTGTATACATTTTAAAGGAAACACATGTCTTAAGAGTACTGGAGCTGATATATATATAAAAACATGCACAATACAACAGCTATAGGAGAGGTTTTCATTGACATTTCACCTTTCATTATTATCATTATTATTAGTAGTAGTAGTAGTAGTAGTCGTATTACTATCAATATTATTATTCCAGACTAAATCTGTTCATTTTAGAATGATTCAGTCATGTCAGAAATCATGATTTTACCTCATTAATAATCTGTATCAGTAAATCTTAACACACAATATAGCATCAAGCCTTTACTGAGGAAGTGATCATCTTTTTCTTTTTCTAAACTCATCAATATTTTGAGGATACATTTGTTTGTAGGACACTAGAACCCAGTAGTGTACAGTATGAGAAGATTGGATTGTAAAAGCTTTGATTTTATTTTATTTTTCTTATATTTTTTTTTAAGACATTCAATCAGAATTTGATCCAAAGTTTTGATGAAAATTGTGGGTGAGTTTTACACTTTCGAAAAGGTTTTAGTAACTGATATGACCACTAGGTGGCGGAATATACCAAAAGGTTTAATACAGATACTCTGACTTGGTAATGCTGTGCCCATACTTACACTCACTAAAGCTTGTTATTACAAATATTTTTTATTTCCTTTCTTCAGGTAGACAGACTTTTACAAGCATACCTTCGGCATGCGGTAACATCTCAAATACAAAAAGGAAAATAAATTAAATTAATTTAAAATTATATCAGTAATTGAGTATATGACACAAGAATGACTTGTTTTTGTGGCCACAAGGCTTTCAAACACCTTGGTCTATGACAGGCCTGCATCATATCTTGCAAGATGCATGTAATATTTGCAGGTTTTTATGGGCGTCAATACATTTAAATTGTCATTTTATAAACATTATTGGCCAATAATACTTTATTAATTGTCACGGCATCAGACACATTGACTAGCAGGGCAAACAGTTGTTGTATCACTGATTAGGTGATTCACAAAAAAAGAAAGTATCATGAAAGGTGTAGTTTTTATTTACTTAATTGCAGAACCGGAAATTTAGAACATTTGAATCATGTGGGAATCAAACCTGCTCGCTCCAATGCCAAGTCTACTTATCTAACCTTTATAGGCCACCGTTACCAATGGGAGCAGTTAGGAGTCCAGTGTCTTGCTCAAGGGCATTTTGACACGTGGACAGAGGGAGATAGAGAATTGAACCTATAACCTTCCGATTGCGTGACAATCACTCTACCAACCGAGCCTCATCCATGGCAACCAATGGTTGTGGCTGCCATGTGAGGTGCCATAGGGATTTGGTATATATATGTATATATAACTATATATGTTTGTGTGCCTTAATTTTCCTTATTATTATTAATATCATATAGTGTGCTATTTTCAATTATGTGTGTTCTATATTTTTATTTTTATTCTTCCATCCCATGAAAACTGTTGTTTTGGTGCGGAACAGGTACTTAAATCATTTCACTGCACATAATACTATGTATAATTGTTGTGTTTGACAAATAAAGGACTTGACTTGACCACTCTACCAACGGAGCCATATATCTCGGCCCTCCATAGTAGGCATAATTTTTCATGTGGTCCCTTGGTAAAATCAGTGGCCCACCTCTGATCTATTACTATAATTAGGCCTAATTAACATTTTTGGCGTGTTTATCGATTTTGGAAATAGTGAGAATGTGTACATTTTACTTAACAAAACAAAAATTATACAACGAATAATGTGAAAAAATAAAAACGATTTAATTCCAGGTAATCCCTGCAGGTTGATATTACCTGGTTGAGCTACGTCATCGCACGAGGCGACGTTGCCGTGGAAGCCGCAGACGCCTGTCTAGAAAAGACCAACCTAATATCTACAGCCTTCCCCTGACTGACAGGAGCATCAGCCAATCAGAGCGCGTCTGTGCAAATTAGGAGCTAATCAGATATCCCTGGGGCGGGGCTAAACCCAATCCTCGGGACAAGAGAAGGTAAGCGTTACCAGTAGAGTGTCAGATGAAAAAGAGGCGAGCAGCACAGGCGACACGAAATCACCCGAAAAACGCAACTGACGAAGATTCGCGCAGAGATTTCCGCCCATTCAAGGCTATTTTCTGTCCCATAAAGGAACTGATAAGAGTTGGAGCCCCGTTTTTTTCTTTCTTCTTCTTTTTTTTTTTTTTTGTTTTTTTTGGAAGGGGTAAGTCTGCATGCGCAGCTATGAGCTGGCTGACAGGAATGGCAGGAGGAGGAGGAGGCAACAAAATCTGTTTTTATATCTCCACTGTGGTTTAGATATGGCCAAAAAAAACAAAAAGAACTAAAGTATGTGAGATAACCAGCCTTTAGCATGTAGCTGTGACGGTCAGACGGATGTGCAGCGCTTTGTCTCGGTGTGTGAAGCGCCACATGACGGTAACGCTAAAGTAACGGGACGGGATGTAGGACAAGAGAGTATCATGATGGAGCCATGAAGCTCCACACCGAGGGGGTCTGTGCTGGAGCTGATGCCCTATTTTACCCCTGATGTGGCTCACATACCTCCGCTTCACATTTGGCAGGACAGGGTGTCTATTTAATAAGATGTCAGTGTGAGAAATCTCTAATAGATTTCTCTCTCACACTGTGTGAACGCAGACTCCTTGTTTGACTGCATGAAAGAGTTTTTTTTTTTCATTTTTACTTCACACTCGAAACATAGATGAGAACTACTACAAAGGCCAAGCCCACAAAGGGGATGTCTTTTGGTATTTCTAATTTTTGCAATATTGATGATGAGTATAAAAGTAGGTAGAGTGAATGCACTGAATCTATGATTCCATATCCAAGTCAAATATGATGTTACGGCTTTAGTTGAATGGTAAATTAATTTCACTCGTGTAGCAATTTTACACCATTTGTTGATCACATTCACACACCAATGGAGGCAAGGCACTCGATCAATCCTTTGGATGCAGTTTGGGGTGGGTTCAGAGTCTTGCTCAAGGACACTTTAAAAGCTGGGGAACCTGGAACCTTGACGATTGAGAGATGACCAGTCTACCAACCACCCTTAAGAAAAAGACACGCTTCATAGGTTGAGCAAATATCATAGATTGACCTTTCTTTCAATCCATGTGTTAGAAGTATAAACATTCTGGTGTAAGATATATATATATATATATTTTGTCACTCAGTAGTTGCACTCTTGCAAATCTGCTCAAATACGTGCACATACATGTGCGCATGCAAAGTCCACAGCAATGCAATACACTTCTGCTCATGCATCTTTCACGCGATGGTGAAACTGGAGGATTCCTTCAAAAGTAAATGTTGTGGCGTTGCTCCTGTGTTTTCAGCCCCTCCCCCACCTGTGAGGATGTGTCGGCCTTGAAGTGAAGAAGACGCGGTCCAGACTAACCCAAACCTCGACTGTCTCTCTGGGATGAGGCTGCTCTTCTAAACTGGATGAAATGCCTTGACTCCACACCCACGGCGCCATGGCAGGTTTCGTCTCCTTTGTGGGTTTGGTGGCAGTGCTACAGACTCTCACGCACACCGGCTGCCAGCGTGCTGTGTTTCTCGGGATAGCGGTGTTGGTGACAGTGATCGCCTCTGACTCACCTGTTGCAGGTAAGAGAACACCTTTCGCTGACTCACACAACACCCTCCACTAATTTATTCCCCGTGTTACATAACCGACACAGATCAATGTCTTGTGCGGCACATGTTCGCTGATGAATGTGAAGTAGAAGGGGAAAAAAAATAAAGGAAGATGATTTTTATTGGAGGCTGCACGGTGGTGTAGTGACGAGAGCGCCTGCCCTGCAGTGAGAATACCCTTGGTTTGCCCCTAGGTGTGACTGTGAGTGTGTGTGGTTGTCTGTGATGGACTGAAGACCTGACCAGGGGGTTTCCTGCACTCGCCCATAGATTTGGTCATCACAGGTCATCACTGTGAGATTGGCTCCAGCACCATGTGACCCTGCTCAGGATAAGCAGTATAGAAGATGAATGGATGGATAAATGGAAATGCTCATGTGTGTTTGACCCGTGCGTAGTAGATCCTGAATCATTCATAGTCCACTGGGACAAGCCAAAGCACCCCATTAGCCTGAGTTGGACGGCAGGATATTTATTGGGCCTATTAAACTACATTTAATTTAATTTTCTATAACAGTATCTTGTAACGCCAGCTCTTTTTGTTTGTGGAGATTACATATTCTAACTGAACAGATTCCACTAAACTGAACTTGTTTGTGTGTGTGCAGTCAAGTGTATTATTGCCATCCAAAGTTTATCTCCATTTGTTTCTTGTGATCGTCACACTTCTTTACCAGTTCGATTGCACTGAAGAGACTATAGAAGCCTCCAGTTTTCTATCAATTTGCAACCGTCCATTCGGTTCAAATGCAGCTACCTGAATGATGCCACCATCCTGAATTTGGGTCCTCGTTGCACATTTTCAGCAATCCTTGGCACAGTTACACAGGGTCGCGTCTGGGAGAGGCCCAGTGCATCTGCAGTGCAGTTGGTGGGCCACCGAGCAGCTGTGCTGGAGTGGTTGGGGGTTATTATGTGTCTCGCGCAAGGCCAACCTAACCAGCGACCTTTCAGTTGTAAGCTTTCTTTCCTAATCTTTAAGCCACGGTTGCCGTAAGTGTGCATGTAGTGTGGATGCTTCTGCACATTGCACTTTGACGTGAACCTTGAATAGCTGAGAGAGACATAATAAGGACACGCCATATGTTTGATTCAGATTTTTCACAAGACGTTCAACCAATTTCTAGTAATTGGAGAAAAGTGAAAGGGTCTAAGTCCGTCCACCTGATTTGGTGTTTTCTCTGAGATCGGCTTTATTGGCAGTGACATTATCTCACCAACACCCCAGTTATGAGAACAGATTTTAAAAGAGAGGCCCGAAACTCATGATATCACAAGGTAATAGGATTATTTACTCAATTCTTTGGTGAAACCAGTTTGCAGGAAATCAGTAATTGCAAAGTCTCACACTCACAGTCATCACAACATCTCCACTTATACAGTGTCTGATGTGCAAAAGAAGCTACATTAGTAAACTTTTGTGATCTGCTAAAGATATAATACTCAACTCAACGATGAATGTGACATCACAAGCAAAGAGTTTTGTGTGCAGATTCATAGAGAAAAATGCAGTGAATCCATAGCGTGTGTTATTTTTGCATGACAGACGCAATATTCATTGTGTCCCCATGTCAGCTTCCATACGTGTGTCCAGGTTCTGTTTTTATTTGTACAAACATTTGGTCCAAAGTTAAGTAGTTTGTTGTTGTTTTTGATGCATAGTTTTTGGACATTCCACTACATTTTGCACCTTTCGGCATTGTTAAAAAGTACATTGTTAAAGATTCACTAATTTTCCTTTAAAAATCCAAATTTGTTTAGATTGTGAAACAGAAGTTTGTCTGAATATAGACTATTTAAGATTGTGCTCTAAATGAAAGAGAAATAGTTTTGTCAATTCGACATTATTATGCTGTCATTTTATTCTTCCCTCGATGCAGCCCAGTAAAGTTTATGGAGAAGTGTTTTCAGTTTGAAATATCTCTGATGTGCAAGATGTACGTAGAGAGAGAGAGAGAGAGAGAGAGAGAGAGAGAGAGAGAGAGAGAGAGAGAGAGAGAGAGAGAGAGAGAGAGAGAGAGAGAGAGAGAGAGAGAGAGAGAGAGAGAGAGAGAGAGAGAGAGAGAGAGAGAGAGAGAGAGAGAGAGAGAGAGAGAGAGAGAGAGAGAGAGAGAGAGAGAGAGAGAGGACTTTTTTTTTTTTTTTAAAGTTGGAATAAATGCAGACCAAGGCAAAAAATATCACCACAGTGGAGGATCAACTCCTTGTATTTTAATGTACTGATTTATTAGAGAAATAATAATTGATTTCAGTGCTCAAAAGGTTTTTTAAAACTCCTTGATTCTAAGCAGCTCTTCCCAGTTTTTTTTTCCTTCTTTCCCTTCACCTAAAACCTTGCGTTGGCCCAGTCCAGTCAAAAAGTAGCGCCAGTGTCGGGAAGGAAAATTCAGAGGGATAATATAACATTACGGGATACATTAAGCCTTTACTACTCATTATTTCTCTTCACTCTATGCAGCCTCTGGCTGTGAGCACAGCTGCTGCGTGCTGGTTCAACTCGGAGCAGAGGAAATGTTTACGGCTCAGACTGCGACTGCGTTGGTCTTTGAAGTTTCGATACCACGGACATCTCTACAGTAGCTTTACTGTGTGTAGTCCTAACTGCACCTATTACCCCTAAGCCAAGGAAGCATTGTTAAGCCACATGGGATTTGAAATCATGCCTCAGTTCAGGAATATAGACTCTTCACTACAACCTTGTTAGTGCTCTACACCTGCAAGTAATTAGTGTTCTATCCTCATGTTGCCACCATAATCATAACAACCAGAGCACAATTATGTACAGCAACAAACAAACATGTGCCTTCCTAAAGCTTTAACCACCTTATCGTCACAGTTTTGATGGTATGGATCAGTAGCCCCCTACTTTGTTTCCTACGTTCCGCCATATTGCCGCTAGAAAGACTGCAGACCTCCTCGAAAGCCAAACCCTGACCGACTTATCCATTCTTACAATTGTACAAAATCAGTAAAAGCAATAAGCACTTTCCCAGGTCTCCTCGGATCCCCAGAAACAATATTTCTTTATGGGCTTCTTTGACATGTGCAGATCTAATTCTGACAACCACAGTGCTGGCAAATGCCTCAAGCCCCCACCGGCCCCTCCCCCATCCCATGCAGGTCCCGGACCCCAAGTTGGGAACCGCTGAACTTCTCCAACCTCTCAAAGCTGAACGAGCCTCAAACCACACAAACCAGTTGTTGTTCACAACAGAAATGATACTAAAAGGAATCCAGCTCTGTCTTTATTGAGAAGAATGCAAAATTTATTGGAAGAATCCCCCACCGTGGGGCTTTTTGAGAGTAAAACAGAAGCGTGGAAAAATGCTTAGATTGCCCATATATTGTAAAATGTAATAAAATGTCAAAACTGAGCAACAACAGGCTGTTGAGCATGAGTAGCACAAATCAGTCTGACGTATCGTCACAGCAGTGTGCCAATGAATCTGTGCTTTATATTTCTTTAGGTCTTTGAGAGCCAACACTTTTCCATTCCCATTATAGTGTTAGAGGTGTCATTATATTCAGTATCCACATCCATTCAATGTCATGAAGGCAACTGGACGGTGGAATGAAACATCTTTTTGATCTTCAACTCTTTTAAAGTGAAGAATTGTAGCAATGACAAGAATTGAGTATGAAATGACCGGAATGATTTAGTAATGCTTCTAGTATTTTTTTACTTAATGAACTAGTATTTATATACAAGTCCACCTTTAGGTTCCCATTTACTCTTTAAAAGGCTGGAAAAGTCACTTTCTAGTAAAGATCTCTTTAGGCCTGAACATTAGATCATGACTTTAAAACCAGTCAAAAAAAGTATTGTCTTACCTCTTGTGTTTATAGACCCCTGCGTTTGATATGATGAGCATGTGCTTTATTTACAAGCAGGATGAGAACTGAGTTCTAATAGTCTGTGGTGAAGAGTGAAATACTTTTCTTAGTCATAATTCTATGGATAATTGTTCCTCCAGATGAGACATTACAGACATTTTGCATTAGCTTTACCTTTGCTTGACTATTTTTCTGTTGTGCCTAAAAGAACTTGTTTATTTTTTTTCCCCTGCATTATACCCAAATAGAAAATGCCCTTGAATTTTTGGCTGAGTTGCTTCTTTCTCTGCACCAACTGTGGCTGGCAAGTTCAGCACAGCGAGCTGCAGGCCAGCAAAGTCCCGTCTAATTACCAGCGCAGTCCGTTTCCATGTGAAATGTGATCTGTGTGGGATGACAATATGGCCATTCATTATTCATTAGAGCTGGAAGCCAGTTTCAGATCAATGGTGGAACCTATCAAAAGCCAAACACTGGGTACTTTTGCACTCACCAGGCCTGCAGCCTGAGCAGCATGATCTATTGGAAAGAGGCCAGTGACCGACCCGGCCTGTCCCAGTCTTATCTGGCTCAACTGAGAGCAGTGGAGGCGAGCTCGCTGGTCAAGGATGGCTTCAGTAAGAGCAGACTGACGCATAGGAGAGAAAGCCAAACCACTTTGTGATAATCGAATTGATCCTGACTCCAATATTACTAACTCAAACATCATTCAAAAAAAGCTTTCTGTGACAGCTTTTTTTCCCACAAATGGTTCGGTCTGCATAGTTTCTAATTTTATGTTTTTAACTAGACGATATTTATTCTCTGAGATCTGGTTGACGTCTGTCAGTGGTTTTGTGAACCTTTTACGTGTGTTTGCTTAAATAAGGTCATTTTCTGATGCAGTTTCATCATCCTACTCATAAAAAACCTATTCAAGAACAACGGTATTTACCCTTGTTTTGAGACCTCTCACAACTTGTTTGTCACTTCTTTTTATTCAGTTATTGTTTTGTGTGTTTTCAGCTACTTTAGTCGTCAGGTATGAATTTCATCATACCATATTATTTATGAAAAAAATAGAAGGAATTCTTGAATATTTTTTTGTACTTTTGAACGTATTCATTCAGTATTTTGCGCATGCTGGGAAAGTTCCAAATTGAGAAAAAAGCTATGTTAATTACAGAATAATATATCAAAACTATATATAACTATAACTATATATCTAGTTCTGCTATTTAATTGTATATATTTTGCTACTCTATTTTGCTGCAAAGTCTGGGCGATATTTCTGATAGTTGCTCTGTGGTCTTATGTCATACAGTGACAGGGGTTGGCGGACACTCGCTATCAGAGTTGTGCGGCCTGAGATATTCTTCTAACAGTCAGAGATTTCAGCTTGAAATGCACATTGAAAAGTTGACGATTAGACAGAAGGCCGCATGAAGGCCATATTGTGCTGAGAACAAATCTCTGTCCGCTCTCATGAACTGCAGCTGATAATTCATATATTTATCAGAGCAGATGGCGCGGTTCAGCCCGGCCTCTTTTGAGCTTCTCCGGGCTAAATCATTCTGTTTGGGTCCTCTCAGCATTACAGGCTTACATGCATCACCAGTAAGCATTTCACCTTACTCCCCATGTGTCGTTCCCTTCTCATGTTAGTAGCTTATTTGGAAATTGCTTCCTTCCAGCCTCCAAGAGAGCCTCCTAACCCAGCAGACAGGGTCTGTTTGCCCAAGATTGGAGGTTTGAGTGGCCTGTGCCGGGGGGGGGGTCGAGACAAAAGTTGAAGAGAGCGCTGAGTGACAGAGTATTCTGGGCCTCTCCTGTTGCAAGTCTTTGGCTTCCTGTCTTTAAAACAAAAATCAAGGGTCCCGAAAGTGAAGAAGCATGCCCAAGCTTAGTACGAAATGTGTTATTGTCAATAGGATCTTTTTTAAACTATCTCAGACAGTCAAGGACTTTGAAGTTGTTCAGGGAGAGCGGTGAACATGCAAACCTTTAAAGTCAGCTCGGCCTTGTAGCTCATTGTACGTCCATCACTCTTTCATACTACTCCCTCTCATTCCCCACGTCGCCCGTCCCTCCCCCCTTCCCTTTTCTTAAAAAGTTTCCCCCAGAGGAAACCAAAACAAGGATTGCATGAATGCTTCATACTATTTGAAGTGCAGGCATGACCTCAGTCTGGTCTTCCTACTCATGTTCACTTCTGGCTCAACTTTCATGCAAATTTTGTTCATAGTGGATCCCGAAAGTCTCTGTTTGTGTTGTGCTTTATGTTGTTGAACAGTTAGATCATGGAAGAGATCTGGTGTCTGAGTCCTACCATTGTTTTATTGGTTTGGATTTATTCATCAATCTCTTGCTGTTTCATGCAGGCTAAATTCAAATAGTGAGTGCACTACTTGTATGGTAAATGCGACACACTATTGGTTGAAAGTTGTCCTTCTCTGAAGAGGGTCGCTTGAGCTTTGGCGGAGACGGAGATCTAATTGAACGCCACAGATAAAAACGATGGGATCTTTCCCCATAGTAAAAGCTTCCCTGATAAACCAAATGTCAGCACAGCCATATCTTGATTGTTCGACTGCTCTCAGCAAACGCGGCCCCTGCCAACTGAGAAGAGCCAGTCACGCAAAGGGGGCTCAGCCGAAAACAGAACCATGTGTGGGTTTGTAGTTAGTTAGCATTAATACCCAAAAGACCCTTTCTTCTGTCTCTTCTTTTTTTTTTTTCAATTGCACTGCCATTAAACTACTTTTTTCTTCTTCTTCTTTTTTTTTCTTTTTTTTTCGCAACAAGGAGTCTGGCAAACATAGGAAATGATATCATTATAGGGCTCTGTAATTGGTTTCTCAGGTTTCTACACACACACATAGGAATCCATGTCTGCCTGTGCGGATTTAATCAATTCATCTGTGTGAGTGTGGCTATGTTTTTGCTTAGCTGTTATGGTGTTTGTCCACTCGAGAAACTTTAGAATGAAAATATGTAAGTTTTAAGGATGCACCAAGACAACTTTTTATTAGTATAGTACTAACCATTAGCTGCTTGCCGATACCGAGTACCGATACGAGTACTTAATAAAGCCATTAAGCCTATTTTATACTCACTACACAAATGATACGTGAAAGCTCTGCATTGCCGGGAACCACCTGACCTGGGGACAGTCCCCGTGTCAATGCCACACACATGAGGGATTAAACTCAATGTTAATAAGTGTGTCAGTCATACTTTAATCATGTGTGGCATGTAGCATCGCTGGGGTGTGAGCCCTGAAACTCTTTAGCATGTAGCATGTTGGATGGCTCAGAGCAAAATCCTCATGGATTCACCGAGCGGTTAATCTAATGAGCCTGCAGATTAAGATGCTGGCGTTGTACAGTGTTTTTCTCCTCCTCTTGATATTTTGGCAGAACACAATTTACAATTAGTCTTACTTTTGTCATTCTCATTAATATTAAAGAATCTCTAAACCGCTGACATCATATGTCCTCTCTTGTCTACCTGCTGCTGACGATGTGATGATGTCACGTAGTACTGGCCTCGTTGTGTCGGGGATCTTTTACGAGTACGCCGTGCAGTAGTGGACCTGATACCCGATACTGGCATCGGTGTCGGTGCATCCCTCATAGGTAATCTCTCACAGAAGGCGCAGAGAATTCAATACTGGGAAACCCAGCTGTGTCTACGTCTATGTGATGAACCTCTCTTGTTCTTATGTACTTTGTTTGAACTGCTAAACACAGAACTTGTTTTAACTTGGATGTACTTTCTCACTCGCTCAGAGAAGTAGCACGAGTCATCCTTTCACCAGTCAGATAACAGCGGGGCTTCATGAAGGGAGAGGGAGAAACTCTTTTGTCGTCGTCTGTCTGCATCGGCTTCAGATGCCCTTGCCAGTGTGACTGTTTTGTCTGTGAACTCCCGCATGCCTAAATATTTTACTGTGTTGAAGTATGCTGAACCACTTTTTGGGGATTGCAGTGCTCGTCTTTTTTCTTTGGGAGAATAGAAGCTTGAAATATTTCTAATATTTTACGTCCAGACATCAGCAAATTGCTTTCTGCAGTCAGGCCTTGGGCTCTTTAGCAATGAGATGATAGTAAACAAAGAACATTTGAGCTTACTTTGTATTTTCACAGCATTAAACCAGGCTGGGCCTTTTCTATGTGGAGTTTGCATATTCTTGTTGTACATTTTGGTACTTCAGTTTCCTCCAACAACCTACATACATTCATGTCCACAAGCACTGCAGTATGAATAAATAATGAAAGATGTGAGCACTACAATAAATAGAGATCACACTAACAGGAAAATGCGCATAAGGGAATGTCCTGTATTTATAACTAACCTCCGAGAAAGGAGAACTTCTATTTAAAGATTCAATTAAAGCAAAAATACAATTAGACAAATCGGCTGCCAGTATTTAACCCAGGTGAAAAAAGACATTTTAGCTATTGTGATGTTCCTATTTCATTCTATAGACTCACTGGGAACTCTGCAGAGCTATTTCTGAACTATCAGACACACGTATAGGTTAGTCAAAAGCTTTGATGATTGAGTTTGAGATCCCACAAGGTCTTAATATTCATGCTGGAATTGTGCTATTTCACTTGCCTGAAGTAGTGTCTGTCTTCAGCAGAGTTTCTTTGGTCTGTTCTTTTTTTAATTTTTTTTTTAAATTCAATTGTGAGGATTTCAGATCAGCCACCAGCAGTAATAATCCGTCTCTTGTCAGAATCCTTTTTATGTGATTGCTGGCAGTGATTCAAGCCAGGAACCGGGTGTATAAATGGAGGCAGAACAAATCAACAATCCCACAAAAAGAGCATTATTTTTTTTGTGTCGTTATCTGCTTGATTATTGACAAACAAATTTTCTTCCCTCTTCAAATAAAGAGGCTGTCCTCCTTTAATGCCAATCACTGCGCAGCATCCTGAGACTGATCACTGAAAGAATAGAAAAACTACTTATTTATAGAATTAAGAACTGGATTCGGGGGTTTGGTTGAGCAATGAAATGCTAATTTGTTGAAGTGTGTGCCATGATCAAGGCGGCTCGTCATGCGGCAAAGTCTCGTCGAGGAGGCACGTTGAATTCTGATGAACACAAATAGAAAAGTACTAATTAGGGATTTGTAATAGATACATGTAAATTTCACTGCATTGCTATCTCATGACTAAAACCGTTTCAGACAAGCTGAAGATGAGAAAAAGAAGCGCTGACGTCATTTACACAGACTGAGGAGTTTGACATTTATGCTCCCGCGACCTGATATTTGAAGGTGTCCAACTGTGTGGGTCTCGCTGTTTTAATTTGACAATGAGTGGCCAGCCAAGTGTGACACACTCATGTTTCACAAAACAGGTGGCAGCGCAGCCTTATCTTCGCAGCCTTTGTCAGCCTTTCCCTCGACTGTAATGTCAGCCTCGAATTCGTGCTGCTCTAACTTGATCCGTGGCTGGCTGCTGTCTGTCGCACCGTCGTTACCAGAGATTAGCCTAATCATGACGAGTAAGCAACTCATTCTTCTCGATCACAGTTGTTTGATTTTATTGTGTTTATAAAACATTGTATTTTAGCCATAACTCAAACAAACTGAGGCCCCATTCACATGACAATTTTCCATGGAAAAACTTTGTGTTTTTGCGTTTTCATTTCAGAAAAGTTTCATGTTTACACTAAAACATTTTGAAAATGATGTCCGTTTACAGGGAAACAGCAGAAATGCTGAAAACAATGTCGTTTTCACGTTGTGCCAGTAGTGGGGCACTTTTTGTTTTTGTAATGAAACCACACACGAGTGCAGAGAAGAATTGTCTACAAACATTAACAATGGCGAGTACACAGACATCTGTTCGGACAGATGACAAAGTTGGCTTGCTATTACTATATACTATAAAACTACCAAGTCCCAGGAGAATATCGACTCGTGCCACTCACATATGTGCAGAAGAAGTATTTACTACAGCCGTGGTGTGCACATGCATAGTAGAAGCATTTCCGAAACGTTCGACCTTGGTAGCCGTTTTCAAAGAGTTGCGTTTTCAGTGGCTCAGATGTGTGCAACAAAAGTTATCGGTTTTCACTTGAAAACACTGTTGTGTAAGAAAGGGCTTTAGATTGGGAAGCAGGATGATTCATCTGGTTACATCGCTGCCTCTCAGTCTAGATTCGAAGCTCAAAATTGTGCAGTTTGCGTGTTCTTCTTTATCCTTGAATAGTTTTCTTCTGGTACTTTAACTTTTTCCTCCCTACAGAGACATGTTTGATATGGTTAGTTGGTATCTCTTGAAGGTAGATGTCAGTGCATTTGTAGTTGATTTTCTTTGTGTTTTCGGCATGGGCCTATTAAAGATTGATCAAATGCAAACTGACATTAAACCTTACTATAGATTGTCAACACTGTACTTAATGTGAAAAAGAGCACCTCACAGTTTATATTGTTTGTCTGCATTCCTACTGACTGTAAAATATCAACTTATTACATCAGTGTTATCACATTTGTTAGTATTATAAACAGTCACCTGTCTACAATAGACTCCATTTAAATGAGCTCATCCGTTCATGCATGTCTAATGAGATGGTTTGTCACCGTAGGGGTGTATTGAAATGAGGTGACATTTTGGGGTCATGGCCGACAGTACGACCTCAAAACATCAGCACATTCGGCCCACAAGCCCGGTGTCCCACAAAGCTTGATTGTATTGTTTTTGTTTGCTGGTTTATGAATCTGTGGCATTTCAGCACGGTTGTTTGCAGCCAAGTGAAGAGTTGATGAGTGTCTGCTAGAATCACAGTGAACAGACAACCTCTTGCATACATACTCACTGCTCACCGTTCTGTTTTAAACCACTCGGCGGGGGAGTTTAGTAACACTTATTGCAGAATCACGCGTACCTCTAAAAGCTTTGATAGCACAAAGTGGCTTTTTATTTTTTCCATTCATACTGCTTGTGGTTACTTTTTTTTTTTCTCATTTCATCTCATTTTAATGGTTGCACACATGCATGTGTGCGTGCGTGCGTGTGTGCGTGCGCGCGTGTGCGTGTGTGCGCATCTGCCCAGCTGTGTGCTCCAGCCCTCTGGGTTCAGACACTTGGCACAAGAGGTGAGGAGCTGTGTGGCAGTTTGGAGAATGGGCAACACAGACGAGGCTTCAGAGAAGAAAGATTTGGCTTTGCCTTTCCAATTCCTTTCCAGCAGGCGCGGTTCTCGTCGCATGTTGACTTGATTAAGGTACCGTTGTAGGGTATAATTAAATTGGGAGTTTTCTCCTGAGTCAAGCCAGAGGCTATGCAGTAAACTGGAGATGATTCCAGAAGTATATACTTTTTTCTTCTGTCGATGCTTCTTTTATAAGCGATCTGTTTTGTGCCGCCAGTGATAAAAATAGACGTTCCCCTCAGCTGATTGTGTGGCTGTTTTCAAGAGTGTATGATTCTGCAGATCTTCTTCAAGCTACAAAGAGCAACAGCCGAACCAGCTGCCGCTGAGTCACGGTGTAGAGGCTGTTGGTGTCTGGCATTTAGTCATAAAAAGAATGGGGCTTTTAAAATTGTGTTTTTCCTCAAGACCTACTTTCAAGGACAAATTGAAGACATGAGGTCTGAGCCTCGTGTTTTATATAGTTTTTTTCCTTTCTATATGCAAGCATAAGCCATGTAGGTTTTTGTAGGATTTTTCAACATTGTTAAGAATAGACGACAAAGTTATATTGCTATTACAGATGACTCTCACGTATAAAACTATTAGGTTCCAGGAGAATATGGACTGGGAGTCAGGACAATCTCAAGGCTGTTGTTATCGTCAGTCTACTCGAGCATGTGCAGAAAAAAACATTTCCTACAGCCATAATGCAGCAGCAGCGTCTTCTACACGGAGATGGAGCCGAGCATTTTCAAAAAGTTACACCTTGGGAGTCGCATTTTCACTTGACCCCCAAAACTAAATAGAAGCGTTGCGTTTTCACTTGGAAAACGTTGTTTAAACGGGTCCTTTGTCAAATTAATAGATTAAGGGCTAGAATATAATAAAAGATTAATAGATAGAAAACTGATGCTTAATCAGTTTCAGTGATTTTTCAGTGTCACAGAATAGTAAGGACGGCCATTTATAATGTTTAATTAACAGAATCATCAAACAAACATTATACTTATGGGATGCTTATGAGACACATTAAAGCATCTAAATAGATAAATGCAATAGAGCTATGTAAAGCTTTTAAAAGGTCTGTTTTTATTACTTATTTATCACCATTTTCATCTCTTTTCTCAAACATGCCAGACTCTCATCAAGGCACTTCCTAAAATTAAACATGCATACTATGTTATGCAATATGAAATGAAAGGCACTCGGCACTGGATTTAGATTCAAATTGCTTCGTATAACAGCCGTTTGTCATTTCTCCTTTTGGATATTTCGAATATCACACCTAAGGTTTTGAATACTGTATGTAAATTTTGCAGTATTCTTCACCTCCTGATCAAGTATGATTAAAAAAAGATCGTCTTGGTAAATTCCCAGACATATGGTCAGTGTGTGAAGTTCAACATAAGCATTTACTTTGAAATGGGGCAAAGTCCTGTTGTCAGCTTCTTTTGTGATTAAACAGGGTAATCGAGCATGCCCTTTTTACCGTTACCCTGGCAGTGTTTTCATTCTATACTAAACGGAAGCAATCTGTTTCTTTGCAGATGAGTTTCTGCACGATTCAACACGCCAACCCACTGGATTTTTGGGAGACAATCCAAGTCCCACAGGGTCTTCACCATCAGCCTTACCAGAGTCGAGTAATACTGCCTTCGAGAGCCCTGGCTCACCTGGTCCCCTGCCAACTGCTCCTCGGCCAATCAATGAAGCTCGGACAGACGCCATGCCTTTTAATTGGGGGAACACTACGGATGAAAACTCCAAATCTACAATTCCAAAGGATGTCCTTGCAGAGGAGCCACAAATTCTGACAGCTCCATCATTAAGCCCCTCTGAACCCATACTGGGGTTCGCCCAACCAATTGAGGCACCAGTTAAACTCTCAACAGACGAGAAGATGGCCTGGAGAGGTTCCAGCCGTCAGTCGTCGCCTTACTTCCTGACTCCTACAAGGTCCCCGCTTCAGGCTCTGTCAATATCTATAAGCCCCCCAGCTATTACACAATCAACACCTCAATTTGGTCGTACTTCTGAGCAAAGTGCAACTTTAGGCGAGCAACAGGGTAGAGAATCAAAGCAAACACTGACAATCATGACCTCCAAACCCGATGAGCCTCTTGAACCGCCAAAACTTGCTTTCACCGATTTATTGGCAGATGAGTCTCACAGTGAATCAGTGGACCAGTTCAACCCGGGCAGTGCTCCCTTGGAGAAGAGTAAGTCTTCAAATGACATAAACATGCTACCTAACCCAGATGCAGTTCGGTCTCCTGGGTACCACGTGCCTTTCATTGCCCCTCACCCAACATCGCCTTCACCTGCACCCACAGAGCTTCCCCTTGAGGAGTATTACCCCACCAACACCATGGACATAGACTGGGGTTCCGGGGACTACTTGGAGACGATGTCTTTCTTCAATTCCGACAGAGATGACTACTCTCTCGTCACCAAGGTGCCCTCTGACTCGTATGATCTGGAGGACTACACAGAGACCTATGACACATCGTTCCCTTCCAGAGTGGGCATATCCCCCTCGTCATTACTTCCTTCGCCCAGCCTTATGTCGTCATACAGCACCGTCGTCCCACTTATATCCGTTCAACAGTCCTCTATTTCCAGTACGGCTCAGTTTGCTCTAGAACCCACCTCAGTGGCTAATAGCGATCTAGTTGACATGACAGACGTTGGTTGGGCAGATACTTTTACAATCCAACCAACGGATGTCCTCCTACCTGATATGAACAGCTTAGAGTATTACACCACTCAGCTGTCCAAGGACAACAACAGTTCAGAAACCGGTGCTGAGCACAGAGGGAATGTCACTGTGGTGGCCATCAGTACTACAGACATCACTCCCAGCAGCTTTAAAAATGACACTAAGCAGACAGAGGAAGAGTCCTCTGGTTATCTGTCGGGATTTGAACCTCATGACGAATTACCTACAGCCATAACCACAGAGGAGAGCCCTAAGTTGTCGAATTCCTCTGAGCTCTACTTGGATCCTTCCATAGTTCCAACGCACTTTCTTCATTCCTCTTCTTCCAACTGGGACAAGAAAGTTTCCATCACGGATTGGTCTTTCACTGCTGGCCCAAACCGAACAGAAGCAACGGAAGCTGTGCAGACCAGCACAACACCTCTGCTGCCAGACGATCTAATATCTTCCTCCTCTCTGACGGACATCCATTGGTTTGTCACAGAGTCGATTCCCAAAAGTACCATACACGGTACTACTGTCTTAACCTCAACTATAGCCTTCTCCTCTGTTTTCACTGAACCTGCTGCCAACAGCACTGCTGGTACAACAGAATTAACTTTTCATGACTCTCCTTTTACAACTGAGCAGCCTCTCAGTGTAACTCCAGTTTCCACTGAATCCACATCCCACAATGTGACTGCGGTCCCCCCGTTTGTTTTGGGCGATCAAGGGGCGACTGAGGATGGAGTTGACAACCCAGCCACAACGACCTCGATTGCAGCGAGCAGCGAAGTTAACACGCCCACAAGTACAACTGCCACAGCTACTTCTCATCAAGGCACAACAGGAATGACTGTCACCACCGAGGCCTCAACTGCTGACGACATGATTTCCACCACGCGTGCAAAGACTACAGCTACAACCTCAAGACAGTACCTCTGCAACCTTGACAAGCCTGCGTATTTAGTAAAAATTGGTAAGTCCGACCTTTCTTTTTATTTTGTCTTGTAGGTATCTGGGGAAATTTACTTGAAATCCACATGACAAGTATATAAAATACTGAATTTATCATTTCTTCTGAAGGTTTTCCATCCGGGGCCACTGTTGGGCACGCCAAATCTCAAATCAGAGACATACTGAAAGGAGAATTCAACAAGTCAGTGGAGCTGCAGGTAGGAGATGTTTGTTCTTATCTATACAAGAGACTTCAACTCAATCTTGGATTGAGTCAACATGTGTGACCCATTTTACCAGAAAGATATATTATATTATGAGGGATTGTGAGTTGTATTGTTTTCTCCCAAAAATTTTAAATCTAACTTTATGCTTGATTGTGAGTTGTTATTATTTGAGTATCGGATGGTTTCTAACACTTTGGAAAAACTCTAATGAAAAATGTATTTTTTGTTTTGTTTCGGAAAACATTTCTTTCAAGGGAAAAAAAAAACCTTCATACCAAGCTGATCTTTTAATAATCACATCAAAGGAGCAGTCACAACAGTGACCTTTTAGAAACATCAACAACTTATTTCACCAAAGTCGCTTAAAGTAACACTTTACTAATGACATGAATGAGTCACTTTTGTGCTTTTTTTTTTGATGCAGGTTGTGGATCCCCCACCGAAGTTTGTCTTTAGAGCAGTGTCTGGTCCGATCGTGTACACAGCCATATCTGTCATCAACGCTCTGCGACGGTCTGGGCGCCGCTTCTTGTCTGTCTCTCCCAACTGGGCGACACCAGACAGTAAATATCAAGTTCACACAGGTGATAAATCTTTCATCAAACCCACCTTCACGGTTACTGGAACACTTTGCTTCAAGAGTTTTGTCATAAGCTTTTTGTTCCTAAGCTTAATTTCTAATTGTTCGTGTCCCACCTGTTTGTAGTGCTGCAGTTTGTTCCCGGCCACATCGACGTGCGGTTCTGTAACTTCAGCGAGAGCATTGAGAAAGGTTTGACCCTGGCCTTTGCGGAGGTGCGCCGGCGCTCCAAGGTGTCGACCAACTTCACTGTGCATGTGAGTGCATAGTCCCCAACCCTCAGGATTTGATACTTTACGCTTGTATTTAAAGGACTTCATCCTCTGGTTGTGGAGCATTAAAGAAGCTTAGTGTTTGTTAATAAAGAGCTTATTTCACTATATGGTTTGTAGGCTTTCGTAGGGTTTTGTGTAATCCTATTAGACTGACGCCTGCATTATAGATGTTTAGAAGGAATAAATGTAAGAATTAAATCCAGCATTTATTTGTGTATTGAGGTATTTGGTAGACAACAGCTCCATACTTCTCAATAATTCTGTCTCCCTGAAGCTCACTCTTTATAGTATTGAAGCGTCACCGCAGCAACAAGCAGATTCTGACTGTATTTCAGATTGTGAACATCACCTTGGCTGCTCCCAAATATGAGGAACGGCTACTGAAGAAACCAGTGGACGTCACCTTCACTGTTCGTGGTTCACGGGGTTATCTGACGGGTTCGGAGGTCAGCAACACTCTGATGAAACTCACAACGGTGGAGTTCAGCTATTACATGGGCTTTCCTGTCCTGCAGATTGCTGAGCGTGAGTGCTATATTGTTCTTCAATACATCTCATTTTATCAATTTCACGTTGATTGATTACACTTCACTCTCTTTTTGTTTTTCCTCACTAGCTTTCCATTATCCTGAGCTGAACACCAGCCAGCTGCTTCGCTCTTCCTGGGTCAGAACAGGTACCATGGACTTCAGTTCTTTATATGTTAAAATGTTGCTCCAGATTCAGACATTAAACACTACTGATGCCGTGCTTGTATTTGTTAGTGCTCCTCGGTGTGCTGGACCAGAAAGTAGGTGAGAGGACCTTTCAAGCCAGCATGGAGCGTCGGGTGGCCATGCTACTTGGAGAGGTGATGGAATCAGGCCGACGGGTTAAAAGAGCCACCACCGTGGGCAACAGCAGTGTCCAGGTACAGTGTGTCAAGCAGGGGTGTCCAACATAAGGCCCGTGTGGCCAAACCGGCTCCAGTATTGTCTGCCAAACCACCAAGGAAATTGTAAACATTTCAAAGAAAACATAGATTTTTGAACAAATTTCTTAACGTTTGCAGACTCGCATTAGTCTCAAAGCCATACTGTCAGGGTGAGTTTGTAAAACATATATAATGCCACAGCTATAGTAGAAGTTTTTGCGACATTTCACTGTATTTTGCACCAGACAGTATCATTAAAATAAAATTTATGCTGATATTGTAGTATTTTTTGGTAGTTATTGCTTGGTTTTGTGGAAATATTGACATTTTCTTCAAGTATACTCTGTACCCCAACATAGAAAAACTTTCAAGTTTAATTCTAAATGGTATCATGTCACTATTTTACCAAGTCAGGCCCACTCAAGATGAAATTGGGCTGTATGTGGCCCCTGAACTGAAATGTCTTTGACTTCGCTGATGAAAAAACTTCTTAATCCTTTCATAACTTATATTATACACAGAAATTTCTCCTGAAACTTGATGTTGCAATAGGCTCTGAAAAATAGGGTGAACAGAAACAAATTAAGTAAATAGGAATTATTTGGTTATAAGCCTTAAGAAACACTTGAACTGGAATTCTTTTTATTGATTACTCACTAAATCTGCAAAGATCTCTCTCTCCCTCTCTCTCTCTCTCTACCTTGCCGGCGCACAGAGGACTCATTATGTGTACATTGCAGTGTTTGTAACCCGCGAAAGCCTTAGTGCGTTACTAATCAGGCTCCGGCTTTTGTGGGGTCCTCTCTGCACCTGTTCATCTCATCTCCAAGGGACAGGATGCAACTCAGGATGTCTCCATGGCAACAGCATCCCATTCAGCCAAGGGGCAAGCCACTCAAAAACCACAACCTCATGGGTGCCTTTTCTTTCTCCTCTTTCTCATTTCACCGGTTCATCTCTCGAGCCATGGAGCCGCTAAGAGCAGATAAATTATTTATTGCTTTCTTTTCGCTGTTAGTCTCATCCAGTAGTAACGATCAGCTGTGTGTGCCAGTTGTTGGCGAGGTCGCCGATGTCCCGGGGTGAACGGTGAAAAGAAAAGGAGAAGATTCAGTCACACCAGTGGAGATCAAAGTATTCTGTTAACAGATACATTTGAAAAGAGTGGACTTTGAATAAGAAGGCTGTCAAAAGTGATAGACATCAGCAGCCTCACTTCGTCTGACCTTTCTACCTCCCACATTGTTGTCTACCTAAAACCCACCGAGCAATTTACAAAAATCATATCAATGCTGAACTTTCAGATCTAATATTAGATCTCTAATATTCGGCTCTAGCATTCTCTCAACCTCACAAAATATAATTTCTTACGATTATCAATACTGTGCCACACACAGAAGCCACATTATGTGTTTGTCATTTTCCCCCGCAGCCTTGAGTGTATTGTCATAATGAAGTCTGGTTTGGATTTTATTTACATTTCAAAGAGACTCGTGAGTGAGGCGACTCAAATTGAGCGTCTGATGTTCAGAGAAGCTCCTTTTCTTGCTCTTTTCACACACACACTGTATCAACAGGCAGATGCCCTTGACTGTCACAACAGAATCAGTGTAGCGTCGTCACCAATGGGAATACGTGTTCACACTGTCTGCTTTCCACTCTAATAAGCACTTCATGCAATGGATTAGACCCTGAATGGGGAGCCGGTTTTCTGTGTCAGCCCAGGCATGACCTACACTTTACTCTTTCCAGTAATAGAGACAACAGACTGCTCTCTGCCTCGGGGCATCCGCAGGGAGACCGCACACGAGCGTCAATGTAATAGACTACATATAAAAATATTTGAACAATGAATACTCTAATAAAAACAGTGTGTGAGGTGTGGAACGGTTTTTATGTGTAAATACGGTGTGTGTGTGTGTGTGTCAGTGCAGGCAGATGTTCTACTGGAAAGGACTTTTACAAAAGCATTATGTCACGTTAAATAAGTATACAACTGAACTGTATGGGGCCGCAGTGTTTAGTGCTCTGGCCTCACAGCGAGAAGGTCATGGGTTAAAAGTTCTCCAGGTTTTCTAGGACAGTTCCAAAACGTGCATCTTAACGTTTTCCCAGTGATGAACATTGTGCACGCTTTGATGGGCTGCCCGAAACCATGTTGGACAAAACAGCTCCGAAGATGGATGGATATTATTTCTCTGCCTCCAGACTCCAGAGCGAGCATCGACTCAGAGAGAGCCGTAATGTTTTGTTAGCCACTCGCACTCATGTGGGTGTTAATTTTAGCTCAAAATTGATGAACACTACACAGTTCCTCAGAAAATGAGGTGCCATATTCTTCCATGAAAAAGCCATTTTTATGATTAAAATCATGACACTTTGCTCATTATAGCCTTCATCAGACATTCCAGTCTTAATTTAGAAACGGCAGTGCGTCATCGCTCATGAATCCTCTGCTCATTTTTGGAAGCACGTCTCTTCCAGTGGCGTTGGCACCGGTTGTTACCCACCAACGTGCCCGATGGGAAACACGAGCCTGAAATCGAGGCTGACATTAGTCTGTTGTTCTTGTTTTTTTTGTTTTTTTTATAGCTAGCTCAACAAAACAATGGGGGGGATGTAATCATATGTTAAAAGTTTATAAATCTTTGAACTTTGATTACTCGATCTTTGAAATGATGATTGCTTCAAACCACAAATACTGAGGATTATAAGCTTCAACCATACAAATAAGGTATGTGCTCCATTGAGTGTCCTGGATGCTTCCCCCCCCCCCCCCCCCACATCTGGACATGTTTATGTTTGGAAAAATAAATAAAACTCCTGGCGGCTGTTTTAGAGTCATAGACAATGCTGACAGCAATCATAGTCATTAGGTCTGGTAATTGCTCTGAGTAATTGCTCAGGAGTGCAAGGCCCTGGTATCTTTTCCACAAGCAAAACAAAGACTTTCTGCATTAAGTTTCCATATGCCAGCATTTTAATAAATAGTTAAAGATAGTTGAGAGAAGAGCCGAGCACGCAATGAAGGTTTCCCATATATTTGTGTAAAACCTGTGTAACAGGCAGAGGTGACAATCAAGAATCAGTGGTGACAATCAGAGCTGACTGTGGGGTGCAGACAAACCGCACAGTCACATTCACACCTACAGGCAATTTTAGGAGTCCCCAGTTAACCTCAAACGCATGTTTTTGGACTGTGGGAAGAAACGAAAATATTCTGGGGAAAAAAACAACTAAACATGTCATGGCAAAGGGAGCACTCAGAAATATGAGGTAATACTGCTCGCTACTACGCCACACTGGAGGAACAATTTTAATGGAATTGATTTTCCTTTCACTAATTGCCCTTCCTTCATGTGTTCTTCCCCAGGTTGTCAGTGCGACCCGGCTGGTCGGCGCAGATCATCCTTTAGAAATCGTATATTTTGTGGAGGGACCCAGCGGCCAGAGGATCCCTGCAGTCCAAACAGCAGACCTACTGAACAACCTGGACGTTCAAAGGGCCGCCATTGTGTTGGGATATCGTGTCCAGGGAGTTCTGGCTCAGCGTGAGTATCTATTACTGATGTTTAAGGGGTGCCGAGTTCTGCGATGATTTAAAAACTCAGTTCTGGACATTTCAAACCTCCGTTAAAAGTCCCAAGGCGAGGGTTCTATGTCACTACCTTGATTGCAGCTGTATTTTTAGTGGATGAAAGAATGTTTCCGTTCTCTTTTAAGAATATTGTATTTTTATAGTTGTTGTTACTGATGTAACCAGGTTACAAATTCACTGCTGGCCGCATGTGTTTAGTTTTATTTTGTATGTTTATAATGCCATTTGAGTTAATTACCTTCCTTTGTACACATTGTACCAAAAGCTTGTCTCCCTCATTAAGAATCTAAACAGGGGATGAAGGCCTAATGAGAAACCTCTCCGGGGAATTCTGTCTCTGTTCTTTTGCCGTACAACCCCGGGGGATGAAATGAGTGTTAATTAAAAACTAATGAAGAGCAGTGCGAAGCTTAGTTCAGGTGTTTGTGAAGGTTGAGGATTTAAACTAAAAAACAAAAACGCCATCGCTCTGTTTGCACAAAGCCGTGGAGAAGGTCGCGTCGTCGCCGTCCGACACGGAGAACACCAACCTGTGGATCGTCATCGGGGTCGTCATTCCCCTCCTCGTGGTCGTCGTCATCATTTCCATCCTGTACTGGAAACTGTGCCGGACGGACAAGCTGGAGTTTCAACCAGACGCAATGACGTCCATCCAGCAGAGGCAGAAGGTAGAGTCTCTCTCATCCACACTTTTCCTGCCCTACCGCCGCTATTTATCTCTAAGTGAATTAAAAAAGGCACCGTTCCAACACAGTCATTTGCCTGATAAGAACATCTTTTGTGACAATACATTTCCATTTGCTTTCATAAATCTCCTCGTTTTAGAGTGACTGTCCACGTCGATACCAGCTTCACAACATGACTACGTCCCGACATATTAAGTTTTAAATGACCACTTTTGAATCACTCTGATTAATTGGGTGTATCCATCACGGCCATGAATTTGCTGCAGGACTGCACATAATGTGGACTTTCTTCTTTTGGATGAGGTTACTGAAATTTTAATGATTCCAGTCGATTTTCTCAGGACGAGTGCAGGGTTTGAACTCATGATGTTGCTTGTGAATGACGCAGGCCTTGACATCCTTTTCATTTTAATTCAGAGCTTTCCTGTCACATTGGCTTTGGTTGAAGTACCAGTTGCCCGGCTGCACAGTGGCTTTGTGGAAATTGAAAGGAATGTCCTTCTTGTTTCTTTACTTGGAAAGAAGAAGAAAAAAAAAAGAGCGAATGCATTTTATGTGCGGTATTACTTCTAGTAAAGCCCTTTTAATAGAATACTTGTGATCCCCATGACAAAAGACAGCCTCGTTTCAGCTGTAATTTACACTATTCACTTGTTTGTTTTTAGATGTAATGTCACAAACCTTTATTTTATTATTATTATTTGTACTTGGTTAGCTTCTGATGCTCACACTTACTGTATCACATCAATAATGGCTGAAAGCCAAGACTTCCTGATTATTTCCAGAATAAAAGTGTTCATTGAAAATGTATATTATAACATTAAGTCAAGGCAGGTTTTCGTGTCTGTGACAATAATAAAGCTTTTGTGTAGTTTAGATCTACAAATATGTAGGATATGTCGAACATGTGATTACATTCATTGTATTACAGTCAGCTTTGTGCTTTGTAATACTGTAACTGAATATCGCTGCTGCTGCTGCTGCTGCTGCATCACAGTCAAATCCCTTTAACTCTTTCATCATGATGTCTAATGTCGCTAAAACAATAATACAATCCGCTCCGGTCCTAAAACGATCTTTTTATGGATGCAGAATGACAAGCAGGCTGCTGTGGGATTTCTTAATGCTTCAGCCTCGAGGCTCACTGGTTGATCTTTCTGTCTGTGTCTGACTTCTGGTTTTGTTTTGTTTTTTCCACTTGTAATTTTTACCCAGCTGAGCTTAGCTGTAAACAACAACCCCTTCACATCGGGCGCCCTGAATCCAGCGTGCAGAAGTAACTGTCACTTAGCCTGCTCTCTGTGTTCAGCACAGTCATCTGTCACTTAACACCACTCCTCTTCTCTCAGTCTGCTGCATCATTCAGCGAATCGAGCACCTCGCTTCAACAGTCACTCGCACCGACTAAACAGGACATTGAATTTAGTGAGGATGAAGAATGGGAGTATGAGGAGGAGGAGGAGGAGGAAGAAGAGGAGGAGGAGGAAGAGAAGGAAGTTAGAAGGGGAAAGGTATACAGAGCGGATCAAAAACTTAGCGAGACATAGATTCTTGTTGTGTGTGTTGTAGTAGCTTAGTTGTTTCTTTATTAAAATGTTGGCAATTTGAAGACAGACGCTTGCTCAAGTAAACTGCTATTGTCAGATATAGTAGTGTCCTGCTTCACCAATAGAAATACTTATTCTACCAACTGTTGCGTCTGCTTAGAGACATGCAGTTCCTCCCGAGAGCAAGCAGAGAGTGAGCAATCAGGAGGAAGAGGAGGAAGAAGAAGAAGAAGAAGAAGAAGAGGAGGAGGAAGGAGAGGAGGAAGAAGAAGAGGAAGATGATGAAGAATATGAAAAGGAAAAATACAGAGAGAAAGAAATTCCATCAGTGGAGCAAAGAAGACATAAGAGCGAAAGAGTGCCAAAGAAAGAAGAGAGGATGAAAAAGGAAGAAAGAAAAGTGTTGTCTAAAGGGATGAGAACCATGGAGGAGGTATCACGTGTGTTGTAAATACAGAAAATAGTGGTTGTTGGCATTTGTAGGCAGTAGATCCTGCTTCTTCCCTGTGTAGGACTCCACAGAGAACATCCAGTACTGTGCTTATCCCCCGTTATACAGACTCGATGTGTGTAGAACAATAATGAATAAAACGTATATACACCGATCTGCCATAACAATATGACCGATAGTTTCGGTCGGTATAGTTCCCCCTTTTTGCTTCCTATTACCATTTTACCAGAACCAGCATTAATTTAGTAGTAGCAGTCTGGGTTGGGGTGAGCTTGTTCATTTTTGACTCGGATCAGATCGTCTTCGCTCCCTACATGCATCAATGAGCATTGACCGCCCTTGAATGTCTCCAGTTCACTGCGTTTAATAAATACTGACCACCTTACACACTTGGAACACCCCACAAGAGCTGCAGTTTTTTGGAGACGATCTGATCCGATCCTCTAACCAAACTGGCTCAAATCCTTACACGAGTTAATTTTTCTGCTGAATTTGGTAACAAAGGGTTCACTTACTTGCAAATTAAAACCCAAGATCAATCAATGTACTCCCTCCGCCTGTCAGAGGTCCTATTGTTATGGCTGATCAGTGCAGACCTTTGTGTATAGATAATAGATATATTATTTTGCGCATTTGCAAACTGCTGTGTAGCGATTCCTCAGTTTACCCCCAAAGGGCAAGTAGTGTTCAGAGAGTGCAGTGTGTGTGTGTGTGCGTGCTTTCATTCAGCATCAGTGTTAATTAGAATAAAAAGGGGTTTCCTATTTCAGCTGCAGCTCTGCAAATGTTCTCTCACAGGCTGGCCTTGTTGCCTTGCACACACACACAAACGCATTTCATTAGCAGTTTCATACTGGCAGGCGTCACTCCGGATTATCGGCTCCACACCAACAAACCTCTCGGAAGCCGCTCGCAAACAAATTGAGTTTACAGACAATTTTGAGAATTCGAGACTCGTCACTCTTTTTTCTGTGGTAGCAACATTTGAGTGTCACAAGCCCCGAGTTTCTCAAACTGCAGGCGGCCGTGAATACGTCTTCAGATGTGACGGCCGTTGTTTACTCCTCTGCTGCTGGAGAAGTCCTGAGGGCTTTACACTCAGATGGTCTCACAGCTTCCATCCCCAGCCTCCATCCCCCACCTCGTCAAAGGAGAGGAAACGGCTCAGTGTTCACCCAGATCTCCCCCTGTCCTGCTTTCTCATAGACCTTCTCTTTATTCATTAATGTGTGTCTGTCTGAGTCTCCACTCTGGCCATTCGTTCGTCAGTCAACCTAATTTTATTTTTCTAAACGTATCTCCTCACTTAAAATGAGTTCAGCACTTAAATGGAGTTTATATCTATTTATACTCTTCGCTGCCATTATTTCTGTATTGTTGCCCAATATGTAATACTATTAGGGATTTTGAATCTGCAGGTTATCACGTCACATCACACTTACTCTCCTCTTCCATTAGTCATTTTTCCTCACACTCTATTACGTCTGTTACTTATATTAAATTTTTCTTTCCATTCCTTGTTTCTGTCTTTCCCTCCCCGCTGCTGCTTTCCTCAGTTGCAGGCACCGAGTGTGAAAGGCTTCGACTTTGCCAAGCTGCACCTTGGCCAGCAGAGTAAAGATGAAGTCATGGTGATCCAGGAGTCTGTCCCGCCGGGGCCCGGTGCGGGACCCCTCCCCCTGTCCTTTAAGGACGGCCTCAGTGCGTCTGAGAATGGAGAGATCCCCACACCAGTCTCCAGAGCCTCGGCCTCTTCCACCAAGGCGTCACGCAGCGGCCGGAGGAGAGAAAGGTCGGTCGTTAACACAAAATTAATACCAAAGACCTTCCCACCACATCTGGTCGTCTCAGCCAATGTTATACGGAAAATACAGGAGAAGAGAAGCCTTTATTGACCAGTATCACTGCTTAGAGCAGGACTGTCAAACATAAGGCCCGGAGCCCACAATCGGCTCGCAAGAAGCTTCAATCCGGCCACCAAGCAAAGTGTAAAAATTGAATTCAATGCAAAGACTGCTAAGATTTAGAAAAATATGGAAAGTTTCATCACGTATACTCTGTGCTACAAAGGCAAATGTTAAACTTTAAATTTAAAGGTTATTATATTACCGGTCCAGCCCACTAAAGATAGAATTGAGCAACGACTAAACTAAAATGAGTTTGACTGGTTTATAGATGTATTTATTTATTAATTTAATGAAACTTTTAAGATATAGTCAAGAGCAACCCAATTGTTCTGTGGGCAAGGCCGTTTTAGTGATCATTTCCATTTAATTTTCGTCTTTAGTTTTCTACTCGGTGACAGCACACTGGACAAAACTTTAATCATTAACAGTTGGAAATGCTTTCTGATTGTAATTTGGTACATAACAAGATATTAGATGTTGGTTTTTAACCCACTGAGGTTATTTTCCCACTTAGTTTGGACACCCAGTGAACCAGTCCAGAAGCTTTTGGATAGATCTTTTCATTATTCATTTATGCACAGGTCTATGTACCGTAAGCCACTTTATCAAGTTACTTTAGTAAAAAAAAAGACTTTAGTTTCACTCATTTATTCTTTGAGTCTTTCACATTTCTGGAAAAAAAAGCACTGCTTTTGATTATGCATGACATCTCACCACGTGTGTTGTCAACCTGCAAATTGACCTGACTTACACCAGGTCTCCAGCTCTCCGTCTCAAGGGTAAGGTTACCCAGCTCCCGCTGCGATTCAGTAGGCAGGAGACACTCAACTGAGCAACTGTTTAAGCTGGATGGCGAGGGTGCTTCGCTCCGATTCTCACGGTCAAGCATCCGGAGGTCATGCCTATGTTTTCAGTCAGCATTGACAGTTCAGAGCAACAGCCTAAGGGCTGAACTGCATGATGATAACCACCTCTGCTAACGACCGCGTTCCAGTATGGCGACGTGGATTTGGTACTGTCGGAGTTAGATTTTAAAGTCCAGGCATAGGACCCGAGGGCATTGTTTAAAATAAATGCAGCTAATAAATTGAAATAACCTGTAAAAAACTTGACGCAATGTTCATCATCCACATTTGAAATCAGAGGAAAGAACTGTGAATGTCCAGATGTTACGGCCTTTTTAGTGTATCGAAATACACATATTTATTCTAAGTTTAGCAATAGCAAACAGCTTGCAAAATGGTTATATTCATATAATGCAAATTGATAATACAACTTAAAATTCATAAGGCTAAACACTGAGAATCGGTAAACAAAGGAAGGATTGAGGCGTGACTCAAACGCTGAGGCTCCCCCAATAGAAGGGACCCCGGCCAGTGTCCGGGCTGTCTCGAGCAGAGAGAATCAGTGCACCAAGGAAATGGCTGTTAATCCAGTAAAAGAGGAATATAGTAAAGACTCTATCGAGTTTATGATGCAAACTCCTTGCTCAAATCTTCTATTTTCACCAATTTTAAAGCTGGGTCAAAACGTTTTGGGAGTGGCGCACCAACCATTACACACCTTCCGTCACCCAGCATGTGAAGAGTAGGCACTTTTTCACCGTATTGGGTTTTCCACAGCTTAGTGTACAGGCCGTATATCCGTACATCATTACAGAGTTGGTACGGAACCCTGTGTCCGTGTCGCTTAGAACACAGCAAGACTGTGGCTGACTCCTTCAGCTTGAAAAACTGGTGCAGCTGAAATCCCGCCGGCCCCGTCGGTCCAGGATCTTCCACACCGTGCAGGGCACTTACTTCCAGGATGGGACATGCTGTCATCAGACATTGCCTACACCACATTCCCATCTCTGTTTCCCAAAGCCAGCGTTCGATCGACAGCGAGGACTCACATCCAATGCATTGGCTTTGCTAAAGGAGACAGAACACAAGTTAATATCCTTACAGTAGCGTTACGCAAAGCAGCAAGCTCTTCTAGCATATTTTTATGTTTCTTATTTATTGGTTCCATCGCCCGGGAACCGCCCTCCTTGCCTAGCCAGCCAACGAGATCTAAACAACAGCTCAGGACCAAACCACAACGTACATTTCATCCACAACGGTCGTCCATTACAGCACTGACACCACACCCCATCCACTTCCCCACAATAGGACCCTCACCAGTGATTTTAGCCATTTACGCTTGTCATTTGATCTTAGGCTTAAGGTTAACACTGCTGCATATCCCAAAATGCCTCGAGCCATCAATCCTTCCAAGGCGGTGACATAGAGTCTGAGATTATGGAAGAATACAGACAGTGTATCGAGGATCGCCCTGAGCATAGTTACTACACCCTTAACATAACCCACTCGACCTCTCTTAAGTTCCATGGGCCGAGCATGTACAGCACAAACAACGAGACAATCGGGTCATGGCATTGATCCACAGCGTTGAGGTAGATCATTTTGAAGGCTCCAGTAATTAGCTCCTGTATTAGCATTACAAGTTGTAAAGGCTGATCGGGGCCCAAAACCCAGTGCAGCAGTAAATGAACCAAGATAGTGCAAACACTGCAAAGCGTACTGGACTTACAGTTTTGATAGTAGTTTGTGGGTCTTCTGGGTCAGTGTGGTTGGTGTTTGCCATGTTAAGCGTTGAAGGTAGATTCACTCTGCAAGAGAAAAGAATTCCTGTTACTGCTGAGCTGCTGCCGGAGCTGTTTTCTTGCTGAAAACCAGAACCACGACTGGCGGTGTGTGTGTGTCATAATAATCTGTCTTCATATTCGTGCTTGATGTTCATGTGCTGTGTTCAGTATGGCAATTATGCAACTATCTGTTAACTCTGGTGTAACTGCTTTTGTATGTATGTGTATGTGATCTCTGGCTGCCACAAACGATTATTTCGATAGTCGACTAATCACCGATTATTTTTTGGATCAGTCGACTAATCGGGTCATACGTAAATTGAATGTAAAACATACAGCTTGTCGCACCAGCATGAAGCTGCTCTTATATAACCATTATTAGTTTTCAGCTTGGAGTGTTTAAGGTATTTGCTAACTTAAAAACAAAGACAATTAAGATGATAGTTCATTAAACCTTTAATGAAATATGCCTGAAGCAACAAACACCTGTTTAACTGTGTAGCATAAAGTGCAAACAGCTCAGTAAAATAAGCACTTGCCTAAACACAAAAATAAATACTTCAGGTTTATTTTTTAGTTTTTTTTTCTTTTCTTAATTTGTCTTTGGCATCAAACAGCAACAATAAGGTAGGACTGTAACTAGGGAATTATTAAAGTTTTGGTCTCGCTGACTCAATTATAACAAAAGTGCAGTTTCTACTCAATACGCACAAATGTGAACGTTTACAGCTTTATGACAAAGTAGTAAGTCAGCTCTCTGTTTACGCTAATATTAGCGGCTATCTTGCCAGTTAGCTTACCGAGACGACGATCCCTTTTCATCGTTGTCACGAGCCCCAACGTGCTTCCGTTTCAGGTGCTCGTGCATCGCAGTTGTGCTGCCGTGGAAGGCAAGTTCTGTCTTGCAGATTTTGCATTGCACACTTTTCTCTTTTGTTTCCTTAAAATGCTCCCAAACTTTCGAGCTCCGTTGCCGCCGGGTAGCCATGATGCCGGAGCCCGTCTGGCGTAACTTCCGGTGACATCACGGCTGACCCCGATTACCACTACTGCGCATGCGTGTCATGGACAGAAAGGCTGACGCGGCAGTGGACGCGTAGACATATTTATATGTTTATGAGTGGAAGGTGCCGCAGCAGTTTTGAGAGAAAAACAAAGGCCCCGTTTACATGGCAACGAACACGAGTGTATCCGCAAAACTTTCTTCACTTTTGGGGGGTCCCTAAACACGGCACCAGTGTGTGGATGGTCGGTATCTGTGAAGTTTTTAATCTGGCTCCCAAGGTGGAAAGATTCCTTCTCAGCCGCTATTCCCTCCTGCAGACTGCCCAAGGCTACGTAGCCTGTTACTACGCATGCGCATGTCTCCCCCTCCCTCCTACTCATCCAGTTGTAAACAAACATGGCGGCTGCGTAGTGGTATGACTCGCGGTCCGTATTCTAGTTTTATCGTCCATATCAGTAGTTTGATAGTTGAGACTCACCCCTGATACATCGTTGCCTCTTTGTCTGCTGCTGTAGTGTAAACACACTCCTTCTTTTTTGGCGGATGAGGTGTTGTCACGTGAAACGTTGTCATGTAAACAGGGCCAAAGATTTTTTTTTTTTTAAAAAGCGACGTGTCGACTATTAAATTAGTTGTTGACGATTTTAATAGTCGACATAATCGTGACTAGTCGACTAATTGTGGCAGCCCTAGTGTGATCTGTGTGTGTGTGTCTTAATCTCACTACTTCCCAACATAGCAAGACAAAGTCACACATTGAACCAGTGAAAATAATAAAGATCACACATTTAAACTTTATAAAGTTAAACTTTACACATTTAAACCTTAAACTCTAAAACGTAATAATGCTTTTACTCTGAAACTTATAAACTAAGCAGGCATTAGCTTTTAGCTTGTAATAACTCTTGAACTCTTTTCTTCTTAGTTAAACTTTCCTCTTCCTCTCACTGCTCTCGCTCTGCCCCTATGATCCACCCAAGTACTGCGTCCATCTGTCCAGTACACTGGTCTCATCCTCAGACCTTTCCCGTACCGAGGCCATTCCTGACCCCTGCCCCCTCTCCCTGGTCTATGCCCCATTCCCTGTCGATGGACTGACGATTTAACCCTTCCTGACAGTGTGTAGTCCTGTGCTTCTATTATTTATGTAAGTGTGTGTGTGTGTGTTTCTGGGCAGGATTTCCCCATCAGACGGCGACTCGGTGGTAAGTGACCACTCCACTGAGCGGGACTCCACGGAGGAGAAGCTGAGGGTCCACGCCACGCCCAGCGACAGCAAGCAGACCCGGAAGGTCCCCATCAATGTTTTAAATGGCAAGTGGCCATGGCAACGCTCAACACAACGCACAGAGCGAATAAGAAGGGGGGAGGAGAAAGGGGGAGACTGAAAGGAATGGGGCTGACATAAAGAGACGAAAAGAGAGCAATTCACACTGGCTTGATTTGATTGACGAGAAGGACAGATTGGGGGTAGGGGAGAGGGCAAAGTGGAAAAAAGAAAAAAAAAACGGACAAAGCTGAATCAAATCATGGGTAGTAGTAGCAGCATATAGATGACAAACAAGCAGTGTAAGAAATAGCTGGTGGGAATTATGATGGTAGTTAAACATAAAGTCTGGAGAGACTTAAATAAGAACAAGAGGAAAAACAAAGTCTCACAGCTTGTTGATGGAGACAGACCTACAACCCAGACTACAGCCTGACTCCCCCGCAGAGGAGCAGTCTCTCTCTGCCTGACACTGCGTACGCTCTGCACAGTGTTTAGAAATACACTGCAGATGAAACATTATGTAACACCCTCTCTTTTCATTCAGTCTTTTTGATCAGAGAGTTAGCTGCTCATCAGATCTTTCTCTCTTTTGCCCTAATGAAGTAACAGCTTTTATAGGCCGTGGAAAACTTTCCTTTCCTCTCTTTTTGTCTCTGCCGTGTCTTTCTCATTCACGCAGCGGCTGCAGCCAAATCTCAGTTCATAAGGTTTTTCTTCACTTTGATTGCCAGCGTGTAGAAAATCTCTTGAAACTTTGATGTTTTATTTGATCCCCTTCGCCTCAGCGTGTCTCTCTTTTCCTTTCTGTTGCGGTTTGCAGGCAAGAATAGAATTGGTAAGAGTTGGTTTACTTTCTGTCTGTGTCTCTGTAGACCTCGGGCTTTGACCTCCAGCAGCTGTGTCTGTGTGTTGTCTGTTGTGATAGTTTTGGCTTGTTCTCACCATCCATCAGTGTCGACTGCGCTGTCAGTCATTGTGGAAACAGTCGTCCTCACAAACAATGGCTGGAGCAATTAGAGATAGACTTCACGGTTCCATTTCACGCCGCCACTGCAATAATCAGCTTTGTAAAAACAAGTGATATTTTAAATATCACAAGTTCTGCTTCTCGTAGTTACCCGCTACATGTCCATCCCTAGCGTTTTATCTCGCCTTGTTGTGACTTCTGTTTTCCCCGATTGCCTGTTTTGCTTCCTCAGGTCCTCCCCCTGCGAACGGCACCAATGAGCAGCTGTCGTCAGCCGCCATCTTCGAGCACGTTGATCGGATGTCTCGCGCTACAGACGCCAGCAGGAGACTCCCAAACAAAGTTCAGCTGATTGCCATGCAGCCCATGCCTGTCCCGCCTCTGCACAGTCCACCTGTCAACGGAAAACTGTCCGACACGAACCACATCAACAAAGAGGTCTGCTCCCCCGACGGCTTTTCCCTGCGTTGTTTGTTTTGGTTTCAATAGAAAATGTGCTTTTAATCTTTTTTGGAATTAATGTGTGGTTCAAAATACCATTTGGGGATACAGTTTTTTTTTTTACCTTAAACATAGATTAATCATCATCCAGTTCTTTTCTATAAAGAAATACTACTAAGTTATAGTGTTATATTACAAGTGGGGGTAATGTATTTAAAAAAAGAAAAAAACATTTATAGTTTTTACACTTTTATATTATATAAACGTTGGCGTTCTGAATCGTCTCTGCAGGGAGAAGAAATAGCGAAGTTTCAATCTGTCAAAAAGAAAAACAAAGCAAGCAACTTTATTTATACATCACTTTAAATTAACTGCAGTGGAACAAAGTACTTGACAATTAAAAAAAATGTGTAAAAACGTACAGTGCAGTATTCACACTTTATGGAATATGTAAAATATACAGATTATACAAATGAAACGAAACACTTAAAACAAATAAATGATGCATCGTATAAAACACATTCAGGTCGAGTGAAACGTCAACAGCTCACGTGTTGCAGGCCAAAGAGAACAGCTGAGTTTTAAGAGAAATGAGGACGAAACAATGGGAAGGACTAAAACGGCGACATGAAGCGATGGACAAAATTAGAGCTGACTGCATCTTTTTTACAGTGAAAAACTGGCAAATGAAAATCTGAAACTGCAAGCTGAAACAGCAGCAGTCCAGCAAACACCCTGAGACGGTATCTTCAGGGAAAACTCATTGTTATATAATATAATAGAGAAACTCTCTCATATAGTGTATTATTAGGTTCCTTCAGGGTTGGTGGAATGGGGGTGTTGCTGTGGTTTACAGTGCCAATCACTGATCTGGACGATTAAATGAACCTTGAAACAGCAGAACACTTGCATTTATTCTCCCAAAGCAGAATTATATCATACTGTATTAGCAAAGAGCAAATCGTGTGATGTGCGATTCTTCTCATGAGTCAATCGCATCGATATGTACAGAATACTCATATCTTGATTTACTGCTGTTCTCTTGTTCTCAGATTCAGGTGGCCCTCAGGCACAAGTCAGAGATCGAGCACCATCGTAACAAGATTCGTCTGCGCGCCAAGAGGAAAGGTCACTACGACTTCCCCGCCATGGACGACATGGTCACCGGCCTCGGGGACGCGAAGGACCAGGATCGCATCTATCAGAAAGCGCAGACACAAATCGATAAGATTCTGGACCCGGATGCTCAGATGCCCTCCGTCTTCATAGAATCAAAGAAAAGGTTTGGGGTTTATATTTCAGCGCGTGGGAAAGGTCATTTCTAAAATGAAACCGAAGGTCATTTTTCTGCCGGTCTGACAGTGGCCGAGGGAGGCGATCGCCGAAACAGAGAATTAAAGAGCAGCTGAACGGGGGCATGATGGACGCAGACAAAGACCACCTCATCTCTGAAGACAATGACGCCGCCTACAGAAAGTGTCCTGGAGTGAACAACGTGGCCTACGTGGTGAGTTCCACAGAGGCCGTGCTTCTACACGTCTGCACACGTTAACGTGAATGTGTTGTGTTCTTCATCAGTCGGACCCCGACCAGGGACATGGATCCCCTCACAGAAGCCCGTCCCCCACCGATGACGTCTTCCTGGGCCCTGCTTCCTCTCCTCCGGGTCACGCCCCTCCCCCGCCCCCGTACATGCCTCCACAGCCCTCCATCGAGGAGGCGCGGCAGCAGATGCACTCCCTGCTGGACGACGCCTTCGCCCTCGTCTCGCCCACGTCGCAGGGCAGCACGGCGGGCATCACTCTCCCCGGGGGCAACGGCAACCCGCCCGCCTCCAGCCCTCCAGGCCGCGGCCCCAGACCCTGGGGTCCCTCCTACCAACCGTTTGGTCCTTTCCCTGGTGTAAGTCTAAGCTGTGGATACTCACCAGTAATCCCTCAGTCAACTTTCAGCCTCTTTCACCGTCACGTCGGTCAGACTTTAAGTTCGCATCAGAGCAACAGATATTTTTGATTCCCCAAATATTCATCATTATTTTTCAGATCCCTTTAGTATTTGCAATGTCAAGATTTTTCTTCTCTTACCCAGCATGAAGCTTATAGCTTCAAGTTTAATCGTGTCCTCTTAGTAAACTAATCAGCTCAGTATTTGTCCATCTGTTGCCCCCGTGGATCGCCGACCTTATCACCCGTATAGGCTATATATACACACACAACCCTTAAGACCCTGCAGGAATATAGAGGCAATATGCTTGATCTGCATTAGTTCCTGTTAGCCATCCTGTCAGCGCAGGCTGGGTTTGGTCATATATAGAAAATTATGTATTTAAAAAGCAGTTTAAAGCTGCAAAACACCTGTTTATGTCAACATGAGGTAATTTAAGCTTCACTACTCATATATTACTGAACATCTACAACAGGAGTGTCAGACACATTTTATTTCAGGGGCCACATACAGACCAATTTCATCTGAAGTGTGCCGGACTGGTAAATAATGCTTTAATAACCTTTGAATTTAAACTTTTCTTTGTTGTGGAGTAGAGTATACATGATGAAAATGTCTTTATTTTTGCAAAACCAAAGAATTACTTCCGAAAATTACTATAAAGCCAGTTTTAATGATACTGTTCGGTGCAAAATACAGTCAAATGTCCCCCAAAAAAATCACACTCCAAAAAAACCTATGTTTTCTTTTAAATGGCCACAATTTGCTTAGTGGCACACAGGTCTTCACCCCTGATCTACCTTGTTTTTTGAGTTTTTACGTCATTTCCAAAAGACAAAAAGAAGTTATTAGGTGCTTCAGAAGTGGTGACGATCTCGGTTAAAATCACTTAAAGTTTATCAGTGCAAGCAAGAGCAATACTGACAGAGTCTTATTTAGTTTTACAACAAACTGCAAATACCTCTACCCACTCAGATTAAATCACCCAGATTAGACACACAGACTGTTTGAAACACCTCATCTGCAACCACTCGCAGAGTATTTTATTGTATTTTCATCTCATTTTGGATCAAATGCAACATTTCGGTTAAAATCTGAGACTTTTTAACAGCATGTGGAGATGCGTTTATGAAACTCCTCCGTCATGTGTCGCGGAGCAGCAGCTTGTACCTCAGTTGACAGATATACAGAGAGGAGACTTAACAGTGAGCAGTGGAGCCATTAACAAAAAAGGGATTTGATGGTGCCGCTTTTGCAGGTTCGGTGCTTTCAGTCGCTGTAAAGGAGAAAGATATCCAACAAAACCACAGCTGGTATGAACAGTATTGTTCAAATAAAATGAGCTGCTCTGTCATAATACTTCAACATTTAATTCTATCGTGTCTATATTTGGATTTGCTACAGGCGTATATAGCATAGGTATAGGTGTATCCAGTTATTTTGAATTTTTGTCTTATTGTGTGTTTCTGCTTCCCTCCAGCAGAGATTCACAGAGCTGGGCATGTCCTCTCCCGCAGTCCAAGGACTGACACCGAGGTAAGTAGAACAGCCGCTGGAAATCCAGCCTTCATGCATAAATTACTCAATAATATGACTATTTTGCATTAATTTCCATTCTCACAATATAAGCTTCTTCTCTTTTTTTTTATTGATAAAAACATGATTTACACTTTTTCACCAGTGTGAAAATTTCCTTTTCGCTGCATCCCGAGAGTCGCGCCTCATAAAAAATGAAAAATCATCTTTATTTTATTGGTTTAACGGCTCCAGTCTAAGCACTGTCTCCCAACACTCGGCGGTCGGGCCAAGCAGCGTTTGTTTTCTTGCGAGCAGACGGGAAGCAGCTTTCAGTCAAGTGGAAATATTTAAGATCATATGCAATGAATACAACACTTGAGCTCTTATTTACAAACCAATGAGCCGATTGTTGTGTAAAGCAAGGCATGCCAAACTCATTTTAGTTCAGGGGTCACATACAGCTCATTTCTATCTTGAGTGGGCCGGACCAGTAATCTAATAACCTTTAAATCTGAACTTTAAAGCTTTTGTTTGTTGTGGGGCAGAGTATACGTGATTAAAATGTCTATATTTTCACACAAAAAACAAAACAAAACAATAACGGCCAGAAATGACTAAAATGTCAACATAAAACCAATTTTAAGGAAACATCAGGTGCAAAATGCTGTGAAATGTCATCAGGCATGTTTTAACAAACATCTTTGCTACTCTTAAGAAATTTGTTAAAAAAAAAAAAAGAATGTTTTCTATGAAATATTTTACAATTTGCTTGGTCGTTTCCTGAGCTGGATCGGAGACTTTAACCTTTACAATGTTTTACCTTATTGCTTCAATATTTCTCTCTATTCCTATACAAATGAGCTGAGTTACAATTTTCGACATTCATTCATTTATTTATTTATTTATTGTAATTTTTATTTGTATTTATTTATATTTTTTTATTCATTTTTTTTTTATTTTTTTATTTAGTTATTTATTTATTTGCGTGCTCTGTTTCTCAGTTCAGTCGCTGTGGTTGTTATTTTCCCTCTTGGATCTGAATGAAGCGAGTGTCCATGTGTTTCAGGCAGGGCCTTGGCTCCGGCTACCTGGCGCCGGGAGAGACGGCGGGCCACGGTGAGCCGCTCCAGCCAGACAGCCTGTACTCCAGCAGGGGCCTGTACGCCGACGAACTGCCCTCATCTGCCAGACCGCGGCCTGTCGGGGGAACTACAGGTACACCTCGCAGATTGTCGTTATCACAGACGGTGCAATTCCATTGCACACCAAGCCACAGACCTCACTTTCTCGTGTTATAGACAAGTGTAGGTAAACAATACTTGCAGCATATTTGAACCAAATTGAACTTGTGGATAAGAGGTAGAAAATTGAAAAGCGAGCAATAAAACAGTGCATGTGCCACAGCATGATGAATATATAAAAGGAAGTAGACGGTTTAAAACAGATCCAAACAGTCAGATTTGCACTTTTCATTTCAGTTGTAATGAGCTGTTTAAGCTGATTATGGCCTCGGGGTAAAATCTGTTCCTGACTGTTTGTCCTGGCCCTTAAGGTCCTGGACCATCTGCCTCAGGGCGGGAGCTGGAAAATTTCAGTTGAACTGCAATAACAAGCCGTCAGTATTGGAAAGAAGTAACAAATATAAATATACCTCCAAACTGTCAACAAAATACCTGCAAATGCAAACACTGATACGTCTTTGATCAACGCTTCATACCAGTTTCATCTGTTTCTGCTACAAACTCATGACACTAACTAGTTAAGTCACATTATTCCATCGTGTGAACAGAATATCAGGATGATCCTTGAATCCAGCGTTAGCGCACATGTTCACCTCCTCCACCACAGACCCACTGAGAGCGCTCCGTCTCTCTCCTAAATTATTGAGGGGGGTGAAGTGATTCTGCTGCCATCAAGTGACTTACACTAATAGAAATGGATTTAGTATTTATATACAGTGGAGTGCAGCACAAAAGAGAGCCAGTGCTTCGCAGCCTGCAGTGATTGCATCAAAGCATATTAGAGGGGATTGAATGTCGGGTAATACAACTCCACTGTGGTGTGTGTGTGTGTGTGTGTGTGTGTGTGTGTGTGTGTGTGTGTGTGTGTGTGTGTGTGTGTGTGTGTGTGTGTGTGTGTGTGTGTGTGTGTGTGTGTGTGTGTGTGTGTGTGTGTGTGTGTGTGTGTGTGTGTGTGTGTGTGTTGCAGGCGCCCAGCTCCATCATCTTACACAGGTGGGGCTGTCCAGTCGGATGAACGGCTACCCAGCAGGGGTCAGAGCCGCTCCGGGCCAGAATGGAGGCTGGAACCACTACCATGATGACAATTTCTCCAGATCTGAACCCGAGAAAGAGGCGGTGAGTCACATTTCATTCTGTTCAAATACAGATTTACCTCTGAGTTTATTCTAAATGAACCATTTCACTCAAAACCGTGATCCTTGCATTGTTTTGTCTATTACACATTTGATTCAGGTCTTTTACTGTGTTCAATAGAGACAGATGGAAGCTGTTTGTTTCTGTTAAAGCCTGCTCAGGCAGGAATTATTCTAGTCAGTCCAGAAAAAATACATTTTTCATGAAAACCAAAAAAAAAAAAAATTGCTTTTTTATATATTTTTTCATGTGTGGATGCAGTTCTGTGTTCTGCTGGTCAAAAACCGGTACTGACAATCAGCATGTGCAGCTAGAACTGATTCTTTTTTTCAAAATGATTGTATAGAACTCGAAATGCAACTTCAGTACTAATTAATACTGAGCTTGTGTCGATACAGGTTTTAATAAAGAAACCCTTCTCCTAAACAGATTTCTGTATTTTTATCCAACTGATTTAACCCAGAAAACCCAGAGGTAATTGTTTTAGGCCCCACAGAGGAAAGGTTAAAGGTCACTGCTCATCTTTCACTCCATGTCACTCAAGAGAACAAATCAAGAAGGAGAAATGGATTCAGACCTGAAATTCAACAACCACATTAGGAAAATTATCCCCACGGCCACCAGAAGAATATTGCGAAGTGTCTGGACGGTGCTGTCTGAATATCTTTGCCTTGCCGTTAGTGTGAAGTCCTTTCTCTTCCTCTCTGTCTTCTCGAGCTCAATCAAATCAATCTGTCTAATCCTCTGAAAGTATTTAACGCCAGCGATGTCCAGTCCAACTATATGAACTTTGAAGTACTTTGCGAAACTCTGTTTGTCTTCCTCTACACGCTGTGGCAACCTCCTCTTTAATTATCTGTCACTCCAAGTTCATTTCCTCTTTTCTTCCTCTTCTCCTTTTCTTCCTCTTCTCCTTCCTGCCTCCAGTTCCTGGACTGTCCTGACTACTCGTCCTCCTCTATCTTCCAGATGCCCCGGGGTGGCATCAGGGAGGCGACAGCCGCCCACCTCGACCCCCCGGGGGTGGGCGGCGGCTACCTGTCCGCCCCTCCCCCTCCGGACACGTCTCCACCCACCCACTCCTCCGCCTCTCTGATCAAGGCCATCAGGGAGGAGCTGTTGCGTCTCTCCCAGAAGCAGGCGGCGGTGCCCAGCTACCACAGCTGAAGCCCCTCCCCAACCCCCCCACCCCACCCCCCCACCCCACCCCTCCCCAAGTCTACAACTCACTGACTAACCAGTCATGTCACTGACTCTGCCTGCTTCGCCTAATCTGACAATGCTTCCCATGGAAGTCCCTGAAGGTGTACAGCAGTCGGACATCCTGCTAAACTGAAGAGGAGTCGGTTTGTTGATCACCTGCAGACGAAGGAATCGAACCGACACACACGGACTCGTCGTGCCTGTGTATCTGTCCCAAGAAGGGATATCGCCCAGTTTTGGCTACTGTGGATCCTCACGTTGGACTTATTTGAGATTTTCACTGCATTTCTTTACTGTTTTTGTTTTTTGTGTTTTTAATTCTCGCGCCGCCTTCACACACAGACCTTCGGACTCACTCATCCCTCTGGAAGAAAGAAACTGTCTCTGGCACTTAAAGGTCCCACGTTATGCAGAATGCACCACAGCCTGTGTACGAGGCCCCGGGAGTGAAGGAAGTCTGTCATGCCCCCCGCTTGCTTCGCTCCACCTTTTGGCGAAAGTGTGCTCATACAGGCCAATCAGAGATTTTCCCTTCATGATGTCATGCGGGGAAACAGCCGCGTCCTCTGGGAATAGAAGCTCCCACCGGCAGATAAAAACTTTTAAATTACTAACTAAATTCAGCATAATATGAAAGACCGTAACAATTACCCTTGGTCGCGTTAGCGACAAACCGTGGAGCTGCAGACTCCAGACGTCTTCTTCTTCTGGGTCACGTTCTAGTTTAAAGTGGTATGGTGTTGAAAAACGAGCCACAGCGATAAATCCACCGTCAACATTAGCGCATGGCACCGGGAAGCCTCGTCTTCTCCGGGGTTGCCAGATCTGACTCACTCTTCCCAGCAAAGTAAAAAAAAAACATGCCCGCCTCAATAAAAACCAGCCCTGCGTGATATAGAAGACGTCACAGGCACACGACTGAACAAAATAAACAGAAAACGACACAAACAGGCTCCCCAAGAAGTCAAACTGATCTTCTGCAGGTGGACAGAACAGAACAGCCTGTTCTCCGTGGCGCTCACCAGAGGGACTTTTATTCTACGTTCTCACTGCTGGTCTCGATGCTCGACTCCAATAACTTCCTGAGATCCCATTTCTTCGTGCGATCGTTCACACAGCATTTTAAACGCGACCTCCAGCAGACTGCAGCGTGAACGTTATCCGGCCCAAAAGTGACACGACGTCAAGCCTGCTTACGGAAGTAAATATGGATGGACGTTCACTGACACAAAAACCTCGCAATTGTTCCAAAGATTAATCCCGTCACCGGTGTCCACCACGTCCATTTCTTCGACTTCTTCCTCACGTTTTGGCGGAGACGCTTCCGCTTCCACAGACGGGATTACGGTTTACCAGAAAATAGGAATTGAGTCGCATTTACATGCAGTGTGAACGTCGCCTCAAGACTGGCTGAAATTCAGGACCAAGGCTGTATTCGTGGTGGTACACTTCGACATGGGACCTTTAAACCACACCACGGACGTGTCTCCTATTGTTTTGTTTTTGGTTTTCCTTTTATCACCATCGGGTGCTACTTGTTGTTGTTTTATTTTCTGCCATGATGAGCCAAGCTATGCCTTGACACTGTGAGATCGTTCACCTTGACCATATCTACTGTTTGAGCCTCCAGTGACTCACATCCACACACAGTACTAACACTCATCAACACTACTTACTTATCGCAGTAGAGCCGTATTAGTCTGAGCTGGTAGTTTGTTTGTTTTTTGTTGTTGTTTTTACCCTCCATTGAAGTACTCGTTTAGCAGCTACTCGATCGCTATGTAGACAAGGAGGAAAAAAAAGGTACAGAAGTGTTAATAAATGGCAGTATGTACTCGGCTAATGATACTGTATGTATTCAGTATTTGGTTATTACTCAATGCACTGTAAGCAGACTACTTGGTACCGCTCAGGTTTTTCAAAGAGATTCCTTTTTGAAAAATTGGTAGAAATGTGCTTGTAAATTAGAGGAGGCGTCACACACTCCTATTGGATTTTAAATAACTTCTGTATTTACTCTTAAACCGGAGCACCCTTCTTGTTTCATGCAGTATTTTGCAGTGTACTGTATTTGTCTTCAGTTACGGTTTACTTCAAAGTGTTTTTGATTTGTAAATGACTTTGGATATACTTTACTTTGTATGATTATTTTCCCCCTAATGTCTCTCAGGCTGGAAATAATCCCCTTTTGATTTTTGATTTTTTTTTATTGTCCCTGGCGTGACAATCCCCTGACATGTTGGGATATTTTGGGGCCTGAGGTGATAATTTATTCTGCTGAAATAAAACAGAAAACAACAGATTTCTTTTCTTTTTTTTTAAGAGCAGGGCTGTATTTCTGTTGGGTTGGGAGTGTGACAGTATTATATTCCAGATTTGATTTTAGCTTTGTCTCTGCAGACCTCACTGAACCAATCATGCCATGTTTTTCCTCTGTTTCCTGTGTGATGTGCCTTTTTTGGGGGCTCACCTGAGCCAGTCCAGCATGATGGCACACTGCAGTCCTCCTCCTGTCTTATAGTTCGCTCAAACGCTTCATCAATCTCACGCCGTTTGGCTCCATCTGCTGGTTCTGTGCTGTAACTACATCCTATGTTCCTCATTTCGTATTTTCTTTTGGTTTACTTTGTATTAAATGATCTGTTGGCTGGCCCAACTTTACGTTTGATTCTTACTGCATGTTTGTATTTCTTTTATTAGATCTAAAAAAAATTTTTTGTTCATGTTGTTTTAAAATGCTTAAAATACAAACGAAACGATCCTTTTGACGTGTATCATTTGGTTTTATTTGAATCAAACAAACACACACATCATTGCATGGCAGATCCAAACTTACCTATGATTTTAAAGACTTTGCATTAGAACAGGCGTGTCAAATGTGAGGCCCGTGGGCCAAAACCGGCTCGCACGAGGCTCCAATCCGGGAAAACCACAAAGAATTTATTTTTTAAAGAAAACATAGATTTAAAAAATAAAAATAAAAATAAACTAATTTCTTAAGAGTAGCAGATGCCAGAGTGCCATGAAAAATGGCAAGAAAGCATTACACTCAAAGCCAAGCTGCCAGGGGGAGTTTCTAAAAACACCCATAATGCAACACTTTTTTATATATTTTTTTATTTTTACTTTTCACTGTATTTTGCACCAGAAGGTTTCATTAAAATTGACTTTACGTTGAGATTGGAGTCATTTTTACATAGTATTTATTTGGTTTTGTGAAAATAACGGCCTTCCCACCATGTTTACTCTGCATCACAACAAAGAACAGCTTTAAAGTTTATATGTTAAGGTTATTATGGCACTATTTTACCGCTTTGGTCCAATGTGGGTTTTTTCCATAAGCAGCCCCGCAGGCACAGGGAGAACAGGCAGACTTCACGTCGAAAGAATCGAACCATGAGTTTGTTACTGTGAGGCGGCAGTGCTAACCACTACCGCACGGTGCCAATGTTCTCATGCATTGTAGTGACCAAAGACTTCCACAGGGTGGCAGCACATTATAAGAAAAGTAACTTGCAGCGGATAGAATCAATCTTTCAATGTACTTTTAGATAACATTTGTTCTTTTGACTGCAACGTTTGTTTGAAACAACCACTTTTATTTTATAAATTTATTTCAACCATTAAGGGTTTATATTTAGGAAGCATGTTTCTTTTTAATTAGAAGTAGGAGATAACATGTAAAAACAAATCTAAACCAGTGTTTTATAAGAGAACTGAATAATGCTTTATGATGTGAGTTTGGAGAATTTTCCTGCTTCTGTCACATCCCACCGGACACTTCTCCCCTCTAATCCCATCACTGGAGCTAAAGCCACTGAGTGATGCAGCTAAATGCTCCGCAAATCTCCTCAAGTGCCTCTGCAGGGGGTGGACGAGCACAAGTCAGCAAGTATCCGACCACACACACACACACACACACACACGCACACGCTTTTACAATTATTCATTTAAAAGTGAGGTATGGTGAATATTTCAGCTTTTTAATAAGCTAGAAGATATTTTAATATGTTAATGTTAATTCAACTTCTGTCATTCAGTAGGGTTGGTTTCCATGTAGAAAACAGAAAAGTAAGATTGAAGTGCCAGATGGAAATAGGTAGAATCATAGAATAATCAAAAAATAAAAGATTAAGATTATTGTGCATAACAGTAATATGTTGGCAGGTAAAATTAACAGTGAAAAAATTGAGAATAAAAGTCTCTCTTCCCCTCCTTGTGGGGTCTAAACCCGGCCCGCCCCTCCCCGGCTTCCTCTCAGTAATCCTGTCTGTGTGTTGTCCCGTCTCAGATCAGCAGGCCCGAGTCTGGCCCCGGCCCGGCACTGCACAACACAAGAGCACATCCAGGAGTTAATCTGGATCATGATGGTAATTACTGGCAGGGCGTCCAGCCTGTAGGAGGGCATTGTCCACCGGAGGAGGAGTCACACGGGCAGCTCTACCCACTGACCTTGGAGGAAACTGTGAGGGAGGGAGGAGGAGGAGGAGGAGGAGGAGGAGGAGGAGGAGGAGGAGGAGGCAGGTCCAGGCATTAGCACACTGACAGAGTTTCAGCACTGCAGATCTGTTCAGCCTGGACGAGTTGAGGAAGGAATCCTTTTTGACGGATGACAGAAGAGGATTTCTCTCCCCTCCACTGATCCATCATCCACTTTGTGAGTCTCAGCTTCACTTTGTTTGTGTGTGTGTGTGTGTGTGTGTGTGTGTGTGTGTGTGTGTGTGTGTGTGTGTGTGTGTGTGTGTGTGTGTGTGTGTGTGTGTGTGTGTGTGTGTGTGTGTGTGTGTGTGTGTGTGTGTGTGTGTGCAGCCTGGACACTTCATCCACTGAAGCACATGCTGCTCCTTGAGGTGTCAGTCAGAAAGTGACATTCCTGTGGTTTGTTGACAACAGTGCCACCGGCTGCAGCTGTGGTGTCAACCCCCCCACCCCCCCCCACCCCACCCCCCCTCCGGTGTTTACCAGCGTGACTTCTTCTTTTATTATGCAATTCCTCTGCATGCATCAGTGCTGCTGCCTTCAGTCAGAATCAATGGCAGCAGGGTTGGTTGGCTGAGAGAGACACTGCAGCAGCTCCTGCAGTATCCAGCGACGGGCCAGCTGGCACCGCCGCCGCCGAGGGGTGTCACTGTTTTCACTTTGCGTGTGTGTGACCCCTTCATTTCAATACTGATGATGACACATCAGTCACCACTTTCTTAGTAAATCCTCTATTTTTGTTTTTCCTACCCTCATGTCCATCAGAGTGATGTCTGTTTCCTAAACACCTCCCTCCCTTCCTCCATCCATCCATCCATCCCGCTCCACCAGGTTATCTTCGCCCTGCAATTGGGTCATTTTCTCGTTCCTCCGTCTGACGCTGGCGGCGGGGCGGTGGAGACCGAGGCCGCGAGGAGAAGCGTAACATGTAAGCGAGGAGAGGCACATGGACCTTTGGCGACGTCTGTTTTCACAACAGCTGCTGCGGGAAAGAGAAGCGAAGGTTAGAGGAAGACTCCGGTCGCCCCGCTTAATGCCGAGCTGCACTGGGTTCAGAAAGCTCGTGTCAGGTCAGGTAAACTCCTGCTGATGTGGAAAAAAGCAATAAATAAATCAAGCTCTTTGTCGTCAAGGTCACGGCGCAGGTTATCTGTCCCTCCCTCGCCCTCGGCCTCCCCGCCAGCCTCGACTGTATCGGAAGACACAGCGATATTGTGTGCCGAGTAGGAGGCAGCGCTCATGTGATGTTCGGGGGGGGGGGGGGTGAATAGCTGTCATTCATAAGAAAGTGGCCCGTTTGCTCGGCAGCTGCCCTCTGCTCTGACTTCAGACACCGATCCTACCCGTCAGCTGCTGCCGGGCGTCTTGTCCTCCGTCCCGCCGCAGACGTTTTGTTTGTCAAACACTTCTGTTCTGCTTCACGGTGGGGGTGTGTGTGTGTGTGTGTGTGTGTGGGGGGGGGGGGGGGGGGGGGGGGGGTATGACCTGTTAAGATGCTGCTAATCGGGACAACCGAGACGCGTTTTTTTAACCGCCACTTCAAAACCAAGTACACAGTGTGTGGCCGGGGCATTTTGTTTACCTTTAGAAAAGCTGGCCGGAGCACCACAGCTGATCCTCTGGACGACGTTTTAAATCCCTGCTGGCAGACACTGGATCCCTCTGCGCTCGCTGTCCTGCAGACGTCGGCCTCTGGATGTTTCTCGGTGCAAAACAAGAGTTCAGATTAAGACAAAACAGAAGCGGAATAAAAGGCCTCCCCAGAAAACGGGGATAGAGATCATTTGGAGCGTTCACCTTACTGTCGTGCTCACGCAGTGTTGGGGAAGATGTGTACTTATAGTCAGGGGCCACTTATATACTGTGTACATAGAATACGGTACTCGAATACAGTTAGCGGATTCCTTGTGCATTACTTTTATTCACTTACAGTGTGCATGCGTGGGTCAAGCGTACGACCTGGGGTGACTTTGGAAAGAGAACTTCACTTTTTAAAAACGTTCAAGAAAAGATTTGAGACGACCTGGTATTTTTTTTTTAAACATCGCTTTTAACACGAGTTAAAAATGTTGAAGGATTTGCATTTAAACGAAAGGAAAAGATCCAGCGACATGTCTGTTTGTGGATTATTCATAGTTACCTTTACTCGAGGTCGAATTGGGTCAGACTCTGGGAGTTCAGCTTCCAGAAGTGAAGCATATCTCACCATAACACCTGTTCTTCAAGTAACAACATTAATGAGAAAGAGACAGCAGCTCTTCAAGGGTTTTTATCTACAACTGAAGTAACAAGCTTTTATTTTTTTTCTGAAAAGCTAATTAGTTTACTAGCAGAAGCGAGTTACAAACCGTTTTGTCTTTTACATCCTGGCCTGGAAAAGCCTCAGAAATTGGTGTTTTGGTTGTGAACTGCCCCGATTGATAATCGGCAGGTAATCCTGTTAAGCTATTATTTGTCTAATAGCTTTGTTTTGGTCAGCAGATGGACTCGGCAGTGTTTTTGTCTGGTCCGAATGCTCTTTGGTGGATCAGAGATTAAAGTATTTCATCAAGGATTCAGTATTTCTCCTCTGGGAATCATTACTAAGTTACCTGCAAGCCGACTAGAGCCAAAGTCGGGATTATACTTATAAATATATAGAATAAAAGAAGAGGACAATCCAAAACCTGTGGAAACGGCTGAAACTTAGGTCCTGTTTACACAACAACGTTTCACATGACAACACTTAATCAATGTTTACACTGCAGCAGCGAACGAAGAGACAACGATGTAGTTAGTATGCCGGGCCACAGGAGGGCGCTGTTACTTGATTTTGTAATGAAACTACACAGTGTGCTGCAGAGAACAAAACACAATAAACGTGAAGAAAATGGAGAGAACCCGACATCCGTATGGACTGGTGACACATCGGAGGCTATCAGGGGTGAGTCTCAACTATCAAACTGCTGATCTGGACGATAAAACTAGAATAGGGACTGCGAATCATAGCACCACGGGCCGCCATGTTTGTTTACAACTGGATGAGCAGGATAGAGGGGGAGAGGTGCGCATGCGCAGTAACAGGCTCCGAGCCTCTTTGGATGCACTCGTATTCATTGTCGTGTAAACGGGGCCTTAATGTCTTTTAAAAGAGCTCCTGCTGTTTCCTTCCTACTGAGCTGACTTCTGCCCCCACCTAAGGACAATCGAAGAATAGCAGTGACTCGTTAAACGTCTAATTTCACAGTTTTTGCATGTTTCCTACTTTTCTTTTATTTCTTTGACAAGCCTGCATGTTTAAGTGGGTTTTTTTTTTAACTACATGCTTTTCATATTTCTGTGTACAACTAGTCGCTCTGAAAGGACTCGTACTCATTGCATTAATGGAAATATACCAAGAAAAAACAAAATGCAGAAAGTATAGTTATAAAGTATGACTTCAGCCATTGGTTCGTCACGCCGGGATTCATTTAAGTCGGTTCTTTTTTTTTTGGGAGGTGCAGATTAATGTGATTTGTCTTTAGGTCATTTGCGGACGCGCTGGAGGATAACAAGACCTTCTTACCAACAAGCCGCAGAGTGTGAAAGATGTGACTGTGACCACTGGAGACGCGTCTCACTTGAAGGAACTGACCTCGTTTCAGTCTCCAAAATAACATCTTGCCACTGAATAAAATAGGGACTCGGCTTTGGGTTATAAAAAGCTGCACTGGTGTGTTCACACGCCGCATGTTTTCTGACATGACTGATTCGAATTCATTGTGGATGATGTGGCAGTGACACACGTTTGCATGGTTCTCATGTGAATTAATTTTTCTGAATACATCAGGATGAATGGGTATAAAACCAACATGTTACAGTTCATACATACAGCCCGTCTCTAATGGTCGGACTAGAAAAATAGTGCCATAATAACCTTTTAAATGTAAACTTTAAAGTTTTTCTTTGTTGTGGCGTACAATATATGTGACGAAAATGTATTTATTTTCACATAAGACTCCAGAAAATTACTGCAATCTCAACATGAAGACAATTTCAATGAAACCTTGTTGTGCAAAATGCAGTGATATACCCCCCCCCCCCCCCCCCCCCCAAAAAAACCCTTCTGTCGCTGTTGCATTATGGGTATTTTTATACAGTCACCCAGACTATGATTTTAAAGCTAGTGCTAGTTTGTTAGTTGCCATGACAACATCTCAGTGTTGACATTTTAACAATTTGCTTGGTACTTTGGCGGAATTTCTTTTGTTTGTTGGGAAAACATGATTGTTGTGCGATTATAAGATAACACAGGCCGAGGGGGGGGGGGGGGGGGGGGGGCGTCGACGTGAGGTCAGACACGAGGTCAAATGTTCATAAATAGACTCAACACATATTTCGACATGTGATTCATGGCCCGTGCTCAGAGATCAGGTTGGAGTCCAAACAGGACTTCAGTCTTCTCTGCAGCTGTCCGTCCCCCGGTTCCTCCTCCAGATCCCAGCGGCATCAACTGTCCGACAGTCGTCACGTCAGTCTCGCTATACGTCAAAGCTCTCTGTGGAGAAACGAATTCTAATCCAAGAGATCACATTAATCCATCTTTCTGTATGGGTTAATCCAGTTTAGGGCAAACCAAAAATCTATTATTTTTTACATGTTATAGATAGTTTGGCTTGTTTTAAAAGTTGTTTGCTTATATTTGGTCCATGATTTTACAATAAAGCTTAAATCTAGATTTAAAAATCTTATTTAAAGTATAATTTACTTTTTGCATGGACAGATAAGTTCACTACTTTTAAGGAATTTAAAATTTAAATTTAGTGTTTATATCTTATTTTTGGATCCCGTGGGCTCACCACCTGCAGGAAAGGTTCTTAATCGGTGCAATGTGATCTGGGTGACGGTGCTCAGACTACCACCCCCACCCGGAAACGGATAAGCGGGAGAAAATGGATGGATGGATTTTATTTTTGGGCGACAATCCCACAAATGTCCATTATGATTTAGAAAAGTGCCATGAAAGAGGTCATATTCATTTAAAAAATATATCTATATATATTTTTTTTCCTTGACATGTTGAAATATCTCAGTTCTTTTGGATTTGCTGTGCTAATCTGCAGCCTCAGACTAAACGGGGCTAAACAAACTCCTGTAACTTAGGAACCGTCCAAAACAGCCCGATGTGGACTGCAGCCACGAACAAGAGTCTCAGATTGAAGAAATCTCGTCTGTCCAACACTGCGGAATTCTGCACATCTAAACATGTGAACCCACAGGTTCCGAGCAAAACGTTCTTTTTTTTTTTTTCTTTTTTTTTTTTATTGCACACGTCTGTGAAGCGGCTGAGCTCGGGCCAACTTGCCACATGGATTGTGGGAATCTTCTTTTCCACGGATGAGTTCAGCCAGTGTGGTTGGGTAGTCTGGGTGTGGCTGGCCACTGTTCTCTCTCTCTCTCTCTCTCTCTCTCTCTCTCTCTCTCTCTCTCTCTCTCTCTCTCTCTCTCTCTCTCTCTCTCTCTCTCTCTCTCTCTCTCTCTCTCTCGCCCCGGGCAGATTTTCTTATTTCTTATTTTTCCCCCTCAGCCAACAGGACAGTGAGTTCATTCCAGGCTACAGTACATAGCTGCTTATGAAGCTTTTAGTTTGGTTGTAGATATATATGAGCTCTCCATGTATATAGAATGAAATAAATAAATACTTTTTGAAAAAAAAAAAACAAAAAAAACATTGGCGTTACTTTCCCATTCAGAGAAAATACAATTAATTGCAGGAAGAATTAACTTGCACAACTTTTAATTGTCTTCTCAGTCAGATATAGTTAGGATGCAGTTTGTCAAAAAAAAAAAAAAAAAAAGACACAAGATAAAGATATAGTCTGTTAAAACACACATTTTAAAATTTTCAGATATAAACAGCTGTGTCTCATACAAACTTATGGCTTCCTTAAAATGATAAATCTTATAATATAATTATAATATTCCTTAAAAATTATATATTTAATGTAAAATATATGTATATGCATATGTGTGTCACTGTGGATTTTAACAATGACTTTCTCTCATTACAAAAACTGATAATGTGATTTTAAGATATTAACTAAAACTCCCTTACCAATTTAAAGATGATAAAAATCTGTTAAAAACAAAGTGAGCAAAATTAACCTTATTTCACCAATTCTGCATCCAAACTCAACAATATCTCACTGAATGTCTGGTGAAAAATTTGTATTATATACATAAATTATACTATTATTAAGTCAAAACTATTGTAACTTGCAAATAATATATTAAAATAGTTGAAAAAAAATATCTATACTTGAAAGTGCTGCATAGTGAGCATTTTTCAATGAATGAATATAACCAATATCTACAATTATGCCTTATTGTTTGCTATCCTTCATGGCAGTATTACCGATATCTCTGCTCGGGTCTTGGTGTGTTGTGTCGGCTCGTCTTAAGAAATTTTGGAAAAAAAATAAAAAAGGAAATCAATGTTTTCTTTGAAATTTTTAACAATTTGGGGAAAAAAACAACAGTTCTTGATGGGTTGGCTGGATTGGAGCCTCTTGCGGGTAAAACCCTCGACAGACTGCTTGTCCGTCAAAGAAAGACGCCGTCAGACGACAATTTTAAAGGCACCAATTAGCCAAAAACGCGTAAACAGGAAGAAGCAATTTCCTGAAAAGGATTAATAAAGTTTTGACTCCATTCCAGAACATGTAATCTCCTCATAGAAATCTCACTGTTGCTTAAGGGACAAAACACTTGAACAAAGCACAGAGAGAGAGACGGCACAGTTATATAAATTCCCTAATTAAAAAAACAGTAATTACTCGCAAAAGCAGCAACGTGTTAATAACTCCCTCCAACACTGCTGACGGTGCGCCGTCACCCCAGCGACCCTTCTAATGACGCCACAGGAAAATCGCTGACTGCAGGATTTGGATTGACCCAACTTGCTGCTCCACACCCTCACTGGATGATACAATTATAGGATGCCGCCTCCAGCCAGAATGAGTGTTGTTCCTTTGGGTGAGATCCAGCTTGTATACATGACAAATGCACTGCAATTATGTTTTTCCCCCTGCATCCAGTGCAGCTGCACGCCCGCGATGGGGCGAAAGATAATAACTTCATTGGGGGGTGTGGGGGGGGGGGGCTTCTAGGCTGTTGTGTAATTTGCGTTTCTACAAAATCTCAAAGGCTGAAATTACTCAGCGGAAACATTCTTTTTGCTGGTGATAATAGGAGACGTTGCCTTCCTCTGTTAATGACAAGCTCTGCAGTGGAATTAGATGAGACGGAGGGGAGGGGATGGGAGGGGAGGGGAGGGGAGGGGAGGACAAAGACATGAGGGGACAAATCAGAGTTGATGAAAGTTAATAGATTAAAAAGGAAAAACAACAACACAAACCTGAAATCCATAGGCCAAACAGGTTTACATGGCATATTGTCCATTTAACAGGGTTTTTGCCCTACTTTTCAAGAGGCAAGGCAAGGCGAGGCAAATCTATCTATAGAGCACCAGTCAAACACAAGGCAATTCACAGTGCCTTACAAAGAAATTAAAGAAATACAGAATATAAGAAATGCACTAAAGCTTTAGAAGAAATAAAAAAATGCATTAAAACAAATAATGAAGAAAAGTATAATCAATAAGGTGAGATAATTTATTAAGATTAGTTTCATGAAGTAAGTAAAATTATATTTATTATTCAGAAGCCTGTGCAAATAAGAATGTTTTATGTCCTGATTTAAAAGAAGTGAGTGTGTCAGCAGTCTTCAGGTGTTCAGGAAGTTTGTTCCTCAGGTGAGGAGGTCGGTGGCTTTTGCCTCCAAAAGAAGAAAGGTCAAAGGTCAGGGTTCAAAAAATCCAAAAAGAGAAATCAGACCTGAAATTCAACATTAGTCAACAACGGAGGACCAACATCTCTGGATTGTGGAGCACTTTCAACTCCAGTTGCATAATTCAATATTTATCTTCGCCAACAAAAGTTGGCCGAGAAGGTTACGTTTTCATATTCATTTATTTACGTTTGTATGTATCATCGAAATGATCAACCTGTAAACTTTTGTCTATATCCTTCTCATAATTTTCCTCAATATAATTCATTGAATTCCAATTGCACAAATGAAAAATCAGTTGCAGCACCATGTGAGGCTGAACTGGATTAAAGAAGACAATGGATGTTTACGAACGTCTGTTGGGAATCACATCCAGCAAATTGATATTTGCCGGCCGCCGCGATGTCCTCGTACGCTTTCCTCAATGCTAATGTTCCAGTTGAAAGTCCCACCGAGTCTCGTGTATCGACACACTGTGGTAACGAAGGGACGAGGAGCCCCTTTAATCTACCATTATTTCCTACCTTCATGCTTCAGGAGGCACCAAGTCTGCAGAGCTTCATCAGGCTGAGAGGAAAAGTGGACGTGACATACCCCAAACAAAACCTTCTCAGTGAGATCATTCCTCAGCTTTGGGATCATCGGGAGTAGCTGAACTTTTCTTTTTCTCTAAATGCTCTGTTGATTTGTCTTCCAATCAGCTGTGAATGAAAAACACTAGAAGTCTGAATTAGAAGTGATTCAAGTTTAAAGGAGGTTTTCAGGCAAGCTGGTGAGGTAAAACTACTGTTGTAGCTTCATATGTTAAAGTTATTGGTAGTTTTGATTTTAATTCAGCAACAAATGTTAACATCTTTAAAGTCTAGAGCTCTGAAAGAATTTACGCTTAATTGATGCCATTTGTCAAATAAACACATATGTATTCATCGGAGACCCGGTATTATTATCATATATATATATATATCTCCAATTAACCAATATAAATCCAATATATAACTCACTGTTGAATTTGACTGCAATTTGAAATCGCTTGACCCTTGTTAACTAAAAACAGGAGTCTCTTAAGATTTATGATAATTAGATGTCACAAGACATACTGGAGAGATCACCTCAAACGTTGCCCTGATGTCTCGCCGAAGTATTCGCATTGTCATTGTAAGTTCTGTCAGGAGAATTTTCTAGTAAAACCTCAGGTGACACAATACTCAGGAATCAGACTGAGAGTAATTGTGAAGTTTAAAAGAATTTTGATACGCTATTCTTAACAATGAAGTCAGAGGGCGGTTTCTTAAATTCAGAATTGTTTTGGGAAAGATCCATGCGCTTCCCGGCACTCCAGACATTGAAGGCTACAGAAGTGCTGACACAGCTCATCCTTGAAACGCAGACTGCGAAAATCATAATTTGTTCTTTATGAGAGAAGGACAAGATTCCCATAACGGGACATGGAGAGCAGTTTTTTCCCCCTCGCAATATTCAGGCCCCATTCAAATGCCAACATCTCAAGTGGAAATGCATCATTTTTGCATTTTTGTTTCATGAAAGTTTTATTTTGAAAATAATGTTAATTTACACAGAAATGGCAAAAAAACGTTTAAAACAGTGTAGTTTTAAAGTTAGGCCACTAGTTGGTGCTGTTGTTTGTTTTTGTAATGAAACCACACATACATGCAACAATACAGTATAGAAATTAACAATGGTGAGTAGATGGACAATCGTATGGACGGACATTTATTACGGCCGTGGTGCACACGTGCATGAGCAGCGTTTCGGAAAAGTTGCATCTCCCCCCGTTTCCACGGAGACGGAGCATTTTCAAATAGTTGCATTTTCACTGATTCCAAGCAACGGACGGCCAAAACACAGCAAAAGTTTTGCGATTCCACTTGAGAAGGTTCTTTAGTGAGTTGACGTCATCACCGCCGTGAGGTCAGTAGATTACACTGATGATAAATCTTCGTAGCGTCAAGTCCACCCCCTAAAGGTTCCTAATTGCTCATCATACTTACCACATGTCGACCTCTCTTAAGGCCGAATGTTTCCATCATTTAGTTCGATTTAATCAGCGTCATCTGGAAGTGCTGACAGGAAAAGACCTGGTGTCCAACTGAAAACACATGTGAGGAGATCTTTGAGAAGGTCTCGCGTCTTCCCGCTCCACGCTCGTTCGTCGGTGTGGCATTCGACGCCGTAAAGTGCGTGGAACACAAGCGTTGGCCGTGGGATGAATGAATGGCTTTCAATGGCCTGTCAAGGAGCGACACGGCGGGGCAGACAGCAGAACAAAAGAAGTCCTGTTCATCTCGGAGATAAGAAATTCAATTACGCTGCCTTCCTTTGATAAGGGTTCTGTTTTTTTTAGTTAAAAAAAAAAAAAAAAGCAGCGTTGTGTTTATTCAGTGCACGGTTCATGTAGATAATGCGTTCACTCTGATTTCCTGATGTTTGTTTCTAAATCGTTGTGGCTGTTGTGTGTGAACCTCCGTGGAGGTATTTCTCACAGGACGGCGGCGAGGCGCAGGAGAATGTGCGTATGGACACGTTTTGAGTGGTGAGCTATGGCGGGGCCTCGGCGATGAGCTGCCCCTCCTCTCCCAGCTTTTGTGTCTTGGTTGTTCATCACAAGCGAATCTTTTGTGCCAGCCGGGAGATCACATGTCACAATATTTGAACAGCTGCAGACGATCGTTCTGTGTAAAGCACACATTGAGGGTTCGGATCTAGTTTGATAAGAGGGACTGCGAGCGTTTGGAGAGGTTAGTGAAATGACAACAGGGCGTCACACTACCTGTAGTGGCATCGGATAGAAAACACCAAAGCAGTGAGAATCTCCCCCGGAGTGTAATCCTCGTATCTAAACTGGAAGGAGATCAATTTGTAGCTATTAGACTCCGGTAATGGATCGTGGCAGAAACACTGCCGGGAGGATCGTTGACAGCTTTGTTCATGCTGTCACTTCTAAGTTGCCCCATTAACATAAAGACGTCAATATGCTGATAGGATCAGGCCTTCTCCCCCCACAGTGTTTTTTTATTTTATTTTAATGCACCACATAATTGTGTATCCTCTCTATTGCAAATGAACAAAAATAGCAATAGCAGAAAAATCCACACATGTACAGGGAGAACATGGAAACTCCACACAGAAAGGCCCGCTAACGTTAAATATCTGGATTCTCCTGCCGCCTTCGAGTGACTTACAGTGTTATTAGAGCCTGACTCACCTCTTCCTGACAGCAGAAGTGGTGGGCTGAGAAAAGCATTCGGACTTAATAGTTTTCAGGGTTTCTTTGAGGCTCTCTGAAGTTCATGAAAACGGACGAATGTGTATTGAATGTTGAAGATTCCTCTCCTGAAACTCCTGCAACACAGGAGGCGCTCGTGTTCAATCCCAGCCTCGTGTATCAGCTACGATCACCAATAACAATGGAGGCGCACGATGAGGACTCCCCAGTGTCTTCCTGTGTATAAGGCATGTACTGTTCATGTGTACAGTATGTGGGGCTGCTTGGTTTCTGTCCATGGATTGCGTGTGTGCACAGACTCATTGTGCACTCTGGGGAACTGGACCATCATGACCACTTTGTATCACGTCCAAGGCTTGACTCAAGCCGTGATCTCATCCCGAGTGCAGTACCGCGTCAACATCTTCCCATGTGAGCTGCAGTCAGAATGCGATGCCAAAGCCAAGATGATGAAATTTTAATGTTGTTGCGTTTCACAGTGAAGAGTCAAGGTCTCGCCGAGGTCGAACTTTCATGCAGATTGAGAAAACATCTTACGTGATCAGCTCAAGTTTTTGATTACTGGATGGATAAAAACCCGCCTGCAGATATCCAAGTGTGGCTCTATCAGCAATATATGTGATCGAGTTGCACTGAGCTTTTGAGGTCATTGTGTAAACTGCAGCTGAGCTCTGTGTTGTCTGTAGTTAATGAAAAGCTTTGCTGGGACTGTGTTTACAGACTACTGATTGCTTGCTGGTGGGGGAAAGAGTCTGAACCAGGCAAGGACAGAGCCGGTGGGGAGAAAGAGTCTGAAAATGGGGTCAAAGGGAAACAACACAGTGACGGAGAGGACACCTTGGCAGCCAGGAGCAGAGTGCAATTAAAATTCTGGTGTGGTCTCAAGCGCGCATTGTTCGGATTCACCGTTTGGAGTTTGATATGAGCTCAAACAAACACTGTTGGCGGCGTACATGGAACGCAGCGCGGATCACAGAGGCACGCAGAGAGAAGAGCAGGGCAAGTCCTGAAGCCTCAGTCCTACATTTCATCACCGTGCAACACAGTTCAACTTTAATAAAGTGACGTCTTTCTGCCCTTTGAATGCCCACATGTTTCATACCCTACAACTGCTTTTCCATATGTTTTCCACAAAGCTCCACAGTCACAGACAAAATTAAAAAATGTTCTGTCCTCTTGAGAGTTGACTGGAGAGTCCATCTATCAAACTCCACAACAAAAATGCTTTGTATTTACATGGACTGGTAGCATTGCTGTGCACAAGTTCACCGACTGTGGTTCAGTTTTTAAAGCAGGGCATCCTCTAGTCTGAAGGTTGCTGGTTCAATCCTCCGGGGTTTCAGTGTTTTGCACATGAACACAGGAGTGTCAAACACATTTTGATTAAGGGTTCACATGCAGTCTGTGTGCAGCCATTTTCCCTCGTGGCATCTGATCTATATGACCGTTTGATTCTGTAGAAACGATCCCGCTCTTGAATGTAATAGAAAACCAACTTTCCTTGTGAAAAGCAGATAAACATGCATTTAATCACTCATGTGGCCGGGCCACTAACGCGAGCAAAACAAATCCATCACCATAAGTTGAGGTCAACACGAAGCATATGACTCCTGCATGCTGGTGTGACATTATCGTTTACCCTGCAGTAGATGTCATGTACTTAAGTAGATCAAGTGATTACAGGGATTTAGATCCAATTATCCGCGTTCATAGTATGTTGTTTCTAAGATGTTTTTACTCTCGCGTCATATTAACTTCACTAAGACAGATATGGTGGTTGATCCTGTTAAATTTTCATATTATCACTGCTATTACTTTCTGCAGAAGAGGAGGCTATAATGAGAATTTAATATGTTTTCCCATTTAATAAAGTAGAAAGGAGAGTTCAGCTCTAATAGTTGAAGATCTAATATCTGTAAATTTTCTTTGTGTTATGTTGACATATTTTTCCATTTTTCATGCATTTAACATTATAGCATTATTTCTCAGATAACACCAAGAGGTGGATATAAAGCTGGATTGTCGTGGAAACTAATCTTCATGCCAGTTCGGAGGAAAACGGGATGGTTGGACAACAGAGTCCCTGTTTCTATAGGTGAGTCTGCGTGGATTCGCAGTCGCAAACAAAACGGTTTTAATGTCCATTTGCTACTTCTTCTCTGTGGCTTTTGTTAAATTTGCCATGGGCTTATTGGATCTGAAAATCCTCTTGCTGCGTTGCACACTTAGTGATGTTCAGTAATCTGTGAGCAGCCTGCTTGTGCACGGAGAGAGACAGCCCTTCAAAAACACGACAGAGGTCACCCGAGGCCGCCCCGCACTCTCTGGGTCCACAGCGAGACTCAGATTCAATTAAAGAATTACAGCCTATCTATCCTGTTCAACCAACTATGGAAATACCGACTCAACTGATGAGTAGTCTGCAATACTTAATGCAACCAGGATGTGTCCCGTGTATCAAGTAGAAACTAATGTTGATGAACTGAGCAGAATATACATTCATAATGGTCACTTTAGCTCAACATAGTGTTTTGCATACGATATTATCTTGCCAAGAACTTTTGGTTTTATGTGTGCGGGAAATATATATATATATATATATATATATATATTTGTCAGAGCAAAAGGGGTAAATTACATTGACTTTGAGGGACATCCAGAGGACACGTCTATATGCTGGTTAACAATGAAATGTCAGACAAATCTATAAAGAGAGATGTTACTGCTAAATGAGCCCTGGAAACACTGTGTAGTCTTAGAATGATTGTCACACAGAACCTTTCCCAATAGCCTTACAAATATATTCCTCAGAATGTTTTTCCCAGCAACAACATGAAGTTTTCAAATTTTCAGTTTTGACTGAAATGTTGTGACGACTGGATTTATCATCATGAAATCTGATTTGAACATTCATGTTTGCGTTGAGGCTTTTTATATCTTTACTTGGTGCTTGTGTTCAGGATCAACTGGGAAGTGGAGAAGATCCCACTTCCTAGTGGGAAGAATGTGTCCGAATACAGTTAAAGTGGGAGTTTCCCACTGGGAAAGCGCTTCCAAAGAGCTCAGAGAAGCAGGTCTGGTGCACTCTACAGGGCAACGCGTTTGTGAAAGTTTGTTGAACGTTTCTAATGTTGGTTTAGTTGCTCTGTCACTGTCAAGCTACGCTGTTGTGATTCATGTTTGAAAAGTCGTTTTCACACTGACCTGATGTTTAACCCACATGGGTGCGGGGTCGGAGTGAACAGCCTGCTTCGGGAGCAGGTTCAGTCTGGTGGAGTATCTTCCAGTTAGGTTAATAAAGCCCAACCACAAGCAGCAGGTAGATTGTTGAAAATGAAACAAAAACAGACGTGGAGACCAAACGAGAGACGAGAGATCTTTTTTTTTGAAGAAGTTTACTCAGACTGTCAGAGACGGCAGACTCGTTGCTACTGTGCATGTGCATCACGGCCGTCGTCTATAGTTGTTCTGCACATGTGGAGATGGACAATAAGAACAATGTTTTCCTCCAGACTGTCATGACCCCCATTCCGTATTCTCCTGGAAATGGGTGGTTTTGTAGTTGAGAGTCACACGGAATAACAATCAAACTTGGACCTCTGTTCTTACGAATGTCCGAGTACTCCCATTGTTACCGTTCAACAACTCCCTCTAGTGTTTCAACGTGAAAACTACATCATTTTCTGTTTTTCTGCCGTTTCCGTTTGTGAACAGACGGCGTTTTCAAAACTTTGCCGTGTATATTGAAAACTTTTCTGAAAGGAAAAAGAAATAATGCCAAAATGATACGTTTTCACTTGAAACGGGGTAAAGGGGGTCTCAAATGGCTTTTCTGATACTTGATGAGGAAGCAAAGCTTTGATTGGACATAGAAGAATCAACACTATGTCAACAGCCAACCTCTGCTCCAGAACAATGAAACGAATGTAATCAATTACTTATGATTTGAATTCTTAATCCCGGTAATATATACTCATGTGCTCACAAACGTTGGCTTGATTGGTGAATTTCATAGCAAGAGGAGTGTAAAACCAAGTAAAACCAAGCTTGATAATAATGTGTGCAGTTCTGAAATGGATGACAAATCTTCCCCTGCTAATGAAGTCGAGCTATTCTTACTTTATTTGCAAGAAGTTTAGTTTTAGTACACAGTATATCTTTAAAGATATAAACACTAAAGCTACAAATTGGGTTGAATGAGGTCAACTCCATTTATGGAAATGTCACCTTGTGAGTTTCTCAGTGTTCAGACATATTTTTCATCGGTCCAAACTTTCTTAGCTTCCAGTTGCTCATGAATACGACTGTCGGTGCAGTGTGTTTGGGGAAAAAAATGCCAAACGTTGACGGACCTTCCGAATGTGTGGATCCTGTGCAGCCAGTAACCTGTGGCTCCTGAACAGCCAGAGTCATGACATCCTCAGCCGTACTTCACCCGAGAGCCAGGATCCGGATGGGTTGAGGACAGAGGGTCACAGTCGTGACCTTTGACCCTTATTACTTCGAGGAAGCGGTGGATTTATCGCCTGCTTCTGTGAGCAGTTTCATGGCCACAGTAAATGGCCAGCAGTGTGAGAAATGGGAGCGGTGTGGCCGCACCCTGACCGCTGCTGCCTTTTCAGTCCTCACTCGGCCCCGAGCGGAGGCCTCCAAAACACATCCATTTAAATTTAGAGCGGCTCGGGCTTGACCACAGACACAGCCAGACCTCCTGAAACCTGATCTCATTGTCTGGCTTTTCTCGCCGTTGCTCGTTGTGTTTTCACTCGGTTACTTTTGTTCCCCAACTTCGCTCCCCCATGTCGGACCCCCTGCTCCTCTCAAACACAAACGCCTCGCTCGCTCACTCACTCTCTCTCTCTCTCCTCATTTCTTCCGTCATGCTCAGGTGCAAGCCGACTGGAGCTGATTTACGTAGTGTTTGCACAGGGTTAGTGCTCATGGTTCTGGAGGAAATTAAATGTTCGAGTTGCAGCGGTGGCTGGATTCATGTTACCTAAAATACTGACGTGAGTCTGGGAAGATCTTTTCAATATCACTTGTTTGGGCTGAGAGGCTTCGTGTTGTGTTTATCCGCGGGTTCAAACAATTACCTTCTATATAAAAGCTGGACATATCTTGGCAGCCTGTGTGATCTATTTTGTGTGTGTATGTGTTACTTGTAACTGAAATCCTGAGTGCTTGTTTGGTTGTTGGGTTTGCGCCTGTATGCCCTTGATACACTGCAAGATTGTTGATCCTCCATCAAGCTGACAGTCTGGTTGGACGAATACTGATGCCAGTTGGAGTTGCTGCTGTGAGAAAAGCAAAAACAAAAAAAGAAGAAAGCCCAATACTTGCATTGTGAATCCTATTTCATTTTTTTTGTATTGTGTGTGGTCACTGTGGTTTGCTCCATGTTTTAATCAGCAAATATGTCAGTGTGTGCACATTCATCCACCAGGGCAAATCCGATAGTACACACTCACATTGATACACACAAACTGACCTTAAATGCATGTTTTGGATTCAGGAGGAAGTCCACCCATGTACATCACGACTCGCCAAAATCCACACAAAAAGTCCCCGAAGCCCAGAAGTGATTGGGGGGGGGGGGGGGTATTGTCATGATGAGCCAAAAGTAATAACTACTACACCACTGTGTGGCAATCCCTCACCCAGAGTTGCTAAATACTTATTTTACAATATCCCAAATTCCTCTGAGTACTTCAGTGTTAGTATGGGAAACCAACTAGGAATTTAAAGCTCATTCCTGATATTGGAAATAAGAAGAAGGCTCAAGCATATATTTTTCATGTGCTACAAAAATAACTCAAATCTCGTTTGTTACTTATGTTGACGACTCCCCTTTTCCCCCATAACTCGATGTCCTTCTCCTCTTTAGTATTGTGCTCACCGGCCTATATAACTGTGCCCTGATGTCCAGACCGTGAACAAGATGAGATTACCACCAGACCATTAGTATCACTGCCTGCATCATCCCCTCAATGTAATCTCACATGCTGGGAGAGCAAAGAGTTTGAACAGTGAGCAGGACCTGGCAGTGTTAAGCTCGAGATCATTTTAGGTGTATTCACAGATTTATTAATGGTTGTCTATAAACCATCATGCTGTGTCAAGTCATTTTTCTTTTTTTTTTCTTTTGATACTTACTAAAAAACTGAATGATTTGTGTTAATGATAATTATTGCTATTGTTATTTTCTGTTTGTGGACATCCTGGTGCATCTTCTTCTCCGAGTGTTTCTTGTAGAAAATAATAAGCATTCGCAGGAAAAATCTTTGAATTGTTAATTGTTGAATTAGATAAAATGTTGTGTTTTTTTTTAATCACGGTGAATAACACCTGTATGTGGGCAGTGTCTTTTGGGTGGAGAGAAACAGATGGCTTAGCAGACAGTGGTGCATGTTTTATTAATAAAGCTCACTGCCCAGTTACAGCATTAGAGGAAGAAAAGAAAAAAACCTGCATTATGCATAGCCTCGGTCGCCTTTGGAGCATGAGGTCTGAGCTACATGTCTGATTGATTCAGACAGCAGACGGGGGTGAGAAAAGGATCAAAGTGCAAATAACAGTCTGGAAAAAGGGATTAAAGGCAGGAAAGACAGCTACTTGTTTCAAACTCACTGTGAAGACATGCATACGATTTGTATTCAAATGGCAGGGATATATGTTGCGCAACAATGAATTTCACGGTATATTTCTTGTGATTTATTTCATTTTTATTCAAATTATTTTATCGCCATCTTAAAGAAAATCCCACCTGGATGCTTTGTTAAATGACAATAATATTCTCCACCTGACCGGCTTTGTCTGTCAGGACGAGTGCGGCTTATGTTTGAGTGGCTCCATACACGAGTCGCAAAGAAAACTTATTTCATGCAGAAATGGACCAACTTACATAAGTCTGTGTGGCATTTGACAGAGACCTACTTTTTCTCAGAGAGGATCGACAAACATCTCCCTTTACCCAAGTCTTTTATTGCCTCTGTGAAAAAATCTTTCACTCAACAGCTAAATGTTGCTTTATTCCCAGCTATTGTTTTTCCTCACCTTTAAATTTGTGTGACACATAAAATAACTGACCATGATTAGACTCATGCAAACTGTCTGCCTTCATCACTTTTTAAGCTCCATATAAAGTTAAACATGCAGTACCGATGCAATCTCTTCATTCAGGAAAAACATTTGGTTCATGTTCCTGTTATCAGCGCCAGCAGGAGCTGCAGTCTGTCTCCGTATTGTGTGTCTGAATTATCAAAAGTTCAACTGTTTCACAGCGTGACTGCTTACATTTCCTCACGTTGCACAATGAATATCACTGGCTCTTTGATTAAATAGCAGCAGCTATATGGATCCTGCAGAGCCATAAATAGTCCCCCTGCAGGGGGCTGAAGTGCACAGGCCAGCAGGTCAAGCTGCCATGTATGAGCCCTCTCGAATGTCTCGTAACATTTGTTATTTCTGCATCTTGGCCCCTCTCTGCAGTATGGAGAGCATTTTTGGTGTCGGTGGCAAACGACAGAGGCAAAGCCAGACATCTTGCACCAGGCAGCCTATCAATCAATCAATGCGCTGGCACCTCAATCCATCACCGGGAATCATCTTGACAGTGAAACAGCTCCACTTCAGTGATCTCACCTTTAAAGAGACATCCATTGTGTCGGTGTGTGTGTGTGTGCTTGCAGGCAGTCTGACTGAGGATTCCTCCAATCTGTGATCTGGCGGGCGTGTGACATCACTGCCCCCCCCCCGTCCCTCCACCCCTCCATCCTCCCCTCGTCTGCTCTGTCTCTCCATCCTTACTTCAACGCATGTGGCCAATCACCACTCGAGGAGATCCGGTCACGTGGGAATCCCCCCCCCCCCCCCCCCCCCCCCCCCAGTCTCGGTTGCCATGACAACGAGCACTGGTCCCGGCAGCATCTTGCTGTGGTGAGAAAAAGGTGGGGGAAGAAGGCAGGAGAAGAAGCAGAAAGAGAACAGGATAAAAAAAAAAAAAAGGAGCAATACAGAAGAATACCTAATTGGATCTTGCGCTTTCCTCAGTACAGTAAGTACTCCGCCATCATTATCCTCTAATACCTGCTCCATCACCAGAGTATAGCGGGGGATTCGGTGCAGTCCATTGTCATCAGCGTTGGTTAATGTGATATGGCAGATATCTTTGAAGATTTCTGGGATGACATCATGTGTAATTCCTTTGTGATGTTGGGAATGCATGCAGCCTGCCTCACCTTAGTTAGGCAACCCCCTTTGTCTGCTTCGCTCCGCTCCTCCACTCTTCCTCAGTCAGAGGCTAATGACAAACCTCAACAGCAAACAGAGGCGTGGTGGGAAAAAGAAAGGTGCTCGCTGCTATTAAAGGCTGTTTCATAATGTGGTGGAACTGTCTTGGATGTATGATGATCCGGCCGCACGTAATACTGCTTCTGACTTCTAATCGTCATAGTTTTTGTTTTACTTTTCCAGATCTGTGTTTTGGTTGGCAGTCCCCTGTGCTTTGTTTGATTAGCAAATCTGTGCAAATCCATAACAGGGCAGCCTGTTCTTATTGGAGACATCATACGTGAAATGTCCTTGTGGGTATTTAAATTTTTTCTTCACAGTCCGATCACACAGAAAAGGCTGTTATAAATCAGCTGTTATTAGTATTGATGATGTTTTTCAATTACATAACAATGACTTGAGAGTCTTATTGCAGCAATAACCTGACTGGTGTAGATGAATTTAGTTTTCTAATTATGTTACAACATTTTTGTTTGAAGTTACCGAAAATCCATAAATTACAGAGCTATTATGCACTCCAACATACATGTGGCACGCCAAATCCACCACATGCTCCAGGAAGTTTTGTTTTTGAATCACACCAACTGCACCTTGAAAGAGAATGTGATGTAATCCTGGTAATAAGCATGTCTGGAGAGGAACTAACAATTATTTCATGCAATGACTGACACAGTCTAGGACCAGACAGTTCAGTGTTAATCTGTGGCAAACACCATTTTGCAGCTAGATCAATTCTATATTATCTTTTTTTTACAGTAATCTGTGTCGTATCTACACATTTGTTGTGCTAGACTCAAATGCATCTTTGTTATAATTTCATAAAAACTGTTTAGGTCTTTGTTAATTTCTTTTACATGAACACCACTTCATAAGTCATTTGAGAAAACTAAATATTCGCCAGTGATGGTCCTGGCCTGCAGCTGAATTCAGGTGTACATAGACGGCTGTGGGGATTGTACACATGCCTTGTGATTCTGTATACTCTCAAAAACCAGCTCCACAGGTCTATCTGTACAAAGACAGGAGGTGACAGGAGGCTGCCTGGCTCGCTGGATGCTTGAGAGAGTGAGAGAGTGAGAAAGAGAGACAGACAGAGAGACCGACTCTGTAATGTGTTTGTAGCTGATAGCAACAGAAGGGCTCCTCCTTTCAGCTTGACCTATCAAAGGTTCATCATCACAGCATTGTCTTCCAAAAAAAACTAAATAGATAAAAAGCCTTAATATGATCAAAGAGGACTAACTTTATCTCGAGTTGTCTCAGTCTGGCACTGCAGTGTTTTTCCAAACCCGTGGCTTTTAGTGTGACATTTGAACTAGTTGTGATTGTGAGCCTGTGCGTATTTGACCTTTCCATTGACGAGACACTGTGTATAGTTATTGCTTAATCATCACTAGGTCATTTGCATTTATAGTATGAATGACGAGGTCACTGACAAATTCAATAATATGATGATATGATGACCCCGGCTAGCTCAGTTGGTAGAGCATGAGACTCACAATCTCAGGGTAGTGGGTTCGTGTCCCACGACGGGTGCCACCTTCCCGTGGGCTCACCACCTGCAGGAAGGTTCTTAAATGGTGTGTTGTGATCTGGGTGACAGTGCTCAGACTGTCACCCCCGCGAAATGGATAAGGGGGAGAAAATGAATGAATGAATGATGATATGATGGCTTAGGCTGTGAGTAAGTCACATATAAAAGCAACAGGCCTGTATCAGTGGGGCACATTTTTGTCAGTGCAAAGCAGCAAAATGCCTTTTCCTCACTGTAAAGCAATTAAAAAGCAATTGTTTGATATTTGGAATTGTGGTTTTCTACTCAGGCAAACATCAGCTCCTCTATAACTACCGCATAATGCCTGCATAATCCCAACCAAACGCATATAGTGAGAATTTCAGCTGGATGTATAGTGTCAGGATTATATATATAATATATATTGAAAGACATACACACTAATTATATACAGTGGTTTGTGTTATGCAGCCAGGAGGATTTTTTTTGTTGCAAAAACTAAAGCTCATTGACTTAGTATCATTAATCAGTAAAGAAAAAGTAAATATGTGCATCTATATTATCAAGCTGACACAGTTTTTCAAACAGTGATCCCATTGAAATCAGTTCGACTCATATGAGCGTTTATTTATAGGCTATTCATTCATTCTTTATTAAGACTGCTTCAGGGCACCCAGTTATTGACTACTGCCTCTTTAACCTTCACATATGAAGTCGATTTTAGTTGGTTAATAAAGTCCACACTCACAACTGTGAGTTTTTTGGAATTAACGGCAGCGAAAAGAATTACAGATTGCAAAGTTTGGGCGACCCTATAATATATAATTCCGCTCGACTTCCCTTGTTGTGTAAAGCATTCGTAATGTTTCTTACACCACGTGAAGGCAGCAGCGGTGCTGCGTCACGATGGAAGAGACCAATTGGATTAAACTGAGTTAAAACACGCAGGCACGCTCCAAGCAGTATCGGGGGTGACCGGTCAAACAAATTCTACAAATCGAAATCGACACTGTTATTACTGGAAAGTATCACTCGGTAAATGGTTTAAGTACCGATTGATTTGGGTTGAAGGTGACATTTAATACCTTTGGTGATTCAGCAATAGGAAATTATTTATAGACTCGTTTCCTCCGCCCTCCTTGTAGTCATTGTGGTTTCGACCGATCCCTCTCTGTCAGTTTCAAGTTGCGCCTTCTGCTGTGTGTGTGTGGCTCCTTGCTCTGGCCTTAGCAAGCCATACACACCAAATAACACACACAGCGTGGAATTTACCCCGATATTTCTGTTTTCGTCAAGGAATAATTCCCGCCTCACATGAGTGGAATATATCACCACGCAATTTAAAGGTAAGGAGGACACGTCTTTCTCGATCGTGGTGCTTTTTTTTTTTTCTTTCTCGCCCCCCTTTTCTTGTAACGTTACCGTGGGATCCGCAGACTGCACCTCCGCACGTTCGGGAATTTCACGCTTCGGTGGTTTTAATAGAGCGACTAACGATTTTCACTGCTCGGGCCTGTAATAAATCTGACAATTTGTTCAATCTGCACTGCCAACATGCAGATCGCTGCTGGTGCATCACTGGATCGTCTGCCAGCCTCGGTTCATTAATGGCAGAGTGAGGAATGTGTTGGGCATGGTGACAATATTCATGAAACATCCCAGTCTGTTACGTAACTATGTCATGAATACTTATGTATTGATGTTAAATGGATACGTGATCGAATGTGCCATTCAGACATTGCGATCACTGGGATTGTGCAGTGTCTTCTCACCTGTGACAACCTGTTTTTTCTTTTTTTTTTTGCTTCCTGTGTCAACAGTTACAAAACAGTAGGGGAAAATGCCTGGAGTGTGTGTGTGTTGATGATCTAGTGAATTTTTACTTAATGTTTTTTGAGTTATGTAGTAAATAAACACCTACACTATGGCAAAAAAAAAGAAGTGCTTTTCTTCAGTCGAACAAACACAAATAAAATAACATCGATCTCAGCTGACCTACAAAAATAACTAATATTTTCAACTTGAGTAACAGGATCTGTCCAAGAAAGCTGCTGGCTGACTCGGTTTACAATTCCTACTGCAAGCTGCTGAAAGGCCCCTCATCTTTAATTCTAGCAGTTAGAGTAAAAGTTGTACGTGTGAATCGTAGGTGTGTATATATGCAAGAAAGACATTACTCAGCATAAAACATGTTGCATTTGGAGCCGAGGGGTTCTATGTCGTCAGGTGTCTGCGTCTGCTCCTGTGTGTCTCCCCTCGTGACCTTACCCAATTGTTTTCTCTTCCTTGCCAGTTGCCCTCATGTGCATCACCTGTGTCTCCCCTCCTTCCCAGTGTATTTAAAATCCTTCTCCCTCTGCCGTCAGTGTCAGTTCGTCTCGTTTGGTTCCCGACCCTCCCGCGTTACCCTCAAGTTGTTCGTTTCATGGTTTTCGACTCTATTCTGTTTTATGGACTTCTACGGACACTTCTGCTCTGTATGAATTCTGTTCAAACGGATCTCGTTGGTGAGTGTGCTTTTGGGGTTCTCACGGGTCTTACTTTCAGCTATGTATCTCAATGCGTTGGTTCTCTTCAGAATCTCTATGACCTTGAAAATATCTGCTTGGTGTAAAGTTTTCAGGATGACCTTTCCGTTCATTTGTCCAAGCCAGGGACTGTACCATGTATCTGCTGGTTTGCAAATCCGTGGCGATGTTGTTTTGCTGCACAGCAGGTCGTCCACTCGCGACATATTTGTGCCCGGAGGTCTTTGAAGTCGAGTCACTCAACTTCCATTCTCGTCCCTTCTGAGAGACGTCTGCCTATATTTGTCCGTATGTGACTCTTCTGATTGACTGCACACTGACCTCAACAAACGCCATATGACTTGAGCCGACCCACTTTGGCCCGGACGTCAACTCAAAGCAACAGGAGACAGTTTGCGGTGAATTGAAGCGGAAGGTCCTGACCTGACCGGCGTTTCTCCCCCCAGGAAAAAGCCTCTTACCTCGTCTCAGTCGAGCGATTGGACATTTTGTTCTATTGATCTGTGATGGTGGCCCTTTGTTGTGTCTTACCACCTCTGTCTTAACTCTTGCACCTCCGATATTCAGACTCTGAACGTCTTCTGTGTCGTTCCAGGGAGCTGCCGGCCGGTAAACCATAACTGGGATGTGTGTGTGTGTGTGTGTAAAAAGGTCTTTGTGTTATCTCTAGTCTCCCTCTCGTGAGTTCAGGGCGTGGAGCAGTGAAAGTGGAAGATGTTTGCTTGATGACTGACTCAGCACAAGCTGTTAAAGTGCAGCTGGGAAAAAAACAAAACACACGAGTGAGGCTTTTGCAAAGCATCCAATACAGTCAGTGTGTAAACTTAGATGTGATTACATTTTAAAGCCTCTTCGTCCTTTTTATTAAAAAAAAAATATATATATATCTCTTTGATGATGTTCTTTCGGTGCCTCTTTCTCCATAAATAGAATAAAGCTGAAAGCTGAGTCAACAGGTTTCAGGAAAGTGACTCACTTTGATTGTCCCGCCATTACACCTATTAAGCCAGCTATTATCATTACCTACAAGACGAAAATAAAGTTCCTTGCCAAACCTTTGTGGTATTCTTTCAGCACACTGATGATGACACGATCAGCCAGTAAGCAGATATTTAGGCAAATGGCGGATTTCAACATTTCAAATAATAATGTTTTTGCATTGTTGTTACACAGAAATGGCAGAAACTCTGAAATCTATTTAGTTTTCATGTAGGAACACTATTGCACGCTGTTGTTTGTTTTTTGTAATGAAAACACATACACACACACAATTGAATTAATCCCAAGTGTTCTTAATGTTTTTTTTCAAGTTAGTTACAGGTTTGGTTTACAATATCTACTCTTAGTAGTTTACCTGCCTGTTTCATCAGTGCATTACTGACCTCCACCATCCAAAATACACTTAATGCACACAGCACAAACCCAAACAAGCACATTTCTTCTTGCAGCTTTTCAGATTACGTCAGTAGAACAATACTTTTCGTCTGTAGGTGGACACAAATGATGTGAATGTGAGGCTGACCCTTTTGCTGATTGTCTCTCAAGGTGGGAAAAGTCAAATCCTGTCTATGATTCCGAGTGACCTTCCAACGGCATCATGAATATGGGAAGTGGAAACTGTGGTAGATGAAAGAACGGAAGGAAGGAAGCCCTTTGAAAGCTGCTCCCGCTGTGTCATGATGTATCCCGACTGTCAGGTTTTTGCCCGGAGGATTTGTTAGTGTGGTTGACTCATCCGAAATGCTGCGGCTCCTGCTGATGCCAAACTAACATGCCTGTTACTGCAGGACTGGTCTGCAGAAAGTCCTTAGAAGGAGTCATGGCTGCATGCGGACACTAATGGTTTGCTGTTGGAGCACGATGCTCCTCAGGAGGCACTCACTGTAAGGAAATCTGGCTACTGAGGGACAATTACTGTCTTGTCCTTTTTTGAGTGTGACCTTTTCTAAATGAGGTCACGGTGATTAGTGTATTCCTGAGAGCTGAATCACTCGCACATGATGAAGCCAAACGGCATGGAGGAAGACATCAAGACACAGTTATGGTTAATGTCTTTGCTTTTAAGAATCAAGCGTACCTTCAAAGCAATTCAAGTACAAACTAAGTACCCGCTGTCTCTCAAGGTGCTTTTGTCCTGCAAAATGTATTGTTCGGCTGGATGAAGTTGACTAAGTGACTGAAGTGACTTGACACAACAGTGGTGCTCAGTCACTGAAAACTGATCTTCTTTTTTTTTTTTTTGTAAAAGCCGTTTCTGTATAAACGGGGAAAACGAAACGTTCCTTTTGTTTTTTTTTTTTTTTTTTTTTTTTTTTTTTTTTCTTTTCTTTTTTTTCTTTGCCCTTGTCCTGTTCGGCAGCTTGGGCCAACAATATGATGTGATTGAGAGCCTTCGGAGTCAGAACAGATTTTGGTCTTGCAACAGGGAGAGACCTGGAGTCTCCTCCTGTTGCCTTCTCCGTCAGAAGATGGCATGGCTGCCGTACACACGACCGGGGGGGAACGAAACGTTCCTGAAACGCTGGTAATGCATGTGCGAACTACGGTCCTAAGAGATAGTTGTGGACGAGGACGACCGATTCACAACGATAAATTTATCCGACATAACCAAAACATGGCATTATGCAGCTCTGATTTGGGAGAACTAATCTGTAAAGCTACTTGTAAAAGTTGTGTGTACAATTTACAATATGATCCCCACCCATCTCTCAGCTCTGGATTAAAGACTTACTTCTTGGGTGTTTCTTCTACTTCAGAGGTCAGAAGTAGGTTAGTATGACAAATACATTCCTGAGGCCGCTGATATGTGGCCAGCCTGCTGATCCTTGTACATTCTAGCAGAGCCACAGTTTAACTTTGCAGTCAATAAGAAATGAGTGACATTGACGTTGTCTAAATATACATTGCCGAGACGGGCACACAGAAGATCTACACATCGGTGTGATGTTTACCAAAACAGTGCGGCTGTAAGTTACTTGGTGGTAAATATTCTGTCAAAGTTCCTGTGAACACTCATCCAGTTTATTGCAGATTGATTTATGGTGACATGGAATGTATGAGCTCATGTTATTGTCACAGTGCAATGTTATTATCCTAGTCATTTTATTACTCGGATAAACAATAATAAAAACTATTTCTGTGGTATGTAATCATTTTAAGTATTGTAATAAATATATGATGAGCGCTAAGTACAGACACTCAAGTAGATGATGGTAATTCTTTACTGTTTGAGATTTTTATTTAATTATCACAGATAACGGTGCTCTTTCTCTCATCCCCAAGTAATTTTGAAGTTGCAGAGTGATTTATCACGGCCAGTCTTTTGTGACATGTATGTTTCCTGTATTTATCTGTCACCAATTGACTTAAGCTTTGGTGCAAATTAAAATATATTGGTTCACTTGTGAGTCTCATTGTTATGGTATTACACCTTTAAATAGCTACGTCATTGTTCTGCATCAAATAGTAGCAGGGAGTTTATCAGTTGACAGGCCAGGTACTTTTGGGTGGGTGCTTGAGGACAAAAGTGAAGATTGGATTGAAGCTGCAGAGTTAAAGCTCAGTATCTATGCTTTTATGGCTTTTTGCCTGCTTGATGTGCAAACGCGTTTGCCACTCTATTCACACCAGAATGAAGCCTTCCAGGCTCTGCTGTAAGAAGTAGATGAAATTCACATTTATTTACTGATGTTATGGGACAGTTGATGTTGTCACATGGGCGTTTTTTGTGTTTATCTATTTTTATTTTCTCCCCAAGTCATATTTAAGTCCAAAATAATTCATTTTTGCAAATGGCCTGCCTCAGCTGTTGGTGCTAACTGATAACAGTCATCCTTTACTGGCAGTGAATCACATGCAGATCAGCTCGTTCTCATCCTTTCAACATCAGTATTTTTTTTTTTTTTTATGAACTGTGTTTAACCCAGCACTATCTAAAACGGAGGTTTACTTTGGAAGAGAGAACAAACAGAATGTGAGTGTGTACTGCTGTCTTGAGTGTGTGTATTTGTCAGAGATTGGACACTTCGTAGCAGGAGTGCGTCTGTATCCAAGCCACTGAACTCCATGTTGGTCCTAATGGAGGTCAAGCACCTTGCATGGCAGCCACTGCCACAACTTTCTGTTGTTTCTGCCGTTTCCGTGTAAACACAGTTCGTTTTCTAAATGATGTTTTTCAAACGTGATGCGTTTTTACTTAAATCGTTGTCGTGTAAACAACGAGGGCCTAAGACACCTTGATGTCAATATTCCAGGAACATTATGGCACTTTAAAGATGATTTACAGAACTGGATAACAGATGGTAATGAACAGCCCATCTGCTGCTATAGCTCAGTGTGACAATATTCTCAGATTTTCTACAAACACAACACATCAGTTGGTTTAGTGGATAGCAGATAGGTTTTGGTTTTTTTCAGTGTTGAGGTCCAAACTCTCCCGAGTCTATTGAGTGGAAACAACGTCACTGATGAGCCGTCTCTCGGCACTATTATAAATGAGAGTTGAGTCCAGGGGTCACTAACCAGCTGTTGTGTATCATTACGGATATAGTCCTCGTCGCACTTATTTTATTTCAGGGACCACATACCGCTAAATTGATCTTTTGGTAGGAAGCATTAAAATTACAGTGTGATAACCTTTTAAATAAGGAAAACACTTATAAAAAAATTATAATTTTTTTTTTTTTAATACAAATTCATTTTAGAAAAGTCAACATTTGATACATTTTCTCAAAACCTACATTACCTGAAAACTCTTAACAAAGTCAGTAGTTGTCAATGCCTGCAGGTGAACAGTATTCTGCTGCCATGAACGAGCAACAAGTGACTTGACTTTGTCCTTTAGTTGTTTGTTCAAATCTGCCAAAGGATCTGAATCCTGTCCGTCAGTGTTTCTGAGCAACTTGCTTCTGGAGCTTTCAGAATGCATCGTATGGCTTCTTGCTAACTAGTTTTTTCTTGCTGCATCCCTGAAAACATGCGAAATGCAATATTGTCCTTGTTTTTTGTGCTTCTGACCTCCTGACATTATGAAGTGAAATACCTTCTGCGCTTCGTGAATTCTTCTTCCAAATAATTAAGATGTTTTAAGAAGTTTTCTCACGGTGAATGTAGAGTGCATAGAAACTGTGTTTTGTGATGTGTGTATTGTGCATGTTGATGTTACTACAACTTGATGCTGATAACTAATGGCCACAATCTCTTTCAAAGCTCTTGATGTACAAATGGAGAACAAGAGCAACAAAATCTTAGTTGATATTTGTCACACTTATCTTGTGGACCATGTGGTGGGCTGGTTTTGGTGCGTGGGCTCTATGCTTGACACCCCTGATATAGTCCGTCCTGTAACCGTTCAGGTCTTATTCTGCTCTCACGTCCATAAAACAGCTTGTCCTTCTCGGCTATAGTTGTCAGGAAGCGTCTCACAGCTGCTGAGCCTATAGCCGTTGACCTTCCGTCCAAGTCGCTTTTCACTCCACTAAACTGTTTCCTTCTCTGGGGACCACGTCGTATTTCACATTCACTCTCTGGTTGTGTGGAGAGGAGCCTGGAGGCCTTGTTATCTGCCTGTGTGGACACGAGACAAATTCGTCTCTGGCAGGCTCCGATAGAGAAACAAGCCGACTTAATGTTCTTTCCCTGAAGAAAGTGAACAGACCTCCATCTTTCCCTCGTCGTTCTCAGTGTTCTGTTATTTTGATGATTTCCCATCAGGGTGGCGCTGCAGGTCTTTGTGTGCGTTGCCAGGACAAGTTCATCAGTGCACTTCTGAGCTCACTTCCCGTACAGCAGATGCTTTGCTGGGTTTTATAGCCGTGAATATGGGTGTGGGAATATGTTTAGTGTGTGTTTGTGACCTCTTGACGCTGTCCTTAATTGTACTTGCTTAGCTTACGCCTGCAGCAGAAGCTGTTCAAACTACCTTTCCAAGTACAAGGTGACGCTTGTTTGCTGTTCTTTCTGTTCTAAGATCATACGTGTCGGTCTGCCAACACTAACACCCATATGTGTGAGCGCCGCGTCACTATTGTTAACAATACCATGCTCACAAAATGGGTGGGTAAACTGAGTAAGCAAATTTATCGTCATTGTAATATCAGCGAGACTTAAAACTGACTGAGCTATGATAAATGTTGTTTTCCATGCCCTGTGGATTGTGCTGAAAATGGAGTTCCCTTCAGTATTTCAGAATTTTTAATGGTAACAGCCTCGCAAAAATCAAGAAGAATTACTAATAACAAAAGTTAACAATCTAATTCTCTGAAACACTGCTGGTGGGAACTGCAAATACACCAGATCCAGAAAAAAACAAAAACTAAACAAACATGATCCAATTGCTTCTGTTTAAAATGAGCTCTAGGAAGAGAAAGAACACTGTTATTCTGAAGTACAAATACAGTGACATCAACATCATGTACCTCGGTGTTTATTTTTTGTTAAAAGTCCAGATACTGTCAAGCAAGTATCACAGAGTAGTTTTATATCAGAGAGTCACCTGTAATAATGATCCATCTTCGTCTGTCCATACGAATGTCCGCGTAGTCACCATCGTTAATGTGTATAGTGAATTGTTCCCTGCGGACACGTGTGTGTGGTTCTATTATAAAAACAACCAACAGCGCCCACTAATGACCCAACATGAAAACTACATCATTTGCTGCGTAAACACAGAATTTCTCTCCAACATAAATGCAAAAACGATGCGTTTTCACTTGAGATGTTGTGTAAACATGGCCTTTGCCCAAATAGTATTGTATTTTAAAACCTAATAATGATTAAAATGGTTGATTTTCAGAACTCATAGTTTTTACATAATTTAAGTGTTATTAATAGTATGAATTAATTTTTTTTTAACTTGGATTCTTTTAAATACCCTAAGATCTTAAGTTGGGGAACAAAAACACTAGAAAAGATGGATAGATCTTGTATTTAGTAATGAATACTGAAATTCTCTTTGGACAGACTCGAGAAAATGGGGAAAAAAGAAAATTTGTTTATTTTTTTCCTTTTTAGAGTGAGATAATCCATGATGTGCGTCTTCCCTCTGTATAAACATATTTGTTTTGACATGAAATGAGTTTTGGTTCACCTAATAAGTTGATCTCTCTCATCTGTACACCGCGGAAACACACTGGCTTTTTTTTGTACATTTCCACTCTCTCACTTTACAACGGTTTTACGATTATCCGACCAATATACTTTCCAGCCCATTGACTTCTCCCTGAAATGTGATTCACAGCTTTCCTCGAATGTCGTCTCCGCTGCACCTGCCGAGCACGATCCCACTGCCGCCCGCCGCATCTTATAATTGGTGACAAAGATTAAAGTGCACTTTGGGAGGAATCTGTGCTGGTGCTTTCTTCTGTAAAGCTATCCGTGTGCCTCTGAGTGGGTGTTCAGTTACTCTGCACAGTTCAGACGGGAAGGCCGACCTTCCTCCGGTCCAGAGTGCGCTGAACTATTTGGAAGAGGGAAGGAGATGAGATGACTGAGCGTTGTGTGACCGGGGAAGCAGGCCTCAACTGGCATATTCTCACGCTACTGTCTTTCTGATGAGCACATGTGGACTTGATTTGAATGATATTTACAGGTTCTTCTCGGTGGTTTCAGCTCAGAAATAAATAAGTGATCGTTTTGGATCCTTGTTAAACGGTCTCAGCTGGAGACGCCCTCTACTTTGTCGTCTTCCTCCTTTTCGAAAACGCTCGGGCTCCATCGCAGTGTAAACGGGAAAAAATCGTGGTTTCATTACAAAAACAAACAACAGCACCCACCAGTGGCCCAACATGAATCCTGCATTGTTTTCATTGTTTCTGCTGATGGTGTGTAGACAGAGCCGAAATTATTGTTCAGGTAATTAAAAAAATAAAAAATACAGCAGTGGCTTTACACTGAAAATGGGAGACATTCTTACAGGGTGAAAGCCAACACGGGATAATAAGTTTAAGTAGTACGCACTCTTTCCCTAAGCCTCACACCACTGAGAGCAGGTCTCGGCACAGTCGATGGTTCAAGTGTAGATGTGATGGGATTATGTGTTGTGCTGGCTGTGGTTCACTGTCTCTCACACACACACACACACACACACACACACACACACACACACACACACACACACACACACACACACACACACACACACACACACACACACACACACACACACACACCTTTTTGTACTTTGCTCCCATCACAACATAAAATATTTACAGATGTCGATAAATCTGCAAATATCCGAGTGTTGAACAATGTAGTTTGGTTAATTTGGCAGATTATTAATGAGAAAATGTTTCTGTTGATCCTGTATTCCATCTATTCATAGAACCATCACCACATTTTTAGCCTCTCATTTCTTTGCTGTGATGACTAACACAGACCGCACAATTAAAATGAGTTCATTTCCCACTGTGTGTGTGATATACCGTCAGAACTTTTCTCAATTTTCCGAGCTTTCCCAAAGTCCAACGTTATCTTTGTAATGAATATGGTGGAGCAAAGAGAGGTGAAGCGGTGAACGGTGGTACTATCCTTTTCCCATGGCCTACCAGAACAAGAAACATATTGTGGAATAGATTTTGTGTGCCTCTGAAGGTTAGTTTTCATGTCACGGCCCAACTGTTTATATTCCCCATCCATCATTCCTCGTGGATTAACATGAGGCTGTTGAAAGGTATAGAATCACTGAGACTGACATGTTTGAGGTGTTGTAATGCCGGCTTTAATCCTCTTCTGCTGTTGATTATTCAAATGGGAGTTTCCATTCTTTCCTAACTTTACATATTTGGAGTGTTTTTAATCCTTCAGTCAGTTCTGTTCTTTTTATGTTTCTTTCCCAGCACTCTCATCAAGGGTATCCATAAAGAGCGTGGGCTTTCAGGTATTTGGGGACGTGCAAGTTTCCATGTTCTCTTTTTCATTTATGGGAATTACCCAGGTATTCCAGTCTCTTTCTACATATCATAGATGTGCGCCATTTGGTAAACGGTGTGATTGTGAGTCGAGTTTGCACCGGTTTAGCTCCATTGAAGGTGGACTGGTGGGAGAGCTTTGGCTGTCCAAGCAGGAGAAAAGTGGCTTCCCAAAGAGACATTTTCACTTGTCCTTCATTACATGTTTGTATAGATCAGTGCAAAACCTTGGGCTGCTGTTTTGTGTGCCGTTTCTTCTGTTTAGCAGACGAGAGCCTTTGTCTGTACTGTAATGCCATCTTGCATTACGTGATTACCGAAATCACGTGCGATGGTAAATTATATCTACACACAGATCAGCTTCAAAAATACAACAAATTACAGAGTCCATGTCCCTGTAAGTATTTGAAGTATGCTGTATTACAGGTCTTTATCTTGTCCTGTTGTGCATTTGTCTGTTATATTTCTCCTTTTGTAACATCGCAAAAAAAAAGTACAGTCACCCAGTTGCCTGTTTGAGAAACCATCCTCTCTTTGACTTTCTGGCTTTCAGCTTCTCTTCTGCCCGTCTCCATTCCACACCGGTCATGACTAATCCTTGAGGGCTAGTCTGTGTTGACTGTGTATTGGCTTCTCCTCTCATGTTACACTTCCTAGTTCTCTGTGTAGAATGGTTCAAGCTATATGAGTAACCAGATCCAATGCCTCTGTGTCACTGCTCATGTGCGAATCAGACAAATAAACACTGATAACCCCACGTATGTTTCTTTTCTGTTGTGTTCTATTCATACCACAGTGACAGTATAAACTGATTTACACTGCTTCACCCCCCCGCCCTCCATCATATCTCGTGTGCTTCATTGTAGTCACGGCTGCATAACTGCGGAGCTGGCTGTACTCTTGTTATGAAAGGCATGAAGGGTGGGAGAAGTGGCATTTGGTTTGGAATTTAAGAGGTTTCCTCAATCAAATATCTGTGAGAAGTACAGGCAGCCATCTGTAATTGACCATGTTTGATATCGGGGAAAGCCAGAGTCCTCTGAAGCCTTCGCTAATGTGAATTTCATTCTGTCTTCTGTAAATATTCATACTGGAGAGAATTGAAAGCTGTATGAAACCAATTTGTTTTAAATTCTGTCTCGTGGTCAAAACCATGGTTCATTAGATTCATCAGTGTCAACAGAATCAGATTTGTTTGTCCATTTTCTGCTTTTTCTTCTTTTTTCCTCCCAGTTTAAGGATAAGAAATAACCCCTAGGTGACAATTGGGAAAAGCCCTGGACAGACTATCGGTCCACCGCAGGGAAACACACAGTCACACATTCACCTACATGAAGTGTAGAGAATAGATTCAATAAAGAGTAGAATTGAGCTTTTGATAATTTTCTGAGCAGACTGGGGCCAAAATTATTCCAGAGTTACTGTTCTACATTACATCTCATGCTGACTGCATTTAGCGTAACCTAGTTGTGTTTTTGATCCGAGTACGGTACCCCTAGACGTTTTTGTAGGTTTTGCAGGTGGCGCTGTTCAGCTGTTTTTGCCACTCATGTGTGTTTTCTATTTTATGGATAATAAAGCACAAAATATCCAAACGAACTGTTGTTTCCTCCGATTCTTGTTCAGATCATAAGAATTCAGATAAGAAGAGCATGACATGTTTTGTATTTGGATAAAACAATGAAGTAAAAATCCACCTCAGACATTTGACACCACTCATTTATAATGTGCTGTGGACAAAAACGAAGGAAGGGAAGAAAAAAAAAAGAGACACAGACGATGGTGTTTACAGGATGCTGCATGCAAATATTCTGCTTCGGTGCTTATTTTTTTTCGTCCGAGTCCCACGACACCACAGAAGTGATCAATTTGACTGAGAACATGATTTTCTTTTTTTTTTCCTGATGCGCTGAATATTGATGCGTCGGCCTGTTTCGTGTTTTAAGAGAGGACAACATGGAATTTGGTGTGTTTACTAGATTAGATGCTGATCTGTGAACAGAGTCGGTGAAAATCTGCGCTCGGATGAAGTTCTCCGCCTCGTGGCGCGGCCCGACTGTCCGAAGCAGAAGTGATTCAAAGCCCAGATGGTTTGGAGACAGCCTCTGCCAGAGGCGGGCCGGGTTTCTGTCAACAAATGTTTGTGTTCTGTGGGAGCTGTTGGGCTTTGTCGGCTGTATGAATAGACACAATTGTTTTCAGTGCCGTGATTGAACTTTAGAATTCATTATTGTGGTTGGTATCGACACACAATCCAGGATCTTGCAGCCCTTTTTTTTTTTTTTTGATGAGTTCAGAACTATGATATATTTTGCATTATATAAGGATGTTGCAATGATGTGCAAACGCTTTTGGCCAGCCAACACTGGTATGATTCATATATGTGAAAATAACATTGAGTCCTTGAATAGTTTTGTTCATTATTCTGCCCAGAATATCGCGAAATGTTCCCCAGACTATTATAACCATACCTCCACACGAAGACAAAAGTCGGGTGTAATTCAGCTGTTTACCCATCCTGCTGACTTTTATCTAATGCGTATCATCATTCTGTTGACACGTGGTTTTAAAGCTTAGAGTGGTAATCCATTATTACTGTCTACTCGTGTGATTATATTTCAGTAACTGTTGATTCCTAGATTTCGATCACCATAATTTCTAGAGCAGTGTTTGGATCCTCGCATGATATTATCATCTTACTGCTGCTGATAGGTATATGGAGTTTGATTTAACGCTTGGGTTCCAGTTCTAATATCTCTTATAGGTATGGAATAACATTCCACAGTATATACGGATGTGGTTAATTCAACTGATTCATGATGACCGACAGATGAAAACTGTAAATGCCGACTTTACATTTGTAATCTTCTGGTTTGGTAATTTCACTACTGGGACCGAAGCGATGCATTTTGTTGACTCGAGCTGTGTTTGGTTTGTCACTCTGTTGACATGTTGTGTTGCTATTTGAAGTCCTCACCCTTATAAAGGACTGAGGGAAAAAACAACCACGCTTCTGAATGTGGAAACACTGTCGACCCTGATGTGTTTCTTTGGGACAGACAAGCTGCAACGGCTGTGCTGTGTACATTTACACAAAGGCTACTGCCCTTTGTCTTAAAGAAGATAAATTATTGAATATTATCTATCCATTTCTCTGAAGGAAGAAAATAAACCAGGAGTTAAAAATGAGATTTTATCTTTGACTTGAACTTGATTCAACTTATTAATTTCTGTCTTCTTCAAGACAAACAAGTAGAGGCTTTTCAGGACATTTTACGAAGACTGAACATTGGACGAAAGCAGCCACCCCTTTTGTCCGCCTGTATCATTTATTTATTGATTTGTAGGTATGTATGTTACCAACTGTTTGCAATAACTATTGATTGAATTGCATGACATTTCGAGGGACGATTTGCATTTTTCCAAGGATGGTTTCATTAAATTTTGAGTGCGATTGGGTCAGAGGTCAAGGTCTAGATCACAAAAAGGTAAAACAACATATTTCCATCATAATGCGGTCAATTTCAATCCAATTAATATCAAACCAATGCCAAAATGTTCTGTTTTCAATTCCTTATCCTCCAATATGCCACACGATTCAGTGACGTCATTACCCTGGTTAGCGGTTGGGAGTCAAAGGTCAAGGGGGGGGGGGGGGGAATCACACCACACAGAAATTGTAAAATGTGTGTACATCTGTGTCAAACAGTGATAACATGAAGCAATACAACCAGAGTGGTGTGGTCGATCAAATAACCTTGTAATCCATTGATTTCCATGGTGACAAATGTGGCCTTGGTGAAGGCATGCGCTCTACCGATGGCCCGTTCTGGTTTTATATATTGGAAATAATAATATAGACTTATCGTCTTATCATTTTTTTGACTTGTTTCCAGAAAAACTGAAAATGTGTGACTTTAATGATTATTTACTGTCTCCTTGATGAAGCTTCAAATGTAAAAACAAACGTTTAACTTTCCCTTAAAAAATGAAAAACGTTAATGCAGAAGCTTTAAACCATTCCCTAATAGGGAATCCAAATATTTGTCCCTCTAATAATGACAGATAATAGAGAAACAAGAGTTAACTACTCCACTCCTGCAGCCAATACAGTCTTATTTTACAGCCCACACGGAGCCCATGAATAGACCACACCTGCTGTTTCATTGCTGTGTAATTAGTAATATGGCGCTGCCGTATTGGAACCATTTTCAGCTGCCGTTGTAACGGACACATGTGGGATGATAAGGTGATCATTAACCAGAGTAAAAGTCCTCTCTAGGCTAGCAGGATTCAAGACGTGAGCTCAGGCAAAATCCAGTCTGGGAAAACTGGTAACTGGTTGTCGGCTGGATTAAACGTTTTTTGGCTTATACTTCATAGTGAAGATGTTCAGTGCTGACTGCAAAAAACATGTTTGTCGAGATTAATACTGTACATTGTATTTATAATTACTATTCAAAAATAACAATAATTAATTATATTAATTAAAATGCTTATAGTTTGGGAATGTCCCAGGAATATTGTCTTGTTTCTTTTGTTCTTTTTTCATGCACACTGACGGTGTTTACACAAAAGCACGGTCCTCAAACATGTAGCCCAGTGGCCTAATCTTCTGGATTTATTTTTAGATTAGTGGATGATGTAATGCTGCTAGTATGAAAGCCACGGCATGCTGTGCATGTGTGTGTAGTGTGTGTGTGTGTGCACAACTGTGCAGGGGAGTGGGGTGCTGGGTGTGTGAGGACTGGCATGCGTGTGTGTAATTCGAGCGCGAACTCTGTAAATGTGTGAAACCTTGCAGCTCATCCAAGCAATGTGGATCTGGAGAAGGATCCAAATAAATCCATGGAAGTGGTTTTCATCTACGAATTCACATAATAGCGTGGTTATAATTTGTGCATTCGGTTTTCGAGTCTTTTTTTTCCCTCTAACACTAACATTGTATAGATCTAATCTCATTTGCAACATTTCCCCAATCAATGAAATATATTTATAAATAAAGCAGTTGTGTGATATAATGATTTTGAACTTGATCCAGATGTTCGTTTTGCATCAAATGTGGGGAAAAAGTATTAAAAAAAAATTTGCATTCTGTTGCACACCGGGTCACAGCTTGTGATATGACACTGGACTGGGTTATATTATTTAACATATTCTAGATAATGGCTGACGGGTTAAAAAATTGATAAAACACATACTGGTTTTGTGTCTATTAGGGGTTTTTGATTTGAATTATTTTGTCCTTTATATATACTCTGCAACCATCATAACTGTTACACTTGCACCATTACACCATTTTAATTTGTCTACCCACAATAAAATTAGTTCTAAAAAATGTGCGTATCAGTGAATATAATATTGTTTTACCCTCAGCCACACAATTTTTTCACAAATCAATAAAAAGATGAAAATAGGAATTAATAAAAAAAAAGTGGCAGCCCACTGACCCCTATGTTTCCTTACTGCTATGCTCTCTCCAAAACCTCTACAGCACCATCTATGATAGAAAACTTCTTACATGTCCAAAACCACTGTTTTAATATTTAATACTAATGCATGGGTTCTGGAGGCATATGTTCTCTCTTGGTCACCATTCTGTGCCAGACAGAAACACATGGTGCTCCTGCAGACAGAGCATATGGATCTGTGCAGGAGGCTGCTTTAGTCAAATTAGAGGCACGCTTTATTGTTGTCATCCCAATGTGAATGGGTCTGGGTGTAGCATGCACTGAAGAACCTGCCCGAGCTGCATCTTTTTACATATTACATACTGTATACTATGAGCCAACATATCAAAAACCTTCCAGTGTGTTCAGTGTTGGCCTTCTCAAGTGTAATAGTCTTAGCGTCCTCCTTCCCATGCTCAGTGTACGTAAACATGATTCACGGTCATCCTCTAAATTCTCTGGATCATGTTTTATTTTCAATAAATGTTTTTGGAGAATGATTTCAAACAAGTTGTAGATGGCCTGCATATTGATTTCAAGATGTTCCTGTCTGATTGAGTTGGTATCATTAGTCAATCCTCTGATCCAAAGAGAGGACTGATATGTGTTCTTAAAAATGATCAGTTAACTACAATGTGATATAGCTGAACAGTTTCCAACAGTATACCTATACTCAGTTGTAATGTTTGCTGTATTTCCAAGAGTATAAGTTGCACCTCAATGTTAGTCATACTTCAAACAAACAACCTGCTTTTATCCAGTTCCTCACAAGCTTCTCAAACACTCTGAATTCTCTTTTTCAGATGCTCTGGTTTATTTTCTTCTGCATATTTTATAATTGTGTAGCTCAAATTGTCATTCTGACACATCTGAGCGTCCTGCACTTGCAAAAAGTACCAAGTTGTGGTCCTTTCAATGCATTCATAAAGAACCTGTGAGTTTGAATGGATTTCAGCCTGTTCTGCACTGTGACAAGCAGCTGCACTTTGACTTCTTAGTATAAGCAACAGTTATGTGCTTGCATTGCTGATGGTCACCCAAACACGGCTCTGGCGATTCAACACAATGTTAAGAACAATTGATTGGATTTTGACTCAGATTTATTTTTTTCTTTTTCTTTTCGAGCCTCAGTCTACCCATTTTGATAGTTTTTGTACAAACACATGTCAATGTTGCCTGTTCTAGACTTCTAAAATAAACCACCAGTACTTGCACATACCAGCTGCTAAAATGATTAACTGATTTACACTGACCACAAGTGGAGGCAGGACTAATCCCAGACTGTGATTTTGGCAGAGAAAAATAAAAGAAACGAAATCGTTGGCTCAGTTGGAAGGGTGTGTGTGTGTGTTCGTGTGCCTTGTATGGCATCTGTCGCTTCTGGTGTGTTGAGCACATGGATGAATGTGCTAAATCTTGTGAAGCGGTAAAACGAGTTGTATAATTACAGTCCATTAAAGGCATTTTTAGAGGTCGATTAAAAAGTCCCGTAAGTTTAACCTACAGCAGAAATACTGGTGGTTATCTAAATGGTCAGGTCTTGGTAAAGGGCCTTTTCTCTCTGTCTGGCTCTGCACTGTCTTAACTAAATGAGGCAGAGCTGAACTCGAGACCTGATGTTTTCACTGCACTGAGCAGTTGGCGAGCCGTGAAAAGGAGGCCGGCTGACCTCTGTACCTGCCCTCCTTTTCATCACGTTTTGCTACTGGGACTGAGACTACATTGGTTTTCAGCAACTGGCCCAACATCTTCGTCCAGTAGACTTCAGAGTCGAGGCCTGGAAATAGACCGGTGCAAATACTGCCATCTTGAACTGTTGAGTGGAGCAAAACCATGAATTGCAAACTTATACGATTCTTCCATAGTTTTAAAAACTCGCCACTTAACTAAACAGATAAAGATTTTTCACGCACAAAAATTTCACGGAAATCTTTTATAGCTAGATGATGAATTTTACATGACATTGTTTCACGTGAAAACGCTTTGTTTTCGTTTTTCAGAAAAGTTTAACGTTTACACGGCAACCATCTGAAAATGATGTCTTCCTACACGGTAACGCTGAAAACTATGTAGTTGGCATGTAAGGCCACTAGTTGGTGCTGTTGGTTATTTACATAATAAAACCACATACGTATGCGTTCAGACAACGTTATGCTATAAATATTAACAATGGTGAGTACACAGGGAGACTGCCAAGTTGGATTGCTCTGACCAGTGACTCTCAGAATTACCAAGTTCCAGGAGAATATGGACTTGGAATCATGACACTCTGGAGGCAAACGCTGTTGTTAATGTCCATCTACTGAGCATGTGCAGAAGCTGTGTTTTCAACAGCAACAGGAGTCCGATCGTTTTCAAAAAGTTTTGTTTCCAGTAGCCCCGAGCACTGTTATCGTGTAAACGGACACCCAAAACGCACCGAAAAGTTTTCCGTTTTCAATTGAAAATGTTGTAAACCGGGTTTAATGTAATTTAAATGTCTACAATAAGCTTTCACTATTGGATAAAAATTTTATTTTACAAAGACAAGCAGACGAGATAAAAATTTAAATGACCAAAACCAATTAAAACTGATATATCCACTATAAATGTAATTTATTTGTGTTTTTCAAAAGTATTTTTAAGGGTTTTGTTGCATTCAGTTGTCCCAGAGTTCTGTTCTTCACTAGTGATCCCATCTTTTTTCATTTTCTGCAAAATAGCCGGTAGCGTAGCAAAGAAACCACTGTACAGTGAGGTTTGCAAATTTCAAGGAATTGAGGTTTCTGCGTCGTTGCCTTGAGGACATGATGCAAACACATCTGCTGCTTGGATAAACAAAAATTACTGAGCAGCAAATAGACCAGATCGACCATTCTTTTTGTCCTTCCTTTTGCAAATATATAGTTTATTTTAATGCATCTTTTGTCCTTTTCGTTCCCATTACAGAATCTGTTTTGTATGTTTTCCCATTGTTGAAAAAAGCTCCTGTTTACTCTTGCTTGCAAATGCGGTCGCAGTCAGTCAGAGGGCCCATCAAGACATTCCAGTTAAGACAGCTGAGTTATGGGCGCAAGAGAACATGAATGATCATGCCGTCCTCGGGGGTTAATAAGCAGAAAACATAAGAATTCACTGCTGCGAGAGGAGTCATAGCTTGTAACAACAACAACATCAAAAGGGTCGTGCACAGTGAATGAAAAACAGCAGGTACCCCTTAACTTTTACTATTGCAAGATCGTTTTCTTCAGTAACGGTGGTTGCATTGTGCAGCAGTGTTTTGGGATGAGCTGGCGGTTTCCTGTGCCTGGAGTCTGTCTGGACATGTGTACACCCTTGTGCTCAGTGCTTTTCCTGTTTGGCTGGGTTCATTGCTCTCGCTGTGTCCAGCAGCTCCATTCCTCGACAGATAAGAGGTCGCTCGAGGTCATGCGGCTGCAAAGCAAGTCATCGGCGAGACCCGAAATGAGGCACTTCTGAAAAATATGGCTCTTCATTTAGAGAAGTTTGAGGGCTACTCAACAAAGTCTTTGACCTTAACTTAAGGTTTTTAGATGTTAGATGAGTGCTGCTTGCATTCAAGCACTGAAAAACCATAAACTTGAGAGCATGTTTTTGTTGTGTTATGTGTGGGAGTACTTCAATCTCAACATTTGTCTTCGATTCATGTTTTGTGACAGAAAGAAGATGCTGCTGGCTGGGAGTTAAATCCCTCCAGAAAGAGGGGCGTTCCAGGGCTGGGGCTGGACCCAGAGACCCCCTGCCTTGCGCGGGGTGAAGGACGCGAGTCGGGACCATGGGGGATGGCGGTGCCGGAGCAGTCGGTGGAGACGGGGTGAACCGGTCCCACGTGCTGTTTGACAACTTCGTCCAGGCGACCACATGCAAGGGCACGCTCAAGGCCTTCCAGGAGCTGTGCAGCTACCTGGAGCTCAAGCCAACCGAGTACAGGGTCTTCTATCACAAGCTCAAGTCCAGGCTCAACTACTGGAAGGCCAAAGCGCTCTGGGCCAAGCTAGACAAGCGCGCCAGCCATAAGGAGTACAAGAAGGGCCGTGCCTGTGCCAACTCCAAGGTAAGCCTTCATGAGAAACATTATGAGGAACTGGATGATTCCATCTGGAGCTGCACAGCGCAGGCTCCAGTTTCCGGTGGGGCTCAACAGGTTGACAAATTTGATCCCCGGTGTAGGAATCATGTAACGCGATGCTCATGTTTACCAAGCGGGCTGCAGTGTAATGGGTTCTTTTAAAAGGACAGTGCAAATACACTCGACATCGTTGGTCTAAAGGACCAACATTTTAAACGTTTGATCTGGAACCTCCAATTACTTGCTGTATACTTGGTGTTGAACTCTTTTTAGTTCAGGGGCCACATACAGCCCAGAACCAGTAAAACCTTCATAACCCTTTAAATTTCAAATCGAAACAATTTTAACACAAATACTATTTTAATTATACCTTCTAGTGCAAAATACAGTGAAATGTCTAGAAGTATTCAATCATTCTGTGGAAAAACTGTGTTAAAAAGGTGATGGCTTCTTTGTAATTTTCACAATTTAATCAGTCTTTTGTTGAGCCGGATTGAAGCCTCGTGCAGGCCAGATGTGGCCCATGTGTCTTATGTTTGGCACCCCTGAACTTAATTCAGGGATTAAGCTGATAAAGTGAATGTATTGCCTTTAAAGAAAACTATGAATTTATTAAACCCTTTTTTATTGTAGTATTATGTTTTTTCAAACCCAAATTAAGAGATATTCTGTATCCCCTAATAAATTAATTGTATTTATTGTCTAAAGTGTATTTATTGTGAAAATCCCAAATGTCTCAAATGAAGCTGGTAAAATTTGGTTCAAAATATAAAAAAAAAAGATTTTGTTCGTTGATGTTTTCAGCCCAGAATTGCTTGTTATTTTGATGAACTGGAAAACAATGATGCTGCATTCTAAATGACAATTAAGAAGGTGGTTGTGGTGATACAAACGCAGACAGAAATGTTTTTACTTTTACCTGAACGGTTGACGTTCCCTTAAACTCGTGTCCATGACATTTGCTCTTGTTCAGTGTCTCATCATTGGTGCTGGGCCATGTGGCTTGCGTACAGCCATCGAACTGGCCTTCCTGGGGGCCAAAGTGGTGCTCCTGGAGAAGAGAGACGCTTTCTCCAGGAACAATGTACTGCATCTGTGGCCCTTCACCATCCAGGACCTCAGGGGCCTCGGGGCAAAAAAGTTCTACGGGAAGTTCTGCGCTGGTGCTATTGATCATATCAGTGAGTAGAAAAAAAAAAAATTTTTACCCTCATGAGCCAGAGCTGCAAATATGTTGGCGTCAAATAGATGTTTTTTAAGTCTAGATTTTGTAAACTATGTCCGTTAACACGGAAACGGTACAAACACTGAAAATGATGTAGTTTTCACATAAGGCTCCTTGTGGGTGCGTTTGGCTGTTTATGTAATGGAACCACACAAGTGTACAGTGTACACTCTATTTAAGGATGGTCATAATGGCTCTGTTTTGTCTTGTAGGTATTCGTCAGCTTCAGCTGATGTTGCTCAAAGTGGCCCTCCTGCTGGGCATTGAGATTCATGTCAACGTGGAGTTCAAAGGGCTCATTGAGCCCCCGGAGGATCAAGACGGTGAGAGTAAGTGAGCCAAGCTGCTGCCAGACAAGTTCAATGAAAATGAGTCGTGACACAGATAGTCACCTCTGAATGTCGGGAGCGTTTCTTTTTGACTACACATGTGATGTTTCCTCAGAGATTGGCTGGAGGGCCGAGGTCCACCCCAGGACACACCCTGTCAACGAGCTGGAGTTCGACGTCATCATTGGAGCAGACGGAAGGAGAAACACGCTACCAGGCAAGTTTGCGTGTGCAGACGGGAAGGAATGGAGCCGTAGGACAGTTTTTCCCTCGACTTGAACAGGGCGAAGCGGCACCGTTTGTCGGAGGGTCTCCGGACGACCGTGATCTCATTCGTGTACAGCTGTGATTGGCGCCTGACCTCACTCTGCTCCTCGTGTGCGTGCGTGTGTGTGTGTGTGTGTGTGTGTGTGTGTGTGTGTGTGTGTGTGTGTGTGTGTGTGTGTGTGTGTGTGTGTGTGTGTGTGTGTGTGTGTGTGTGTGTGTGTGTGTGTGTGTGTGTGTGTGTGTGTGTGTGTGTGTGTGTGTGTGTGTGTGTGTGTGTGTGTGTGTGTGTGTGTGTGTGTGTGTGTGTGTGTGTGTGTGTGTGTGTGTGTGTGTGTGTGTGTGTGTGTGTGTGTGTGTGTGTGTGTGTGTGTGTGCGCACCCTGCTGCTACGTTCCACTTCAGAGAGCGTTTGGTCTCCGTTGCAGAGCAGAATAGCGATTGTTGAATTGGCTGTCTGTTTCCTTTATGAGGGTCGGGGCCTCACACTCTGCTACACTCGCAATGGGAACCCCCGTAGAGTGAAGTACCATGACCCCTCTCTGTTCTACTCACCGCCGTGTCAATGAGGGGAAACTGCAAAGCACAGACACTCATGTGTTAAAAAGAAATTAGAAAGCAGTTTTTATTGTAATAACAGAGATCATCTGTGTTTATTAGGATTCTATACGTTGGCACAAGTGAGCAAATTGAACCGGTTTCTGATAAGTTCACATCTTGTGGACTTGGTTTTTTGACCTTTTGGATCTTTGAGAGTTTCCTTTTTCATTTTCTGCAGGTTTCCGGCGAAAGGAGTTCAGGGGGAAGCTGGCCATCGCCATCACTGCAAATTTCATCAACAGGAACACCACGGCGGAGGCAAAGGTGGAGGAAATCAGCGGCGTGGCGTTCATCTTCAATCAGAAGTTCTTTCAAGATCTCAGAGAAGCAACAGGTGTGTTTACATCTCCTTTGGGATCCTGATTCCTCATTGATGCCGATGATTCTGAGCCCTCCAGCTTGTTCCCGCAAGCACCGAATGCCAAAAGATTGAAGTAACTGGAACAAATAGCCTGTCTTTTGATCACAGTTTAGAGTTTGTCAGCTCACCCAATTAAAATACTTAGGTTTGATGCCAAGCCCGTCGCAGTTTATCGCTGACATGACAATGTCCCCGGGGCTTTGGCTATGTGCTCTGAGTCGCGTAATTGCTGCTCTTGTCCTCAAATGACGACAGAGCAGTCGGCAGCGGCAATAAGGAAAGGGATTGTGTTTCCAGTGTAACAATACATCTTTCTCCTGATTCTTTTTTAGGTATTGACCTGGAAAACATCGTCTACTACAAGGATGACACGCACTACTTTGTGATGACTGCCAAAAAACAGAGTCTGTTGGAGAAAGGAGTCATTCTGCATGTGAGTGATCAAAGCACACGTGTGTGTGTGCGTGTGTGTGCGTGTGCGTGCGCGTGTGTGCACATGCGCGTGCCTCTGTTGCAATTGTTGAATGTCATTCTGTCTCTCTGGACTAGACATAAAGGCTGTTTGCACGCACAGACCAACAGAATCAAGTCTGTCTCTTGCTCTCGCTCACTTTCATTCCTTTCAAGTCTTTTAGATGAGTTTTCTTTTTTTTTTTTTTTTTCTGCATCGAATAGTTTAACTAAGCCAAAAGGATTCAGGAACAAACTGCCAACTCAAGCACTTACTGAGTGTTTGTTTCCTCACTATGTACGGTAGTTTCCCTTTTCCTGGCCGCTTTCCACAGGAAACCGGAAAGTCCTTTTTTCACATGTCTGTCTTCTTGTACAGACATAAGGTGTACGACAAATAAGGTCTGGCTGTGTTGTGACAATGAACTCATCAAATTAATAAGGTTTTAGGTCACACTTGAGTATTTAAATGATTTGGATGTAATTTAATAGGGTCTAAACTGTGTGGAATTTCCCGTTTTTTTGGGGGTTTTTTTGGATGCAATCACCTGCACAGATCCCTTTTTTAAAATGACTGTGGTGCAGGAAGGGTGTAAGTCTGGTCATAGCACAAGCCAGTCAGGGCATTTGAAGGCAGCACCACAAATTACAAAACAACCACTGTTCAAATCTTCCACTAACCCTGCCCTTCCCCTCACCCATTATTACCGCCACCAGCCCGGCACTGAGGATCCAGGCAAGCTCGGAGACGGAAGAATGTACCTCTCACCGCTCGCTATGAAAACATGTCTTGTTGAAAGCACGCAGTGATTTGATGCTACATGTTGGACAGACTCGTGAGCAGCGTAGTTCTTTCCAGCACCATGTCAACAATTCTTTTTAAAGATGAATTACACAGTTCTTTCCTAATAAGTGCCATTTGAATGGTTCAATACATCATTAAACTGGATAGAAACAGTTTTTTTTAAAGTACGCACGTTTATTTGATTATATTGTTTTTACTCTTGAGTGGCTTTAAAGCCACTACACTTCATGTGACGTCTTTGTACACATTAATATGTCTTTATTGATATGTATCTATGGTGTCAGGTTCCCTTATTCAGTCAATTTGGTCTTTTCTCATGTAGGACTACGCAGACACTGAAATGCTGCTGTCCAGGGCAAACGTAGACCAGACTGCATTGCTGTCCTACGCACGCGAGGCTGCAGATTTCTCAACTAATCAACAGCTGCCCACCCTGGACTTCGCCATCAACCATTACGGCCAGCCCGACGTAGCCATGTTCGACTTCACCTGCATGTACGCCTCGGAGAATGCCGCCATGGTGCGTCAACGCAACGGCCACCAGCTGCTGGTGGCGCTGGTGGGCGACAGCCTGCTGGAGGTGAGCGAGATGGATGAAGCCTTTAAATGGTTTTGCAGACTCTGGGGGTCAAGTTAGGCAGTTTAAAAAGAAAACGTTCCAAACCATTTGAGCACCTGTGGCCATATTTGGTTGTTGAATGTGGCGTCGGCTGTTGTCCGCAGCCGTTCTGGCCGATGGGCACTGGCATTGCCCGAGGTTTCCTGGCAGGCATGGACTCCGGGTGGATGGTGAAGAGCTGGGCTCAAGGAAAAACCCCTCTTGAAGTGCTGGCTGAGAGGTGAGGGTGTGGAAACACTGATGCGCGCGCACACACACACACACACAGCCACACTGTACTTCTTTAAACACACCCTTTTATCTCTAAGTGGTTTAATCGGAAATGTGCCTGTATGTGATTTGGAGCATCAGTCCCACCTCTGCTAGTACTAATGGGATAAGAGGCTCTCATAAGTACTGAACGGCATGTGACTTCACAGTCCTACTACCTTTGTGCACCTTAAAAATCTATGTTATTTTAATTTATCACTATATGGCAGCTGTATCGGAACTTGGACTTTGCCTGCTCATTACATAAGAAGATTTTATTCTCCTCTGTGTCTCAGGGAGAGCATTTATCGTCTCCTGCCTCAGACCACTCCCGAGAACGTCAGTAAGAACTTCAGTCACTACAGTGTTGATCCAACAACACGTTATCCCAACATTAGCCTTAACTTCCTCAAGCCCAGCCAGGTGAGAACATGCCCAAACAAGCCATTTCAAATCTCTTAATTTGTCTACTTGTAGACATCAAATTGTAATTGTTAAATTTTTTCTGTGGCTGCTTTTGCTCAAGAACCAATTTTAAGCCACAGTGGTTTTGCTAAACTAGTTACACCAGTTTTGTATAGGTCATATAATACCTTTACTAATCTCAGATGTGCTTTAATAATCTCGATGTTGCAGGTGCGGCACCTTATTGACACTGGGGAGCACCAGGAGCTTCGCATTGAAATTGAGAATGTGATCAACTCGTCAACGCCCAAGTTGGCCAGGAATGGTTTGTATATTTCTTTTTTAAAATGTCCCAACAAAACAAAAAAGAGACTCCGTACTGTTTTACCACCCTAATTCCCCAAAAGTTGAGATGCCCCTTTAAAAGTAAATGAAAACAGAGTACATAGATTAGCAAATCTCATGACCTGTGCTTCACTCCCAATAGAACATAATAAAACATGTCAAGTGTTCATGGAAAAATTTGTTTTTAACTTAAAGGCCGCGACACATCTCCAAAGAGTTTAAAAAAAGACACAATGACAGGCCTGGAAGGCAATAACCTGGAGTTGGATTAGCATCTGTCGCAGTTTACCATCAGTGCTTAAAAGTACATTTAGGGTTTATTTGAACTCGCATCCAGACATTTCTTTAGGTAAAGCCTTGTATATCTAATAAAGATAATTTTGCATCTATTTCTGTGTCGCCGTAAAAGACTCTGAATCCTGCACTTGTTTCTGTTCAGTCTGCCAAAATAAAAAACCCCAGATACAATAACTGTTGAGCTTCTACAATCCGGCATCAGACAAGAATGTGACTGTGTTCTTCTCTGAAAACTCCACCAACTCACTTCCTAAATACTTACACACAATTGTTAAAAGAGATAAACCTTTTTTCCGCTGCGTTGCTACCCTCATCTTTGGAATTTCAACATCCGATATGTCGTTTATGCTCATATAAGGCAGAATACCAACTTTTGGGGGATTTAGTTGTATAGTTGTATAATAATAAAATTCTTCATTGATTAAGTCTGGGATTTGCCGCAATCACTGTTGCTGAAATGTAATAATCAACTATTTTCACTCTAGACAATTGCCTGCTTGACAAGCAATTGCAAGGTAACAACAAGTCCAAGTGCATGGTGTTGCTTTTCAGGGATTCCTCGTGTTTTTTTTTTTTTTTTTTTTTTTTAAGTTTTAAGCCTATTTGCTTTGTGTTAATGAATGGATCACATAAAAATGAAGAGTGGAATGATCAAAGTTTGTAGATGGACTGAGAGCACAGCCTACAACACTTCCTACGCCAGCACTAACTCAGTCAGTGATTCTCATTCAAGCTTCTTGGCTCGAGTCGACGTGTCACTTCTCGCTCTTTTAGAGGTTTCCCGCGAGTTTTGCTTCTTCTGCTAACACTTCATCCTCACATGAATAATTTTTATACATGTCATGGGTTGTAATTTTAATTTTTTTTTGTTCTTGTGGGCTGATTGAAACTTTTACTAACATGGATGACGACGCTGCGGATGCCAAAACTTTATGATCCTGTGCTCAGCCCCGCCCGACCAAGGCCAAGAGATTGCACATCAACAGACGTGTTCACGCTGTATTTAATCCAGCCTTTGCTCCACCTGTTGCTTCACCACCAAACCATGTAATGCATTTTTAAATAAAAAATTTTAACCTCTCTTCCTTTCTGCACACCAGAATCTATTGCTCGATCCAGTAAACTGCTCAACTGGTGCCAGAGGCAAACGGAGGGATACAGGAATGTTAGTGTGTCAGACCTCACCATGTCCTGGAAGAGCGGCCTGGCCCTGTGTGCCCTCATCCACAGATACCGGCCGGATCTCATGTGAGTATTAAGGAAATAAAACAAAAATTGTGGGTGGCAAATGTGTTTTCCAGATTGCGGCTTTTTGCTAAGTGTTAAAAGACGAAGGGGTTAAGGCTGCTATGCTGTGCCTAAAATGACCTTCCCGCTGTGTTTATGTGTTTGTTGGTTGCTTATGATGTTTATTGTCTGGTTGGGGCCTCGCTGCTGAACGATGATTCACTATAAATGAGGTGACAGCTAACCAGTGATAATGGCCCCTCGGGTCCCTTAAGGGAGCCCTCCTCATGTTCCTCCTCCCCTCCTCCTACACACACACACACGCACACACACACACACACACACACACACACACACACACACACACACACACACACACACACACACACACACACATAAACGCTCCTTTTTACCCACACACACACTACAAACAACGCAACATCTCCATCCGCAACGCCTAATGTAGTTTTCTGCCCTCTGGAGACACCGTGCCAATTAACATTATGAGCTATTAGCGTCCGTGTCCTGCCTGACCTTTACCAAGTAGTGCAGCCGCAGCTGAGCTCTGATTGGCCGGGTGATGGGAGGAGGGAGGCTGATGAGTGGAGGGACATTGGAGAAAGTGCATTCACGTGTCTGCATGTATACGATGGACAGTTAAAAGGGAGTTTTAGTGGAGGTTCCACTCGGCGCCCGATGCTAATGTTTGTAAATGCAGCATGTGCGGCTGTATTGATGAGCCATGTTAATGGTATATTGATATTTACAGTAATGCTTTCCACAAAGTAGAGATGGTATTTTATCTGAGTTTATACTAAAACATATGCAGAGCAGGTTCACTTCCATTATGAATATAATTAGAGCTTGAAAGTAGAGATTTGGTCCGTCTTTGTTTTCTAGACCTGCTGATTCATTGGTATTTGAAACGGGACACTTGATCAGACCTTTTATGTTCAAGGAATATCAAAACAGCAACTGAATCCACTTTAAAATCAAAATCATCTCCTGATTCTGCGGTTCATTTCAGTTTTAACAAACCTTTTACACTTTGTTTCAGTTTATTGAAAATCAGAGTGACCTTGGTAACTCACACAGCTTTCATAAAGTTTCAAAATTTTATAGCCATAATAAAAGCTGGGAAGGTGAGAAACTAGTAAGAAAAAAAGAAGGCCCCGTTTACACAACAACATGCATTGTTTTTACATTTTCGTTTCAGAAAAGTCATGTTTAAATGGCAAAGTTCTGAAAACAAAGTTTTCATGTTGAGTCACTAGTGGGTGCTGTTTGTTGTTGTAATGAAACCACACACAGACGTGGACAGGGAACAATACGCTATAAACATTAACAATCGGGAGTACGCGGACATTTGTATAGACAGACAATGAAATTGGATTGTTATTACGGTGACTGTCAACAATAAAACTACCAAGTTCCAGGAGAATATGGACGGGGAGTCATGACACGATGGAGACAAACATTGTTCTTATTGTCCATCTACTGAGCATGTGCAGCGTTTCCTCCGTCTATATGGAGACGGAGTCCGATTGTTTCCAGAAAGTTGCATTTTGAGTGGCTCTGAGCACCATTGAAACCAATGAAAGTTTAACATTGAATTGTACATATTTTAGAATTATTACACGAGTGAAATCAATTCGAACCTTATTTAAAATTTTTTACTCATAATTTGAAACTGTATGACAATTAAAACTGTCAAAGTGATTTTAAGTTTTGATTGTTATGAGTATAAGCCTAAATTACCCCAAAAATTGACATACGTTTTGAGATTCACCGGCATTGTTTTGTATTGAGACAAAAATGACTGTTCTTGAATTACAGTATTTCCATGTAAAAAAACAATTAATAAAGAAAAATCTCCAAAACTCATCAGTTAAAAGCTTTTATGTGCTATTAATGTAAATGAACAGCAGGAATAGTGAGAAATGAATAAACTGGTCGTGTTATTCTCACTAGTCACTTATATTTGACGCTCTCTCTCTGTCTCCCTCGCTCTCTCTCTCGCTGTTTGCAGTGATTTTGACTCTCTGGACGAGCGAGATCAGGAGAAGAATAACCAGTTGGGTTTCGACGTGGCAGAGAGGGAGTTTGGGATCTCTCCATGCATGACTGGCAAGGAGATGTCTTCAGTGGTGGAGCCAGACAAACTCTCCATGGTCATGTATCTCAGCCAGTTCTATGAGATGTTTAAAGACACAGTGCCACCCGGAGGTGAGAAGCGGCAATGCCGTCTGAGAGGCCTTTAAACTGTATTTAGCTGTTGATGTACTCACTTCTTTTGCATGCTTTTTCAGATAACCACAACTTAAGTCCAGAGGATAAGGCCGCGCTAATAGCCAGCACCAAGTCTCCCATCTCCTTCCTGAGCAAGCTGGGTCAGAGCATAGCGATCTCCAGGAAGCGAAACCCCAAGGTCAGTGTCTTAAAACAGCCTTTTAGCAACTCCCACTCCCGTCTTTAATCACAAAAATCAGCATGGTGTGGTCGGAGATAACTCATGACATGTCATCAACAGGACAAAAAGGAAAAGGACGTGGACGGTTTGGGGAAGAGAAGGAAAACCAGTCAGACTGAGGATGTGAGTGCTTCAGACAGCAAAGCTTCTTGTCGTTTTAGAACACATGAATTAATCGCAATAGAGTAAAAGCGACTGGGTGGGGAAAGAAAATTGAGCTGTTTCCATCACTTTGTGACAGGAGGAGCTATCGAGGGTCGGCCGTGACGACAGGCCATCTGTCCCCGCCGTCCTGGCCGAGAGAAAGATGGACTCTGCCGCTGTGGGGAACAACAACAAAGTGAAGGTCATGGCCACCCAGCTGCTCGCCAAGTTCGAGGAAAATGCTCCGGCTCAGCACACGGGACTCAAAAGACAGGTATGTGGGGCGGGAAAAAGTGCGTGATTAAGTTTGTGGTGGAAATGGAGAGAAAAGGTCAGATTGCGTACCCATTGTGGTTTGTTTTATCTTAACAGTGACTCTTCTGTGTCACAGGCTCTTTATTCTGCTGATAAATGAGCTGTAGGCTTCTGTATTTACATGCTGATATCGGTCAGGCTGGGTATTGTTCCCTGGTTCATGTAGGTGGCCTCACAGCGCTGACTGGGCTTGGAGGCCTCGGAGGCTTCACAGAGCTCTGGTTTGCTCGTCACCGGGGACCGGCAGAGGAGTGGGTGGGAGGTGTGGCCTCTTCAGACAGTACATGATATTGCTACAGGAGAGAAAGGCAGCGCTTCATTCGTGGTGTCTTGAGTCGCAGGAAAACTGGTGATGAATTGTGCAGCTTTAAATCATCCGAAATCTGTGACTGTATCTAAAAATCTTACGTGGGAGTAATCGTTCTAAGCCGTGCCTCAGTATGTGCAGATTTATAAAGGCAAAATTATGCGCTTGTCAGGGGATATTTTATCCTCTCAGGTGATTCATTCTTCCCTCATTTCATCTATTGTTTTTCTTTCTACTTGACATTGTACTGCGGCGCTGCTATAAATGCCCCATAAAGTCCCGCTGCATCGTCCTCTTACGACATCTTGTCATTTCCTTATCTGTTCCGAACACATATTTTCCTGCTGCATTCATGTGTGATTCACTTCCTTCTCTCTGTTCTCTCCTTGGCTTCACCTCCGCTCACGGACCATTTCATGACACCTTGCATGGTTGTTCTGCGCCCGCTTGTTGTCCCTCCTCTCTCTCCGGCCACAAAAGGGGGATTCTCTGCCCAATCTGGACCGCCTTTTCCCCCCTAGCCCTCCACAAACCCCAGTGAAAGAGCCATTGCGCTTGGCGCCTGTCCCAGCATGGAGAAAGGTAAACTTTAACCAGCCCCCCCCCCCCCCCCCCCCCCCCACACCCCCCACCGTAGAGGCTAACGGCTAGACTCATCAACTAACCCAGAAATCCCTGTTTTAACCTAACCCAGTGTCCTCGGTGTATCTGAGATCTGGAGGATTTCACTCAGCAGCTTAAGTGTGAAAGTGTGTGTTTGTTTTAACTATCAAGTATAGTGCTGCAGCTCTGTGTGTGTGTTTGTGTGTGTGTGTGTTTAAAAGAGATAAAGGTGTACAGCACAGTCATAGTGTGTCCGCCTCGCTTCTCCCGTCCTGCTTCAGAGACGCACACAGCAGCAGGAACAGCTGAGCATTCGCTACAAAGAAATGGTCAAGTGTCAGACGCTGCCCAACAGAGGGGAGCAGGTATGTTTGGTAGATCCCACGCTCCTTTTCCACCTCCCGTCGAGCCCCTGTTCGCTTTCTCATAGAAGTAGATCAGAGCTCCCATCCGCTAGCGACGGGGAATGAAGGCGTCTTCATTAACCAAGACTGTGAATAATGAGTTCATTATGAAATTATAGTATTAATGAAAAACATCCGCTGAGATGCTTTCAGGCTCTGTGCAGTTTAATTTACCCAATTTGGCAAAGTGGATGAAGGTTTGAATGACTAGAAAAATACTGAGGAATGTACTGCAAATGTGTCAGCATAAGATCCTACTCACAATTTAAAGAATGGAAGATTCTGTGTGTGCAGTAATTCAATTTCAACTTATCCATAAATTCAAACCGTACATAAGCACTCTGCTTCTTCTTGGAGAATTTTGTGAAAGGGTAATCATTATAGGCGAGTAGTGTACCATCATTTGTAGATGTTCTTATATTGGCTTTATACACTGTCAAAATTGATTTCAACCGTCCCACATGTCTTCTTTGTGTACGAAAGGAAGCAAATAGAACAAAAATAAGACGTAAACTCAAATTGTGGCTTCTTTCAAAATAAAGAACTATTGAATTTTATCTTGGAGGAGAATTGAATTCTCACCAAGTGGTCAGCTTGTGAGAGTGAGGATCTATCATTTATTTCACTCTGTATTTTAGTATTTGCATGGACCCATAATGTGAAACAGGCTTCCAGTGCATGGTAAATAAACATGTCTTGGAGTGTTTCCCAGGTATCTTTTCAGTAACGGTACTGGATCAGAGGGTAGAAACTCAAAAGATACTGATCTTCCCTTTCTTGTTGAGTTTTCTGTCATTTTACCTTTTTAATCTGACAGCACAGCTTCAGATTAAGACTTAGATCCCGAAGCGTAGCTGTAGCTGAGCTGGCCTGCCTCATCGTTCCCTGACCTACTGTGTCATATTTCCATGTCGGCAAACAAAGTTCGCTCCATCTGCAACTGCCCCAACCAGTTTTCTCCTGCTGATGCTTTGAAAGTTGTCTTCTTTTCTTTGTAGTGTCACAAGCTTAGGCATCAAATCAAATCCTCAGTCTGTTGTTTAAAGGGATTCAATTCAGTGCTGTCTTTAAAACGATTTCCTCTTAATGCACTATTTGTCTCCAGCGTCTGAGTAAAATGGAAAGTCGAGTGGAGAGACTTGAAATAATCTTTGTAATTCTAAGTACTGCTCTTCACCAAGTGTTTAACACGCTGTTGTTTCTTAAACCACCGGTGAATTGAGAGCATTAGGCACCTTGTGTTTGAGATCTTTTTATGAAAAACTGCTGTGCAGCAAACTTTAGCCAGTTTCTGTTGAATGTCGCAGCCATTTGTGCGTGCCGTGTTTATACAGGGGCTTATTTTGCCATAAACATAAACGGGTGGTCTATTTTTCAGGTAGGTGTGTATAAAAAAGAAACGATGAACTGGCTGACTGGAGAAACTTCAAATAATATTTGTACTCTGAAATACTTTTCTGTGGAAAGTGTCCATTTCATTCCTCTCCTGTGACTGACTGCTGACAGGATCTAGCATGAGAACACAGAAGTGGAGCTCATAGGAAAGTGCAATAAGTACTATACATGATCAACATGTCTGTATTTTCACAATCCCAAACCATTTCTTCTGAAAATGACTACAGTCTCAACATAAATACAATTTTAATGAACATTCAGGTGGAAAATAACACGTTTGTCATGTTTGACACCCCTGTCTTACAATAGCCTTCAGAACAGGAAACAAGGAGCTCATGCCTTCACTCCTTTGCACTTATTTAGCAACTTTATTAGCCGCAAAATCATTCAGTTGATGCCGGCGACCTAGAAGTCTTGACCTTGAATGAAGGAGAACAAGGATTAAATACTATGGTTGCCTTGCTTGGTCTTTTGGTATGCGTGTTTAAAGATGCACTTCATGCCTTCCTACATGTGAATATATCTAACCTTGAATCTAATAGCCCACTAATCCCATTAACCCAATGGATTACTAACTTTGGATGCAATATAACTTCCCTTTTTGAGGTTCTCAAGGTTTGTAAATGAGTGTGAATCAGTTATCGGAAGGAGTCTGAATCCTCTTTATTTTTTAGCAGTAGCTCATCATTTTCTATTCTTCTCATCATCATCATCATCTTCATCTTCTGCCGAATCTGCTGTTCCCGTCCGTCGTCTCTCAAGGCCAGGAGCGGTGCAGACCAGCTGTCCAGCTCGAGCTCTCGGAGCTGCCCAAAGAAAACCATTCTGCTCCCTTCTTCCTCCTCCACTTCCTCGCTCTCTCTTCACTCCGAGGTGACGCACAGCCTGCCGTCTCTTGTCTGTCTGTGTCCGTCCGCCTCTAGCCAGAGTCGTCATAGCAGACCCAGTCACGGTGTCCCTTTAGTCTTCCCGCTCCCATACCGTCCCCTTCCACAACGTGTCTGCTGTACATCGCATTCGTCTGTAGCTCGCAGCATGAACAACAGCAAAACCCTGCATCTCCCCAGGAGGACCTCCCGGAGAGGCCACAGTCTTTGTTTCCTTCCCCGCGGACGAGATGGGTTGTGTGTGTTGTTATCTGAGGAGCTGGTGGAGTATGTTGTCCAAGTGTGATGGCTGCTGGAAATAATGACCGAATTTATGAGTCGACAATGTTGTATTACAATCCTGCTCCAAGTAACAGTCCACAACTCATTTTCAACAGAGTGTGTGTGTGTGTGTTTGTGCGTGCGTGCGTGCGCTCAAAATAATCCAAGGTGGGTTTTTTTTACAGTCTGTGTTTACTTTCCTCTTTTAAGCATTTGCAAAAAAGCCCAGAGGAAGAGGAGCTTGAATACTATGAGAGGCCGCTGGCACCCGGGGTAGAGTAAATGAGTGATTACATTAATAAGAACTGGGCATGCCACTGCTGTGTTTATTGCTTGTGGTTGTTCTTTGTTTTTTTGTTTTTTTATTTATTAAAGTTTTTTTTATGTGAGGCAATAGTTGTAAATAAACAGAATGCATTGCAGAGCTTTTCTCTGAATAAGAAAACATGATGTTTAAGGCAGTTTTGTGCACGCTGGTCGTCTAAAGATCGCTCCCTTGGCAGGGGTGGAGGCCACTGCACCTGGATGACCCAGGACCCATTCACATACCCGGTATACAGGAGAGGGCGGAACGCCTAATCTCCAAGTTTAAAGGCAAACCCAACAAGCCTCCAAAGGTGAACGCTCGACTTTTAGATGAACTGGACCCGTTTCTTAGCTTTTAATGAACAATATGCCATCGGTGTGCGCGTACATTATTTTTTTTATTTTTTTTTAATTTCAAATCTAATCCTATTCCTCTCCTTCCTTGAAGCCCAAGAAAAAGCCATCCCGTTTCTTTTTAGAGCAGTGGCACTTGTCCCGAGGCCTGACCGAGAGTCCTGGTTCACCGCCGTCCCCTCTCGACTCCCCCGGAAAGGTTCGGTTTCTGGTGCGGCGGGCCGCCCAACAAACCTCCTCGGGAGTTTTTCACCTACCGAGAAGACAGAAAGCATCACTAAAGATAAACACCAATTGAAACAGACGGCGTATAATCAGATTTTCAGCTTCCATAGTTTACGTAGTTGGGCTCACATTTTCACATAAATTAAAGGCCGACAGTTTAAACTACGCAAACAATGACAAACAAACCATCTTTAGTCTTTGGCCACAATGACGAGTGTTTTTTTATTTTATTTTTTCAAAGAGTGATAGCTTTTCTGGGGGTTTCCAAAAACAAAGCGTAATCTTCACTTTCCTCTTTGTACGTCCCGTCGGTGATTAAATAATGTGTTTCTCTGCAGGAGTCAGTGAGGCGGCTGGACTCCGACAGCCAAACGCCCTTATATGTGCTTAGTATTCAGGAACGGGCCGAGCAGCTGGCCTGTCAGTTTGAGGGCCACAGAGTGGGACCTCAGGTGAATTAGCCCTTTTTTTTTTTTTTTTAACAATGGGCAGCTCAAGTTTCTGAAGAAATAAAATTGGAAATGAGTGATAGAAACGACAGCACGGAGTAGACGGCACACTCACTTATCAGTATAGTGAAGCCAATGACTGCAACTTGTAAATTCTAAAGACTTAATCGTTCTTAGAGTGAATTGCGAATCTCATGTAGGGTAAAACTGATACGAGTCATTTTTATTTGTTCCAGTACTGCGCTCAGGTACTTGTAAATGTGCTGTCATGCAATTACACCTGATGAAATCAACCTGAACAAAGCAACTCATCATCCAATGCAGCAATTGATGATCTGATCGTGTATTAGTGATTAAAGTGATTTATTTTTCTTTTGTCTTGGCTTTGTCAAAGGAAAATGATGCTAAATTCATGCAAAGTGATGCTAAGTGACAGATTAATTTCAGAGTTCTTTATTATGACAATTTCTGACAAGTCTATTAATAATGGGCGCTGGAGAGCGACCCAGATGAGACTCAGCCACACAAAAAATGCATCGTGAAACTATTGTAACTACTCATTGTTTCACTTTATTCATTAAACATCATATTATATGAGGCACCAAAGCAGTTTGAGAGTGCCGTTATATATTGGTGTAATGTTTCAACCCCTTTATACGTTGTCTGTAAATGAACAACATTCAATTCTAAGAATTATGATGATGATATTAGGTACTCGTATGCTTAATATCAGTATCTCAAATGTAGGCATTTGTTCTGTGTAAATAATCAGTGCAGCCCTAATTACCACTTTGTGAATGAAAAAGAAGAAAAAAAGCATATTGTTATCTTCATTTTTAATGACTCTTTTCCTTTTTTTTTTTTGTGGAGCCTAAGAAAAAGCCTTCACGTTTCTTTATGGAACAGTGGCACCTGACCCGAGCGCAAAGCCCCCCCGATTCCCCCCCCTCCACATCCGACAGCTTGAGACAGGTAGCCTGTTCCCACCTGGACGCGATGGGACACAGTGGTACTCCGGCGTCTTAACTTGTGAACTCACCCGAGACCTGCTCTGAAAGTTGGCTGCTTGTTGAACTAACTTGCATCCAGGTGGTGGTTGACAGCGGGCGCTGCGATAAATATGTGGTCAAGCAAACAGAAGGGATTTGAGAGCGTTCTCACAGGAGCGTGTTGTAATTCCCACAGTCATTTAGCCCCTAAGCGTTTGATTTACACTGGAAGAGCGGCTTGGCAGAGAACATCTCATCTAGTGTAAATCTGATGTCGACGAGCCATAGTTTCCACTGCTGCCAAGTTCCAGTTTAGCGGCGCAGTGCAGCTACGCTGCAGCAAACGTGTTCACATTTCATCCATAGGAACAGTTTCCACGGCTCAGGCTTTCCTCGTACTACGGTCGGCCTTAATTCCTCTGCCTATAGAGGATATAAAAGCTGTTTTAGGAGCTTTAATAGAAAGAAATCTAATCCCGGAGTAGATTATTTCAGGATTTAAGATGAGCGTAATTTCATGTGTTGACTGGGTTTTGGGGATAACGTGTCGCTCTGAATGGCGTACGGCAGCATTTCCGTGTCTATATTTAGTGTGTGTGTGTGTGTTGCTGTGTGAGCGCCTTTGTGTGTGCATGTAAATGAAAGAAATTTGCACGGCTGCTTCACATGAGTGGAATCCGGTGTACTGATCATTATGAATGTCTTATTATACAGCATTACAGGTTTAGAATTCCTCAGGTGCTGCGGTTTTAAATGCTCTCGTCCCAAATGCAGCATTGCCCCCGCAAATGCCAAAACGTGTTAAATAATTTGTGTAACTGAGTGCAGAGTGACTTACCTTCTCCTCTAGGATTTTGGTTTGTCTCCAGTGAGGCGGGGCTGCCAGTGCATCTTAACAGTTGATCACTCAAGCATGGGAAATATTGCTTTGTTGTGCCTAAACCCACTGTGTTGACGCACTTGTTGCCCTCCTTCCACACGCCTCTCCCTTCTGTTTTGCTTCTGTTTCCTCTCTTTCATTCATCATTTCTAATGTTTGTCTACGTGTCCTCTTGTTTTTCTCTTCCCCCCCCCCCCCTCTTGATGTTGTCATTAGCGCTATGTAAGGATGTACACTGGGGGAGTTGGCTCATTGGCTGAGCAGATAGCCACTCGGCTACAGTCTCAGGAAGACGCCAAGCCCCCACTTGTACCCGATAGGAGGGATTTGGTAAGCACGCTGTCCACAGGGTAGAAGGCATGTGGCTGTGCCAATCACAGTATCACCTGCGAGAGAGTGTGGTTTTCTACAGCAACGTAGAATAGTCTCCCTTTAGTGTCAGAGTGTCACTTTATAGATAACTTTTAGTGCTAATTGTTATCTGGCCTGGTGTAAACATGTAAATATAGTGTATATAGCCTCCCATCTGCTCTTCCCAAACGTTTCCCTATTTATTTATTTATTTTAAAAAAGTGATTGGATTCCGTTTCTTTCCACAGGGCTCTCTCCGAAAAGAGTTCCCCGTCAACATCGGCGGCAGCGACGTCTGTTTCTTCTGTCGAAAGCGCGTCTACGTGATGGAGAGGCTGAGTGCAGAGGGGAAGTTCTTCCATCGCAGCTGCTTCAAGTGTGACTACTGCAGCACAACGCTGCGACTGTCCTCGTATGCGTTCGACGTGGAGGACGGTGAGACTGACACGCATCCAGCCGTCCATCTTAGGGGAGGATCGATCGAGGAAAGATCACCGCCAACATGCATGGCTTTGGATTGTGTGCATCAGAGAATCAGAATAGTCTTTGTCATTGTTTAAAACAATGAATCTGTAAGTGCAGTGCAGTCCGTCGCAAGTGCCACATTATAAATATGTCAGAGGTATAAAATTTAAGAGAGCAATATAATGCATAAAAAACTGTGCATGCGCCACTGCGTAAATATTTAAAAGGAGGAAGAAGGTTTTAAACAGAGCAATAAAATTCATTATATAAAACTCGTATAGCGGTCAGTTATTGCACTCTTTATTTTAAGTCATGATGAGCTGTTCAGTCTGGTTATGGGACTGGGGACTCTTTGGGGGCATGCAAATATACAAACTGATTAAAAACGATTGAATTGTTTCAATGCAAAAACAGACAAAGACGAGGCCTCATCAAGAAGGAACGTGACCCTCACAGTTTCTTTCACAGCTTTTACTGCCCTCTAGTGGCGGCCTCACGCCAAGCATGCATCTAAACCTCGCCGTTCATCCTCATTTCTGTTCACGGAAATAACAATATCCAGCTATGATGACATGATATCGCTGTAAGACAAAATGTTTCATATTCATGAGACCTCCAGGACTGAGTGCAGTCTTATGAGTTTCTCTCTCGGAGATACCCATTGTGCTCAAGGACAGGCAGCAGATTGTTCAATGACACAGAGAAGCTGTCTCCCAAGAGCGAGCCGTGGGACAGAAACCCACTGCCGCTCCGAATCGAGACGGATTCCACCGACCAGACACAGTCTACGGACTCAGTGAGGTGGAATGTGAAGATTTTTTTTCTGTACTGTACATATTTGTGTTTATGTGCTTTGTGTGTGTGTTTTTTTTCTGTCCTGCAGGGAAGTTTTACTGCAAACCCCACTACTGTTACCGTCTGTCTGGCTATGCTCAGAGGAAGAGGCCTGCTCCCTCCCCTGCTCCCATCACAGCTAAGGTACTGCACGTCAGATGTAGTTATTAGACAATGGGGCAATGGAAATGATTCTATTTATGTTTATTTGGACTCATATGTCTTATATTACCACCAATGCTGATTTATAAATTGGTATATTTCTGTCATTTGATCCAGTTTATGGTGTTTTGGTAGGATTTTCTCTTCCTTTTTGAGCAGGTTGTTTGATAATAGCTGCAACTTTGTTCATTTATTAACTTGTATTTTTAAATTTAAATAACTTCACAGCAGTTTTTTTTTTTTTTTTTTTTTAAAGAAACATCTCAAACAAAACACTTCATACGATCCAGCTGAAAATAGAAATTTGTGATGGTGTGAAGACTAATTTGTCGGAGGCATGTTTTCCTCGGAGGCAATTTGACCTTTTTCAAAGTGCCCACGTCCGCTCAGTCGTGTCCGTTCTCTCGTTTCCGCAGGAGAACCAGCCACCCCAAACCCCGACAGCCACCGTGGATGCTCCCGGAAGGGCCATGGCGGCGGCGGCGGCGCCCTCGGCCGACCTCCAACCCTCAGGTACCCGACTTTCCTCTCTAGCCGCGGTGGCGGCGCCCAGCCGTCTGCTCATGGGCGTGGGAGTCCCGCTGCGTGTCCTCCGCCGCACACTCTCTTGGACCTGCCACCAGGTGGCACACAACCCCCTAGATTCTCCCTTCGTGTGTGTTTACTGCATCTACCTCTTCTGCTGTTTCTCCCTCAATGTCCTGCTCAACCTCGTCTAGCATGACTCTCTTCTCCCTCCTTTTTTCTTTTTCTCCCCTCCTCCCATTTCTTATTTCAACTAATGTCAGTGGGACTGTATATATTTAGATTGTACTGACTAACCGAGCCTGCAAAGTGTTCTCCAGTGTAAATCCTGTGATTCTTTCTTTCTTTATTTTTTGTTCTTTTTTTCCTCACTGAATTATATCTTGAAGACGCAGCATTTGTTCTTTATTCAGTTAGCAGCTATTTTATGAATCGTGATTGGCAGAGGTGGTTGGAAAAAAAATATCTTCTGGCAAGCGTCATTTTAGAAATGAATGGTGCATCTTAAATCTAGTTTTTGTTTTTTTTCTTGGCTTCGACATTAAAAAAAAAAAAGAAAAACGGTCTGAATGTCCTTGTGATCAGCTCTGCAGGCAGCAACATTAACCCTTTGTGCAGCTGCTCTCTGTAATGTGGCAGCTCTCCTAACTGAAAATATCCACCAGAATTTGGCACGTAGCAATAAGTGTGTGAAGTGGTGTTTTCTATTTTCTATTCTTTATTTATTTTTTTTTTTTTGCTCGCCTGTTCAGTTTTTTTTTTTTTTTTTTTTTAATGAGGAGCCAATCTTTATTCTGTGGTGATTGTAACCTCTAGTGGCCTGTGATTGCTTTCTTTTAGCTCTACCTCCTCCTGTGTGATGTGTTTGTTTTCCTGCCTGCTCCGTGACGTGCTCCTTTCTCTCTGTAAGCCCTTTTGCACCTGCATTTTGTTTTTTCTTTCCTTTTCCTTCTTACTGAAACTCGCCAACCTGTGATGAAGTGCCTGTATCAGTGCTTTTTGTAAGCTTTACCTTTTCCCCCTCCAATCAGAGCATCCTAAAACTATAAAGCTTTACTAGTGCTTGAATTAGTGCCTGCGATTGGTGATTGTTTTACTCCCCTGAGACCCCTTTTGGCTTCCCGGTTCCCCCTCTGCATCTCTCCGCCTCTCAGATCCGCTGCCAAGAAACACCTTTTCTCAACTTTTCTTCATTTATCGCTTTGCCAATTAGAACTAAATGAATGCACGAGTTAGATTAGGAACAGTGGTGAGCTTTGCATAACGTAAATAATAGAAATTTAATCAATTTATTTGTAGGCCTGCTGCTTTGTGTGGCAAGTATAGGATTAAAGACATCGGAGACTTAATGATAAAGAGGATAAGTATATGAATATTAATTCTGCAATATTACTAAGTTAATCAAACAGAATTCTGACATGTGAACCCATGACGACGTGTTTAGGTGTTCAGAAAGATTAATGGTAATTATATGAAATAATGCTAATAAGTTTATTAGTTTTAGAAGAATCATCATATAGTTAGCAAGAATATTTGTTATATTTTTAGTGTAATAGTGATTGTTTCATTTAAAAAATAGAAAAGATTAAGTGTGAATGCATCAGAAAGCCAAAAACAGGGCAAATCGCATCCGTCAAAAGTCGCTTTTGACCTTTAAATTTTGTGTTTGCTTGAACGAGACTCATCAACAGAGTGCATGTGGCCTTTATGTGACGCAGCATCAAGTATCACACAAACGCGCAGCCTTCTGATTGGGAGTTCCACCGAGCTCATTTCATCTTAATTGGAGTTTATCTCTGCCTAAGTGATCGGAGAGTGAGTTCAGACAAATCGTGCACAAATTAAGTCGCTTCACTTTGCTCTATTTCCACCCCCATTTACCCACAACTGTGCAAATTGCTTTGAGAAAGTACAGTTTTAAGGTTTGCTTCTCAGGGTGGGAATAAGGCAAGGCACAAAACTTGTACAACTCCATAAAGTATAATGGAGCTATTTTAGAGTGCTAAACTTTTTTTGCGTTTGTTGATACTCTTTTTTTTTTGTTTGTTTTGGTTGTTGTAGGAAGATAATCTAATTGCAATAAATTCAGTGACAGATCCTATATCGGTGTGTCCTTGTCCGTTTGTCCAAAAAAAGAAAATGGGATTAAATGGGAATATTTGATGTGTGCTTTATGGATGTGATGCTTTTGAGACAATCTTCACACTGACATGATTGTATATATATTAAGATAATGTTAAAAAGCAGTGACACACAAGATTCAGTATGGTCTAGTTTATTTCTACACACACTTAGTGAGAAGATCAAACATGGAGTTTTAAATCTCTCTCTCTCTCTCTCGCTCTCTCTCTCTCTCGCTCTCTGCTGTCTTACCTCCACCTGGATGTGAAGACTCCACACTGATTCTCCTCATTGTGCTCTTGTTGTCGACCGCAGCGGTGGAGGTCAACGGCCTGCAGGAGCCCAGCGTAGCCAAGCGACTGCGTGGAACTCCAGAGCGCATCGAGCTGGAGAACTACCGCCTGTCCCTGCAGAGGGAGGAGGAGCTGGAGGAGGTGCCCGAGGAGACGCTGGCGGAGCATAACCTCAGCAGTGTGCTGGACAAGGCCACGGAGGCGGAGCTGGGCTCCAGGTGGGACTAGAACTGCTTTCATTAAATTTTTTTATTTATTTTTTTCCGATCGGGGTTGTGATTGCTGTGGATGAGCCCACTAATGATATTTACCATCAGTATGATCAAATGGAGCCGCTCCAAACACAAATAAGTAATATTATCTTGTGTGTAATTTTGGAAACCATGTCTTTTCAGTCTTCTAAATTTTGTCTGCCTGACTTAGCCCCCCGTCTAGTCTGTTCTATTTGTACATTCTGTGTTTAGTCAATTACTCTGAGGAGGGGACAGATTTTGGCAAAAATACAATTAAGAGTCAGAAAAACAGGATACCTCAGGGAAAATAACTCCTCGTCCCTCCAAAAAAAGATGGACCTATCCAAACATGTCTACTCATCCGCTTGTAGAAGTACTACAGCCACCTCTCACTCCACCGATGGCCCATTTATTTTGTTTATATATTTGTTTCTGGATAATCGGACAGTTTGATACTTTTTCCCTTCCATTATATGACACGACCTAATTTTTCTTCACAACAACGACACCTAAAGTAAGAAAAACCTCATTATTCCCCAACAGTAGCTCCGAGTCGGACATGGACGAAGAGGATGAGCAGGAGGAGGCGGAGGAGCAGCCTCACAGCCCTTCAGACCTCGGCGGCGTCCCCTGGAGGGAGGCGGTGGAGCTCCACGCCAAACTGAGGGGCGACGAAGGCGAGGCCATGGCTGACAACGTCAGCAGGGACGGGGAACTGGACGAGGAGGGCGATGAGGAGTACGATGAGGAGGAAGACGAAGAGTCAAGTGATGGTAAGCTTGTTTCGAATTCCAGCGTAGTTAGAAACGTGTTAAGTGTTTTGTTGTCCATTTCTTCGTGTCAGAAATATAAAGAAACCTCCTCCTACTGTCTTTTTCATACGTAGTGTCACTGTCTCAGACATTGTGCTCCTCATCCACTCTTCCTTTCCTCTTTTTCTACCCCTTCTTCCTCTTCATCACTCCCCCCCGTGCCTCCATACACCGTCTGTGTATGTGTGTATTTTCGTTGTCTTGTCGGGCCTCCGTCTCCTCCTGTTGGCAGAGGGGGATTACAATCCTTGGGATAGAGAGCTCCAGTCAGGCCTTTGGCTGGAGAAGTACCTCACAGATGAAGAGGATGTTGGTACATTTAAAGGTAGCACCAGAACTGCCTGCGGATGTGTTTGCCCTCAATTCTGGCTGATTTGGGTTTCATTCCTAAAGATTTCTACAGTTAACAGTGTGACATTTGCTCCTTGGTTTGACTTTTTTTTTGGTTTGTTGGTTGCAGTTGTGTTTTGAATTTTGTGGGTTTATTTGTTTTTACTGCGAGTTTCATTACACCCAACTTGCTGTATTTTGTTTAGTTGTTTTTTTTCTTTTGTATATGGCTTTACAATACTAATTAGATCAATCCCAGAGATTCTTCTTCTTTTTTTCCCCCCAGGCTCCGCAGTTATGGTTTGGTATTGAGTGGCATAATTGTTCTAATCAACAAATGAATATTGTTTCTTTCTTAAACGGTATGTCTTTAAAGCTCACTTTTATAGTTTGACCCTTTTTGCAGTGTTGCATGCAGCCCCCCTGTGTTGATGAATTATTTTTTTTCCTTTGTCACGAGGTAACTCCTTGTCTTTCTTCTCTCTTTCATTTGTGTCCTGTCTTTCCGCCCTCTCTCGTATCTCTTCGCCTCTCTTGATTCACACACAACCGCTTCCAACGATGCACAAAACACACAACGTTGCACATGTACTTAGCCACGAACCTTCACATCCAACAAGTCCTGCAGCCCGTGGATCCCACTACGCTTCCAGGTTTAAGGCGAACACACCCGGAGTCCGAGGGGGAAAAGGACGGCCCCCTGGCCTCAGCCTCCCAACAACTCTCCCAACCCTCTGAGCTCACGCAGGCCTCCTCCACAGGTAACCCACCCCGAGGCGCTGCCCGCCACGGCAGCCTGCGGGGGCTCGGCGTGTTACGGATCAGGGGGGCTGATTGTGTCCGTGTGGCTGCTGCTGTCCTGATTCCGTCTGTGTCTGTGACAGGAGGACCCCCCCTCCCCTCCCTTCCCTCCCCCTCCCCCTCAACTAATCCTGTTGTTTTTAATCATCCTTTATTTTGTACATTTTTGTGACATTGCTTTTTTTGTTTTGTTTCTGGGAATGTCTAATTTTGTGTTCAATCTTTCAGTTTGTCATTCAGAGTCGCTGTTGTACCTCTGGGGTGAACGTAATGTTCTTCCAACACATAACCCCCCCCCCCCCCCCCCCCCCCCCCTTGTCAATTCCTTTTGATTTTGTTCTGCTTTGTTCTTTTGTGTTCTTTCCCATGTGTCTAATTGCTTTACTGTTGTCTCCTGCCATCTATCCCTGGTTCTGAATCTTCTGGTTTTGAATGTAGCCCCCGCCCACTCATCCGCCCGACACGAGGCAGTGAGAGTCTGGTTGGAGTCCTTGTCTGGAGGTAGCACAGACTTAACCGGGATCCTGGCATCCCATCTTAGTCTTGTATTCGATATGCCTATCAGCTGGCCTTTTTTTTTCTCGGCGCATGCGGAAACACATGCGGAGGCAAAGTAAACTCACAAGCATGCACGCTGTCACTTGAGCGAGAGTCCTGCTCTCCAGGGGTCGGATCACCACCTTCACTTCGCCTTTCGCAAAAAAACAAACTCACCATTCTGTCCTTCCAGCTTCCAAAGTATGGGTTTCCTCTTTCCACACATTTAAACAACATGCTGTGACGGAACCTATTCCGGAGAATGAGCCATCAAGACTTGAAAACACTATGAGTGCTTCGCGCCTTGATGTTGGTGGTATTTCACTGGAAATCTGCGTCCACATTTGTGAACTAACCCCCTCCCCCTCAGGGCACTTGTATTTGCACAAAGTTCAGTGAATGAGTTGTTGAGGTACTTTATAAACTGTTTAAAAGCTTGAATGACTGGAGCGAGTGTCCTACACGTATATCAGGCTTCATGCACAGGCTTTGAGTTTCCGGTTAAAAGCTCAGTTCCACTCGAGTCAGATGTTCTCACGGCATGTGACTTTGCAACCCCATAAATGGACTATTTGGTGCTCTTTGCACAAGTGTTGGCTAAAGCATTTTAAACTTGCACGAAATAACGAATCATTTTTCCGTTTTAGGATATTTAAGCGGAAAAAATAGGTTGTCCTAACTTTGCTTGGTGCCCCTCTTTTAACTGATACTATTAACATTTGCGTTGTGCTTTTGCGTGGTTCAAATGTCATCCCTTTGCTAATTTAAAAAAAAAATTACTGCTGCATGTATTTTTTTTTTATACTAATGTTACTTTATGCCCAGTCTTTGTTCACATCTGTGACAGACTTGCACAGAATGGTTTAATTTGTATGCAAAATGTTTCATTCCTTTTTGCCAGAGCACTATTCTAACGCTGTCTGCAGATAAAACTGTTTTCCGTTTTGATGTCTATTCATTCCTTTTTAACCTTTAATTTCTCTGCCTCACTTTTCAAAATTGGTCTTGATAGCTTTTTAGCCCACAGCTAGAATTTCTTAGAAAAAGTTAATTCAAGGTTAGGTTGTTAGGGTATTGGGAACGTTCTCACAATGTTATTGATTAAAGACAAAATACGATAGCCGGATGACTAATTTCGTTTCATTTTCATACCAGAGCCCTGTGAAGAGGAAGAGCTGGAAGCAGAAGCAAATAGTCCAGATATTGAGCCTGGCACAGAGATGGATCAGGGTGAGAAGACCTAATAATAGGGGGGAGAAAAACAAGATTGTCAGTACCCTAACATGCGCAAGAGAGAATTTTGCATTACAAAGAAATCTGTTCTATGAGAATGAAATAATTGAAATATTAAAGACACAAGAGTGTGTGACAGTGAAATATTTAAAAATTTGCACATTTCAATTCCAGATGACATCCCTTCAGATGCAGAAGCCGAAGCTCGTTTACACCAGTCACAGGACAACGGAGGGTTTCCCGAAGAAGACAAGGAATCTGAGAGTCGGGGCATGGCCTCCAGTATTGGTACATGTCACAAGTATTACTTTTAGCTCCTCACCCAGACTTATTTTCCATGAATTAAAAGCGGTACCCTTTTTTGTTTGGTGGATTTAGATGTGTGCAATATCAACCAAGTGCAGGAAGGAGACGTTTCTCCACTCAAACCATCCCCAGAGGAGGAAACACAGGTGAGATAATTCTTCTCTTATCAACGTGAAGATGTGTGATGGGATTTGACTCAGTTCTTAGTTTCTGTGTCTTTCCAGATAACTCCGGTGAAGTCTCCAGGCACCCGCTTTTTCACAGATCCGTTCATACCTGATGAAACGCAGCCTGAAAAGACAACTCTATCTCCAGCTGCCAGGAGCCCAGTGTGCTCTTCACCTGCTGCTGTCCAGGATCTTTCTCCTACTGTCGCTGCTGCTTCACCCGTCAACGTTCCGGCTCCTGGCTCCTCTTTTCCTGGCTCGCCCATCCAATTTAGTCCTGCTTCTGCCATCAAGCCGGCCATTGAATCTCCCATCAGGTCGCCCGTTAAGCCATCAGTTAGATCGCCGATCTGCTCTCAGCCTTCCTCCCTACCAGAGACGTGCAGACCGAAATCACCCGTCTATCCTCACCGCTCTATTTGCCCTCTCACGGGAAACCCTCTTTCCCCAATCTGTTCCCAGCCTCTGCCCTGCCACGAGCCCTCATCACCCCTCACTTCGGATTCCCCCGTGAGGACTCAGCCGGTCCCCGGACACACTTCTACGCCCATGGCCAAAACAGAAAACACAACACAACAGCCTTCACATTCTCCTGATTCATCAACGGATGAAAGTTCGTCTAAAAAGACCGATATCATTGAGGAGTTTTGGATGAAGAGTGCCGAGATAAGAAAGAGCCTCGGTCTGACTCCTTTGGACCGCAGTAGTAAAATCTTAGAGCAGAGTGTCAAGACTCCAAAACAGGATTCTCCCCCTGTTAAAACACAGTCGCCGGATGTATCCGAGGAACCGAAACCTGCTTTTACAGGCCGGGCTGTCATCCGCAGACTCAACATCACTCTTGAGGGTCAAGTTATTACTCCAATTGCTCCTCTAGAAGTCAAAAGTGACGGCTCTGATAAGAAGGACATCACCACCAGCTCAGGATTGGGCCTGAACGGCAGCATGGCCACGAGCCAGATGGCGAACAGCGACAGCTACAACGTGTCCGACTCCACTATGCTCACCCCACCCTCCAGCCCGCCACCACCCGTGCCTGCTAATCAGTCTCCTGCCGTGCTCAGGCAGCAGAGACACCAGGTGTCCTGGACCAATGGAACAGAACAACATCCAACTGAGCGTGCCAAAGAGCCATCAAAGACAAAATCTCCCGTTCCCTCGCCCAGGACCCAGCTGAGCCCCGTGTCTGCACCCAAGCCTGCACCCAGAAAAGTCTCCTCACCTCAGGCAGCCCCTGACACCGCTCCAGTGGTCGTCATGAGAGAGAAGAAGAAGCCTCGCTCAGAGGACGCGAGGAAATCCTTCGTGGAGACGGTGGAAGAGATTCCATTCGCCGATGATGTGGAGGAGACCTACGATGAACGAACGCCAGAAACGAGCACGAACAAGTATTACACTCCACCCACCAGCAAAGCCAGCCGTAACAAACCCCCTCAACATCTTGCCCTGGCAATGGAAAACGGTAAACCCAATATCCCCGTAAACCCAGCTTCCAAGACCCAGAGGGCAACTCGATTCTCGCCAGAGGCTAAGGAGATTGCCGAGGAGAGAATGAGGGCGCGAGAGAAGTCTGTCAAGAGCCAGGCTCTGAAAGACGCCATGGCCAAGCAGCTGAACAAAATGAAAGAGCCAGACAATGACAAGGGTGCCTCACCTAAAGTGGCCTGGAGCGCGACCCCAGATACGGCCGGTAAAAGTAAAAAGTCAGCCGGATCTCCGAAGGCGTCCGCCGTGAAAGCTTTGGAGTCCAAGAAGTCTGAGACGCTACCCGAGCGATTCTTCAGCAGCAACAAGAGCCTGGACAGCTCGGTGGCTTCGTCCGACGGCTCCTCCGCCAGTAAGAGCAAGAAAAGGAGCTCGCTCTTCTCGCCGCGCAAGAATAAAAAGGAGAAGAAAGCAAAGAACGACGGCAGCAGACTCTCCGGCACGGAGGAGACGCCGCCTAAACACAAGTCGCTGTGGAAGGCTGTTTTCTCAGGGTACAAGAAGGACAAGAAGAAGAAGGACGACAAATCCTGTCCGAGCACGCCGTCGTCCAGCTCCACTACGCAGGACTCTGGGAAGAAGAGAACATCACCTCTTGGCAAATCTTCGGGTAAGCAACAGGTTCTCTCATTGAAGCTCCAGCTGAAACCGAACCAAAAGATAACCCATGTTTTGACTTTTTCTGTGCAACAGACTTGAAATCCCGCAGAAACCTGAGCTTCTCCGAGGACTCGGACCTGTCTTGCGATGATGTTCTCGAGCGATCCTCCCAAAAGTCAAAGGCAGATGTAAGTTTTCTGAGCTTTTTTTTTTTTTTTTTGACTAGATGTTTTCATCTGATAATCAGAGGAGCCGCTCTGTTAAAAGCAATCAGGGAAATTCAAGGACCGGTTCACACAAGAACTTCACTTCATTTTCATCGAGAGGCGACTTCGGTGAAGAATGCTGCACTGGGAAGATTACACTGTCAAACAAATCTATTCATTTATCTGCTAAGCACAACAACACATACTTAAAATGCCCATAGCGTGGGAAAACGATGTTTGCAGGAAGACTCAGTAAGGCCATAGTGTCATCATCACATCAAATGCATCGCTTTATGTTTCTCTTAAATGTCAAAAACTTTATTTTTTTCTTCTTCTCTCCTTTAAACAATTTCCTCCACTCCTAGCTGCATATGGACATCTTTGACCTAGTGTCAGGGATTCAAAAGGAAGCAATGAAGGAGGAGAAACTGGAGAAGGAAAAGAGGAGGGAGGTGAAGGAAAAAAGAAGGGTGAAAGAGAGACAGAAAGAGAGGGAGCGAGAAAAGGAGGTTGAGCGAGAAAAGGACAAAGACGACGAAGAGGTATTGCGCAGCAGGGGTGGCATAATTTTGAATATCCAATAAACATATCTTTGAGTAAAACTATTTAGCCTAACCAACAGTTTATTAGCAGTGAGTTCACATAACTTGCCCTGAGCTTTTGAGGCCAACCCGACATAAATCTTTAATAGTTAACTCATCTCTTTATAAAGAGGCATGAGAGAGAAATAAAACGGTTTACAGTTTGTCTTCGCCAAGCAGCTTATGATAGAAGCCTATTTCCAAGGTCTTCAGCTTCTTAATATGACTTTTTAAATGCACATTCTAATGATCTCCATTTGCATCGCCTCTGAGTGAGCGACTTCTTCAAAACACTGGATTCATCCAATATGCCGAGTGCATAGATCACATTACTATCTCGACATTTCGTGCTGAAATACAGTTTTTTTTTTTTCTTCTATAAACTGAAGACTTTTATTTGGGTTCATTTGCATTCATTATGTTTATGGTTGAAATTCAACATTATCATCTCTGCTGCTTCAGCTCAGTCTGTGTGTGTTTCTGGTGAATTAGATAGATGAATAGATACGCTCCAGTTCAAGGCTGAAGACCTGAATTCACCCACCACTGTAAAACTCACTCAAATGAGCTTTATCCATTTTGATGACAATATCCGATTGAAAATTTTATGTAGTATCAAGTTGATCTTGAGCTATACGGGGGGGGGGGGGGGGTTAAAGCTGGATCATGCCTCCAAGGCCGTGTGTGATTCAGTGAGAGCCCCTGGGAGTCGTATCGACTAGTCTCCTGTGACGCTCGTGGTTATAGCTCCCTTGATTTGTGCTATCCGTTAGCCGTGTGTGCTTACAGATCCTAGAAGGTAGTTCTAGATATAACACACCTCTCAACCCTCCTCTAGTGTGTTGTTTTAGACTTATTTTTAACCTACGTGTTTAAGATATCACTGCACCTTGTCTATGTTTGGTTTTTTTTTTGGTGTGGGATATTAACAATGCCTGTTTTGATTGGACCAGCTAAATATACATTCCCTGTTGTTTTAATTTTGACCAATTTTAACATAATCATTAACCCATTTAATCATATCATCTGTATCATGTTTGTTTCCTCCCTCCTTTTTTTTTTTTTGTTTTTCTTTTATGTTTCGTCCTCCCCAAGTCTGTTTATGTCCCTCACGCGCTGGCGTTCAAGAGATCGTACGCCACGAAGGTAGTATGACATCTGTTTTTTTGTTGATCACCCCACCCTTCATCCGCCCCTGCCTCACCCGCCTGCACATGTGCAAGTTTACTGTAATAACACCGTGTATACATTTGGCCTGAAGCTAATCCTCGCTGGGCGCATGTGAAGGTCGGATCGCGGAGCTCACACTCTCTCTCTCTCACTCGCTGCTGGATATCCATTGCGTTAAACCCTTAAATTCTTCAAACAGTGCTCACCTTTCTGCTCACATTAATACCTATGAATCTCTTGCATACTGTGGGCCGTTCCTCTGGTATGGTATTCATCTGGCCGCTTCTCTCTGCGGCACCGTTTCAATCCCATCTGAAATAACATGTTCTCCTTCACTACTATTTACTTCTTTCTCCTGATTGGTGCCAGCGTTTTAAAACCTCAGCTGGGGGACCATCTCTTTTTATTCACTTAATGTACTGCCTATTATTGAACTAGTCATAAAGCGAAGAAGGATTATCGCAGAGTTGTAGCGAAGCTGATTTATTGTACGTGTCGCATCATTGCTCCAACATGTTTTATGGCACCGGAACCCGAGTCGGGATTTATTGGCCGGCCGTAGAGATTTGTACATGTATAGTCTAGCTAGTTTAGGGATGTGATGTTTGATTTCCCTTGACCTTTTACCCACTGCGGTCACTGTTCAATATCAAAGGGGTTCAGGCACCTCGGACCCAGGTTCACGTGATGATACCTTGCAGATGCATCTTCTCTAAGCCAAAGTTTTTATTGCACCTTCAGAAAACCTACACGGAGGAAGAGCTTAATGCCAAGCTGACGCGCCGAGTCCAGAAAGCTGCGCGACGACAAGCCAAACAGGAGGAGCTGAAGAGGCTGCACAGAGCCCAGGTAACAATATATAACAATATATGTGCTTCGATGTGCTGTTTTTGCTTTAAACCATATGGTGACTCTGATGTGACTCAGCTCTCCTGGATTGAGGCCAAACGAGTACTTTGGTCAGGAAACACACAGTCGAGATTGATGTTGTAACACCGCAGCCGGGCTGCGAGTCCACTGACTCAGCACTAAGCTTTCTCTTCTGCTGGAGCTGTGGCCTGAATTCTCGATATTTTTAGTGTCTTATTTGCAGAATTCAAGCCGGACTTCTTTTTCAGCTCCCGTTGCAGTGCCACACAGATAAATTCAGCACCGATTGAAGGAAGGAAATATCTTAAAACAATGCCCAATTCATATGATAAGATATTCAAATCTTGAATGCTTATCGTAAGGGTTACTGAGTAACATGCTGTTGTCCCTTCATAATATTTAATCTCACACATGGCTGCATGCATCGCGGCCACAGTTCACATATTAAGATGAGGATGAAAATCTATTGTCATTACACATGCAGAAACGAAGAGTCATTTGGTATCCAATCGAGAAGTGAGTATGTAGGAATTGTGAATACATTTCTGTCCACCGCTGCACAGATTTACAAATTATGCAGATAAGTGTGAATGTAGACTAAATATACAGATTTATTACATAGATGAATATGAATACATAGACTAAATGTACAGATATGCTATACAGAAGTAGATAAACATCATACAGTGTCACACATGACCTGCATTTTGTCTCCACAGATATAACGGCTTCTCTATGATAGAAAAATTGCACACTCGCACTCAATAGAAGCACATCATACCCACACATGTACAGGGAGAACGTGCAAACTGCACAGAAAGCCAAACCTGGACTCTAACCGGGGATCAGTATCGCTGTGAGGCAAATGTGCTCACCACTACTTTGTTTAAAAGTATGTAGAAATATTTTTGGATTTGACTGCTAAAGGGAGGAATCAAGGATTATTCATCAGCACTGATATGTCGAATTGTCCAAAACGATCCCAACGGGGGGCGTCTTTTGATTCTATATTCAACGCTCGGGTCGTGTCCTTCGGCTTTTCATAATCGGCGTCCTGCACGTGATCCAGATCGCTGATCTCGGGATGCCATGTAGAAATGCAGCATGGGGTCCGGGTGAGAGTGTCGTGTTGGTCAAAGGAGGACAAACTTAATATCGTCTACAATTTTATTGAAAATCACCAAGTACATTTTGATGATCATCAGTGGAATTATACATTTACGGGCATCAATGTAGCCGCAATTATCAGCCCTTCTGCTTCACAATGTATTTTTAATGAGGCTAAACTGCTGCATCAATAGAAGGTTCCCTTGAGCTTTATGGTAAATCAGCGCTAATTAGTGGTGCTTGTTACTGCTCCGTGCGCCCATGTAAAGATGCTTGAGTTGTATACGGTGTACATGCACCTCTGTGTGTTCTGTGTTTTGAAATGCATTTATATTGCTACCGCTTGTCTGCTCAGATCATCCAGAGACAGTTGGAGCAGGTGGAGGAGAAGCAGAGGCAGCTGGAGGAGAGGGGTGTCGCGGTGGAGAAAGCCCTGAGAGGAGAAGCAGGTAACGGCTCGTCACTCGGACATTCATACACGCCATTTCTTTCATTTCGATCAACCCGGCCGTCCCATGTGGGATCTCGCATTTGTATCATTGCTCCAAATGAGACATAATATCCACCTTCGGTGAGCTATCGTACTTCTCATTTTATAGCTTCTGTATTATTAATTTCTCGCCTGAGATTTACTGTACCTACGGCAGCTGCATCATGTATTTTGTAGCAGCTGCTCAGTGGTGACGGCTCCACGAGACATTCTATCTCCATATATGAGCACTCGCTTTTCTAGAGCTCCAAAGGGACTCGTAATGGCCTCCGTGATTAGGATTATGTAATCTGGAAACCTGTCCCCCTGCGGTCATTTATATGGAGCCTGCAGATATCATTCATTCAATTGTACTGAAGCACATTCCAGCTCGGAGGTGTGCATTCACAATAAACATATTTAGTTTCTCCACAGTAATAAACGCAAATTGTTTTTGACAAGGGACTATCACAGACATACACTTCATAGACAAATAGAATAAATGATTTGTTGGGGAGAACCCCACTTCATTATTTGGAGCAGTTTTATATGAGCGCGAGCTCAACTGCAGCTCCGCAGTAATCACAAATAATTTACGTGATGTGGGTTTGCACGAGATCCTCACAACAGTGGGGATACTTTACTCCTTCCCAATTTACTTTAATTATCATGAGGGTGATGGAAAGACATAAAAACTGTTCTCATGCAAATGCGTGCTCACAAGGACGACGAATGCTTATTTTAAATGTGTCCATATTCCCATCAGCTGTTTAATCCAACCAAATGTTTGAGAATGATTTAACTTGTTTGCTGCTCTACTCTCTTAAAGGATTGTATAAAGGTACTTATACATTACCCAAACAGCACAAAAGAAGATCAGGTATTAGATCCGCTGTAGTTTTCTTGTTTTGATTCTTGACATGTGACACTGTTGTTATGTGGGCTCCATCCGTGGTGACACACAAGTTCTCCATCTCCGAACATGTTGACCTCCGTCCCCCTCATAACATGTCCGCCATCGTCTGGTCTGAGCTGCATGCCACCAGGAGAATGTGTGTCTCCCGACATAGATTTGTGTGTGTGTGCTCATTTTGGATGCATTTCGTCTCCTTCACCGGCTTCTCAACCAGGAGAGTTTCTGTACTCGGATCAATTCACAGATCATGCTGCACTTCTTTTCTTTTTTTTCTCCAGAGAACTCAATCAGAATGCGAGAAATCAAAATTCTAATTAATTCGCGGGCCAACGGCTTGTTTATTGGTCTATTTTGGGCAAACATTTGCTCGAGTGACTTCAACATATATTTGTTGAGATCTCATCTATTAAGACGTCTTATCCACTTTTTCCCTCTTTTCTTATTATTAATGAGCTGTTGAAAATGCACAACAGCAATCCACAGCTGTTTCACTCAAAGGTCAATGCACACAGATTGTTTGTAAGCGCAATTATTTTTTGCTGCATAGACTCAAATTAAATAGAAATAATGCCAAAATTGGAGCATTTTCCGAGGCACATCTGCACACGAAGCCGAGCCGTGGGCCGCCGGTAAAATCGAACGGAGTAGCCCAAGTAAACAGCAATGCAAGCAAATCTATGTAACAGTATTATTTGGGGAATTGCAATGCACCGGCGTGTTGCGTAAGCTGACTGCATTATGCACCGTGGTGAGTACCGACAGACTCTCTTTGTTCCGAGTGTTGCAACAGCGTGTATGTGCGTGCCCCGTGTGTTTGCAAAAAAGAACATGCATGACTTGCTGTTGGTTGAATCCAGTGTGTGCGCGTGTTTGTTTGCCCAGTTTGGGGCCGTGTGAAATAACGCCTATCTCTTAATATATCCCTGTCATTGTAGACTATTGGGGAGATTCTAATTACAGTGAAATCCTGGACTTGCATCTGGGCGGTATGTATTTCAAATCTGTCGCTTTATAACTAACCTAATGGCTAACCTAATCTTATCCCTTCCTTCTCCTCCTCCTCCTCCACAACCTCCTCTTGTTTTGTTTACTACTCGAGCTTTGTACCCTTCACAGCCCATATCTCCAACCGGCTGGCTTTTAGCCTCCGCCATGTACCTCTTGCTCCTTCACCTCTTTCTCCTCTTCCCCTCTTACCTCGTTCACCGGGTTTGTAGATCAGACACTTTTCCCACATCAAGCACAGATCACACACTTGGCCTCACACTGTCCTCTTCACGTCTCCATAAAGTTATGAATGAATGGAATAAGTGACTTTTATTTGTCACTGCGTGTCGATGCACGAAGCAAAGTGCAATCGTGTTGAAATTAAAGCTGCCATATACAAAGACGCTCTGTTAATGAGCTGAGGATGGAAAAATAAATATATACTCAGAGCGATTCACTGTAATTGTTTGCCATTTAATGCAATGTACACAGCATTGAAGGCCACCTCTTTCAGGGCCGTCACTACTCGATAAAATGAATACGCTCTCACTTCAAAGCAACAAGTGGTTATTTGTTGAGACAGGAAATCAACGTGCGTTCCTGTTTTTCTTTCAGAGCCGAATGCATCATGTAGAAAATAGTAATCAGTTTCAAGACTGCTGATTGTTGAAATGCATCTATACACACCAGAGGAAAGGCGGAATTGAATTGAGTATTATTTTTTTTTAAAAAGTGCCAATTCCAACAAAACCATCTTGTGGCTCTTTAAATGCAAATAGAACAGAAGAAAAACATATTTCCACACGAGCAAGCATAAGCAACGGTGGAAATGAACAACTCAATTGCGGATCTGGACTCAGAGGTCGACGCTATCTGCTCGCGCCACTCGAGATTATCGGAACGGTTCTGCAGCTTGTATGACGAAAAGAGCTCTGACCACTTTCTACCTAACAAAATTCTCCCGGAGCCTCAAAACATCTTTGATTTCACTGTGAAACAAAAACTCCATCTTGTTCTTAACAAAACTTTTAGATATGGTTTTGCTGTATTTCCCAAACTGGAGCTTGTGATGAAGATGAAGTGTAAACTACAGGAGTTTTTAAAGAAAACCTTTTAGACATGGAATAGTGAGACATTGATTAGGAGCAGTCTGGATCTATCTAAAAAAGATCAGAGTCAATCTTCACTAAAAGCAGTATTAGATGGGAAATGTTTAATTCTCAAAGTAATGACATCCTGTTATCCTTAGGAAACTTTTTGCAGCACAAAGCTGGTAAATTATGGTACTAACACATCTCTGAGGTGTGATGGAGCCTGGTTGTTAAGAGCTTTGCTCCTGAGGAGCAGAAGAAGTTATTTTTTTGTACTGATCACAAATTAATAAAGAGAATTGTAAAGCAAAGAATTGAATTTTAAAACACCCATTATTAAATTGTCATTTAACAACTTGAAAACGCTAGAAATCTAATTCATGATAAATTAGGGAAAAATTCAGATTCTAAAGGGAAGCAAATCACATCGTGTTAAATACCAACCTATGAAGCAGTCACACTGGGATATCAGTAAACACCAGGATCTATACATATTCGCAAGGAAAGGCCTCTATACTGGATTGAGTTTGATTAGTGATCTATTTAATGTGCACCTGATTTTCTCCCGTTTAATGAAGTTAAGAATATCTTTTATCCTGGAGGAGTAGGAGGGGCGCACGGGTGATTTCCGCTTCAGCAGAATTAAACGTTGTGCTAATAATGTGACGGAAGCTGCAAAATCTCCAAAATTTTGGGGGAATAGAATGATTTTTTAAAAGCTATTTTAGATTTCACCGGAAGCCAATGAAGAGAAACTAATCTGAGTGCTGTGAGGTCTGTTATTGAACCAAGAGAAGACCCGTAAAGGTCACGGCCTTTGTCAGAAAGATGCTTGCAAATGAGGTATTCATAGGTTAAGGCTCATGATTACTGATGTATTCATCACTGTGCAAATGTTTTAAGCTGGTGTAACATAATGCAACTTACCCATCGTGTAATACCTGAAGGAAACCATGTGATCGTCTCCCAATTAAGTCTGCAGCTGAAGAAAAAAAACCTCCCAAAACATACAGGCAGGTGTAAAATAAGAACACCCTGTGTTCCGTGCTCGGTTCTACGAGACGTTTTAAAACAACCTTATTCAAAAACCTGTGTGTGCGTGAGGAGAACCTACATCAAAGAGTGGTGATGCCACACACACACAGGTTTCTCCCTCAGTTCGCTTCTGCACTAATTCATGAAAGCCTAAAACTTTTGCACAATCCCGTACAGACATCCCTTGTTCTGTTGCATAGGAACAAGTTTGAATTTTTTCAGGCTTTCCTACGAGGGAAAAAAAAAAAAAAACCAAGCTCTCGTCTCCTCAAGGAACTATTACAAGGAAGGCAAAATTGGCTTTTATAAATATATGTATGCTCTCCATCCAGTGGTTTGAAGGTCCGTGTTCATTTTGCACACAGTTGACATTATATAATGTTGTTGTTCCAGAATAATTGCATATTAAAGCTTGAATATTTGAATTTTTGTGCATACACAAACAAATTAGACGCCGACTTCAACACACACAAACATGCACGCGCGCACACACACACACACACACACACACACACACACACACACACACACACACACACACACACACACACACACACACACACACGGTGTGAAGGTGTTACACAAGCCGTCGTGACCTCACTCATACTAAACCGCTGGCCTGGCTCTTCACTTCCCCTCAGAACTCTGCTGCCGTAGTTCTGTAGTCCCATCAGAAGCTCCCCTGACTCTCCTCATACCTGCTCAGTTGCATAACTCCCAGAGTGTGTCTCTGCGCGTGTGTGTGTGTGTGTGTGTGTGTGTGCTGTGTTGCTAACAGGCAGTGTTGCAACCCTTCCACCTCAGCAGCTTGTTTTTAAAGCGCGTCGGGTCACAACAACGCCTTCCATCCCGCCCGGGCGGGGAAGCGAGACGTCTCACGGTATCTGTTGTTGGTTTGTTTCCTCGTTTCAGCATGTGAGAGGAATGCATTTTGGGTTTTTTTCTCTTTCTCTCTCCCTCCTCATATTTTCTGGGATTTCGGCGGGAGGTTCTGTTAGAAAGCAACTTTTGCTTTTTATTTATTCAGCGTCAGTGGGATCCCTCGGCGGGAGGCCAGAAAATGTGCATTCCCTCATATGCGAGTCTGTGGTTTGGTCCTGCTGGTTGTAACCGCTCGTCAGATGGGAGATTTCGTGGAGCTTTGACTTGAGACAAGGAAATGCCTGCATGAAAGTTACCCTTCCTAACTGGTGGATTGTTGGGGGCCGTGTTGTTACATATGTTCAAATCTAACGCCTTTGAATGTTTTTTTTTTTTTTTAACTGATTCCGCCTGTTTTTGTGTGATTTTTTTATTTATTTATTTTTTTGCTGGTGGATTTCTGTGTGGATGAGTCAGTCTACTAATACCTACATGAATCCTGCGTGTCCTACTTGGTGTTCCGTGAAATAACGAGGGGTTGTGGTGGTGTAACGTAACATGAGAAGAGCCATTTCTTATCCATTTCCGTCACTTTAATTGAAATTTTCTTTGATCTTTCAGATCAGTGATTGTCAAACATTTTACAGTGTGCACCTCTTTATGTCACTAATACAGTAAGCATGAACTTTAAACTGCTTCTCATCAAATAAAGGAACGATAAGTCATTTAGATGAGAATTTATATGCGTTTCCTTTTTATTATATGTAATTCCTCCTTGGACCACTAGAGGGAGCTTGTGTACCACTGATGGTCTGCGTACCACAGTTTGAGAATCGCCAGTGATCCTTATAATATTTAAAGACCTGTTGCAAATGATGCATTTCATGACCATATTTGCATAATTTTGGGAAACGATAAAAGTTTTATGAGGACTCCAGAAAGTCTGACCTTTACTTTTTTTTTTTCCTGTTTCCTCTGTGATGGTCCCTTGTAGTTGTTTCTCTTCATCTGTTCTGATGCCTCTATGACACTCTACGTGTGCTACAAATCTGATCTTCTCTTAAAAGACCTTTCTCAACTACACGGTATTTACTTGTTGGCCTTTCCGTGTATTTTATGCTTTTTTTTTTTTAAAAATATATATATTTTGGGGGGGTTTATTAGGGCTACCTTCTATATCTCTGATATTTTTATCAAGCGAGAGCAAATTGGAAGGAGAAAAAAAAAAAAACTTCCTGATTTGCACTTCAAAACTAGCCTCATTTCAGAAGTCACAAGACTGGCAAAAGATTAAGCCGGGTGGTATAAACATGATCAAGTAGTGTTTACCAGGAGAGCCGCTTTAAAGGAGAAGTAATTATCTGTGTGTGCCAGTGAAACAGATCTGCTTGTGATCAGTAATGACTTTGATAATTGGGATTTAAATCTGGAATAAACTTTGGCTTTATGTGCAGGTGATATTTTTACTTCCCGAGGCTCGATAAAAAGATCATCTGCGTACAAGATGATCACACAAGGAGGAGTGTTTTTCTCTTTCTATGCCCCTATTTTGTCTTTTTCGTTTTTTTTTTTACCCTTTTCTCAATTTCTCACCCCACACAGCTGATCTGTCCCACATCCTCTCTCCGGGTGATTTGTCTTCTCCCGCTCACAGCGCTCCTGCTGTCTGTTGATTTCTTCCCCACTCTATTAGCCTCTCCTCCTCCTCCTCCTGTTCCTTCTTTGTCCTCTAATCTTTTTTTTTGTCTCTGTGATGTCTGTCCTGCGTTCTTTCCTCCGTCCACTCCACCTCGCGTCACTCCCTCCCCACCTTTCTCCCTCCCTCCGCTCTGTCTTGTGGAAGTTGAGCCCATTGTGGAGATGCCGCGCCGAAGACCGCCGCTCTCCTTCTGCCCCTGCTGTTCCCCTGAAGGTAACATGACCTCGCCACAGTGGTGGCAGGTTAACCTCCGAAACCGTCAGGAACTCCAGACCTGGGCTACTCACTCACCCCCTCCGACTTGAGACCCCCCAACCCCTCCCCCCTCCAGGAACTATCCAAAAGTCACCCAAGTATTAAAGATATTTATCATAAGGAAATTGTTACTCAAATTTGAAAAAGCCATACATCTTGTTTTTGAAGTTGTTTTTTTTTTAATCTTCCCAAAGCCAAACTAAAGAATATCTCCACCTGTAATTTAATCTCATCTCGGCAGACGACCTTTAACCGCGAAGTGAAGACGGCATGAACTTTAAAGAGGAAGATTATTTCATGTATGTGTAATTTCATGGCATACCTTCCTTTTGGAGGTAATCTATTATTTCTGCAGGTAATAAGCTGCTTATGCTTAGTGTTCAGACCAACACAGACACTTTTAAAAAAAAAAAACTTATATATTTGCCTTTGAATTGGCTAAATAAGACATCTTTTACACGACAACGTCTCAAAGGCATCGTTTTTGCGCTTTGGCTGCGCTCACCCGGCATCGTTTTGAAAACGGTGCCCCGTTTACACGGACATGGCTCAAAGACGGAGAACGATGTAGTTCTCATGTTAGGCCACTACTGGGTGCTGTTTGCGTTTGTAATTAAAACGCTACAAACATTAACAACAAGTGGGTTCTTTTTGCGTTTTCACTCGTGTAAACAGGCCTAAAGACATTTCCTACAAAATTATTACCGCGTCAATGCAGATAAACATAAAAAGCTTAGATAGGACGTTGTGGCTGAATCCAGTAATTTTGGAGTTAATAATGTGGTTAAAAACAGTTTTTCAAACACAACGGGAAGCCTCCAAAATCCATATACATTTATACATATGTTGTAATCCGGCCCAAATAGTTCTTTATTTTAAGCACATAAATGGGGAGGTCATCGGCCGTAGTGTGTGTCTAATCAGAAGCATGTGTTTTGTTTTCGGTTTGGCTAAACTGTGTCATTAAAAACTGCATTGCGGTATCCATTTTTCTAGTTGCTTTAAAGAATTTTTCCACTTACCCTTTAAAAAAAAAAAAAAAAAAAACTATTAAAACTGTCATGGAATCATAAAATGATAATAAAAGTGAGTGATAAAAAGCGCTTGTGGGCAAGTTTGCATTTTCAAGGAGTGAGGATCTTGCATGGAGAGATGATTTGTTATGAATATTCAATTCTTGCACAAAAACAAGTCTTAAAAAATGAATGGATCATCTGGTATGTTTCAGAAGCTTAACACCTGTCAGTGGAGATTGTGGCTGAACTTCCAGTCCGTGTGAAGAAACTCCTTTTTTTTTTTTTTTCTGGATTTGTTTTTTGCCTCTTTTGTGTTTGGAGCGTTGGACTGAGAGGTGGTGGCAGTGGAAACAGGCTGCTGTAGTTTTAAGATTACAAAAGAAAAAACAAACAAACAGGAGATTTAGATTTGGAAACTTTAGTTTTGTTTTGCTTTCGTCTCTTCTGTGGGCGGCTCCTCTTCCAGCTTTGCTTCTCTCTCTGTCTTGTCTTGTCAATTAGCGAAAGCCGGCCCCCGAGACCACCACCATGCCATTTATGCGTGTACGATGTTTTTCCTTTTCGTTTTGCAAGAGCCTCCTCTTCCCCAGCTAAGTACGTCACGCCGCATGGAGGTTCGCCCTCCGGTCCTCCATTGAACCCGCTTGGCTCCACCTGCTGCAGTCAGATAAATGAAAGGGTGCACAGCGCCCCCCTCAGGCGGCGGCGGACCTTTCTGAGCATGCGACCGTGCAGCGGTCTCCTCTGCGGCGGGAAGCGTCGCTCTGACTGGAATGCATGATGCCAGCAGCGCCGAACACGCTCTCACCTGCAGAAGACTACATAGCGGAGTGCTAACTTCACTATTGGTCATGGTGACGAGTCCCCCCCCCCCCCCCCCCCATGAACATTTGAACTTGTAATTGAATATCTAAAGACGGCAGAATAATTCATGCTTTTCTCTTTTTTTCCTTTGTTTGTTTTGGGTTACTGTCAAACCGCTGAGAATGAATGGGCTCTAACGGGATTTCATATCCGCCGGCGGGTCACTATGTGGGGGGAAATAAGTGTCGCAATTCGTGCTTGTATTTCCTTCTCTGGACTGTCTGAGCCTCTTTTCTGAAAGGAAGCGATAGGAGAGTGTCTGCTATATGTGACACAAAGGCCAAACTGGGCAACACAAACTCTCAATTATGCAACAACAGGTATCGTGTGTGTGTGTTTGTAGGTATATACTTGTGTGTGAGTGGGTGAGGGTGTGTTTGTTTGTGTGCGCCCGCTAACGTTGACGCCCGTAGCTCCACCTCCCATGTGCCATCTTCTGAACATGGCCACGACTGACCACGGCGGTGTCGGGTCCACTCTTTCCACCTCGCCATCCCTCACGGCAACGACATCCTGGCTTGGCTGTCATTGCATTGCCCCGTGTCGGTCCCCGTCTGTGTGACACCGCCGGCGTCTCGCGGTCTCCCGGGGGGGCTCTCAACAACAATCTCTGTGCTTCGTCTCGTCATCCAGGCATGGGCAAGAAGGACGACCCCAAACTCATGCAAGAGTGGTTCAAGCTGGTGCAGGAGAAGAACGCCCTGGTCCGCTACGAGTCCGAACTCATGATCTTGTAAGTATAAACACTTGAACGGGTGCATAAGCAGACGGACCTTTCGTTTCGAATATGTGCAATTTGATCCCAGCAGCTGTTGATTGAAATATGAAAAAGAAAAAAAAAAAAAAAGATTGTTATGGTGCATTAATCACTCAATAAAAATCCTCTCTATACCGGAGTCTCCAGTAATCCCGATGATGAATGGAATAGAAATACTCCATTAAATCCAGAGGGAAATTCCTTTGAAGCACTGCTCTACACAGAATAGGACAGGCAGAATGAAAAGAAAAGAAAGTTGGACATCAAATAAGACAGGGTGGTGCAGTCAATGGTGGTGCTTTAAGCGCCTGGATTACGTAATTGTGATTGTTGGTGTGTTGGATAAATTAAAGTCAGAGTCCTAATTCACGATTAATCACCTCGCTCCTTTATTAGTATTTCAAACCTCACAGTGTCCATTATGCTCATGCTCATAATTCCAGAACATTCATACCCACTACAGCGTTCAAAAACTATTTCTCTTATGTATGTAAATCTACTCGACATATAAAAAAAAAAATCTACTGACTGCAGCTGTTGTGAACTCGACTTGTTTGGGTGGAAAAAGTTTTGCAATGGAACTGCCAAAAACACAGAAAGTTTATCTTTCCCCCCATGAACATGTATTATTGGCATCAAGTAGGAAAAAAGCAACATAATCAAATGTTGCAACACAAACTTTCTGCTGTGTACCCCCCCCCCCCCCCCCCAAAAAAAAAAAATCTAGACACGTTTCCACTTTGGTTTGATTTTGCCAGCAGGATGTTTGAGGAGACTTGGAACAGAAACAAGCAACTGGGGAAAAAACAAACTGTTATGCTAAAAAAAAAAAAAAAAAAACACCTGTTGGTGCTCAACTGGCAACAGGTCAGTAACATGAAGAAAATAGTTCCTCTGGAGGAAAGTCGAAGAAGACTTCACTGCTGTGAGAGATGGGAAAAAAAACAAAACAATAAAAAAGTCGTGATGGAATCGTAAAGAAGCATGTGAGATGCTGAAAACTTCACCATCGTGGAGAGTAAATCATTGCTCGGGCTCATAAAATACATTTTGTTTCAACACACTATTGGCGCTTTTCCACTTGTTACCTGCTCAGTTATACTGGCAGAAATCACCAATTAACAGGGGCACCAGTGGAACCGAAACACCGGACAGTGAAGCGCGGTCGTAACAATCCACATTTTGTAATATTAATAAATATGCACTATTTGATTTATTATATGAGCCGATATCCAATACATGTTCGCTCCGCATCGGGGAGATCTTGTGCGACGGGGAAAAGCTCCAGATGTGGCTCTCACGGTGTTTATGTCGAACGGTGTTGAGCAAGTTGTTTCACTCGGATCAGAACAGAGCTGGTGAAGGACTCACATTATCTACTCAATAAAAAAGGCTTAAAAAGTACAGACTGTACATGAAAATAAAAAAAAAGTACTCGTTTGAGTGCCAAAGTAAGAATAAATGTTTGACTTCCTATGGACCCATGAGCTTTATGAGTCATCTTGTTTCAGAGCTTTTATTGTCAGAAACGAAAAAAAAAATTTCAACTAAACTCTTGTCCAGTGTTGTTGATGTAACTTATTAACCTTCACAGTGATGATGACTGACGCCATCAGCTGCTTCGATATCCTCAAACGAATGAGTAGAAACTACACATAACTGCAGTCGGAAAAATAAATACCCAAGTGAAGTGCGAATAGATGCGTGACAAATCTACTCAGTCCCAAAGGACGAATACTCTGTTGACTTGTGTCCAAACTACGGATTTACCACGACTGAGTGACCCGTGGCTGAAAGAAATCCTTGGTTCTGACAAACTGAGAAACTAATCAACACTTAATGATTTCAGTATTTAAATCAAAGCTCGTGTCCTGCAGATGGTGAAGTCAGTGAGACTCACTGCCTCCTTTTTTTTTTTTTTATATCTATATATTACATCTCAAGTTTAATGTTGATTGATCTTTCATTCTTCAACTTTAATAAGATGTGCGATCACATTGTTAATCCGTTCAGAGGAACTGCTTCATTACGGTCCGACAAGCCATTAAATTGTCCAGTTACTTCATCATCACTTACTAAAAGCTTTAAGATCATCCATTCATCTTATTCGCAACAAGGGATGTTTTTTTTTTTTTTTCCTTCATTTTTTTTTAAAAACTGTTGAAAGAGAGAGTTTACTTGTTGAATAAACTTCTTCCTCTTTGTGTTCCCCAAGTGCCCGAGAGCTGGAGCTGGAGGACCGACAGAGCCGACTGCAGCAGGAGCTCCGGGAGCGAATGGCTGTGGAAGGTGAATTCGGGGAATGCTAATCAGCTCCCAGCTCCCAGCCCCCCCCCCCCCCTCTCTCTCTCTCTCTATCTCTCTCTCTCTCTCTATCTCTGTCTCTGTCTCTCTCTCTCTGTCTCTCTCTCTCTCTCTCTCTCTCTCTCTCTCTCTCATTTAAACCCCTCGTCTCCCCGTGCCGTTTTCAGACCACCTGAAAACCGAGAAGGAGCTGTCCCAGGAGAAGCAGATCCTGAATGAGATGCTGGAGGTGGTGGAGCAGCGCGACGCCCTGGTGGCCCTGCTGGAGGAGCAGCGGCTGCGGGAGAAGGAGGAGGACAAGGACCTGGAGGCCGTCATGCTCTCAAAGGGATTCAACCTTAACTGGGCCTGAAGGAAGCCGGAAGCGTTGCTCATCGAGATGAACGTTTTTTTTTTTTTTTGCCCCCCCCCCCCACCCTGAAATGGATCGTCTGCTTGAACGCCGACGCAGGCAGTTGGTCTGAAACTGTCACACTTACAGCAGTGAATGTGTCGAGCTTTCCTACACAGTGCACACACACACACTACGACTGCATCTGACACTGAAGCAGTCTGCAGCGTTTACATATCTCCTGCCCGAAGGCAGTTTGAGTTAATCATTTTGCAGTTTTGCTCTCTCTCTCTCTCTCTGTGGGTGGAGAGGCGAGTGTGTTCACAACTTTATCATCCCAGCCTTGAAGTGGAGTCTCTCGAGCACGGGGAGGGAGCCTTTGGGAGAAAGTTTAAAAAAAGACGTTATCCTCCATTATTTAAAGGGAAGAATGCAGTTTGGTCCTGCTGATGTAAAGGAATTCTGTAAAAAAAAAAAGAACAGTGGTGTATAGTTGTGTAGAACAAGTCACACTTTCTGCAGATGAGGTTTTCGCTCTTTGCTACAGGAAAAAACGTTGGAGCGACGTCTCCGTGCCGACGTCCTCCGAAGCTGCCTTTTTTTTTTTTTTTTCTATCTTAACCACTCACAAACTGACTTCAGCATCCTAATGAACCACAAATAAGCCACGAAAGGCTCTTTTCTTCCTACAAGTCAACACAAAGAATCCATCAAATATGGCCATGTTTGGTTGTTTTTTTTTGTTAATATATTTATTATCTGTGTTTTCCTTTAACAGATATTTGTGTGTGTGTGTGTGTGTTGCAGTCACAGGAGAGTGCCCAGACGTTCATTATCTTGCACTTCGTTCCTAAACACCCGTGCACTCGTAAGCCATTTGCATGTCAGGAATGAAGGCTACAGGGACACAGAGGCGGTTTTCTTTGATTATATCAAGATAAATATATATATATATATATATATATATATATTTATGTTTGTGTATGACATAGAGCACAGATGTATGATATGTATGTGCATTTTGGCATTTCACTTGATAATGATGACGGGCCTCTCCGTGAGATGCCGTTCACTGTACATCACACTGTAGGTTAACGTTTACAACGTATTCAGTTCTGGATATCGACGATCATAAAACAGCTGAACTGTATTAATGTGATCTGGTTATTAGTGAATCGTATGGGAGCTCGCAGAACTCGTCATTGTGTGCCACAGGACAGTGTCTGCGTTGGTGGATATGCTGCAAAATCTCTGGAGTATACACACACACACACACACGTGTGCGCATGCACACACACTACACAACAATATCCAGCAGTGTTAAGACTTCAACAAGATGCCTTTTTTCTTTTCCATTCTTATGTTTTTGTTTGGAGGTAGATGAGATTTTTACTTTATTTTTGTCCAGCTGTTCCCCCCCAAACAAAGAGTTACTTAAAAATGAGACACTAAAGAAATTCAACAGGAGCACCATGCTTTATCCGGATCTTTTGGCACCTGTAAACACCCCCCCCCCCACACCCCCCACCCCCCCCAACACAAACCACCAGATAGCCCACTGTTTTTACAGCACAGAAACACGTAGAGGTTATATTTATGATGTGGTATGAGCTGTGAATAAATATATTAAAGAAAAAGTTACATAATTTTAAGGGTTGTTGTTTTTAGATGACGTGTGTTGAGTTTGCCATGATTGTATTGATATTTATTAACATGTGTGCAAATTGTATTATATGTAAAGATAAATATAAATCCTAATTTTTAAAACCGTTCCGTTGACACATGACATGTATTGTAAATGCTTCATGTAGCTAAAAGTTCATAGGGGTGTTGGATGTATGCTGAAAACGGCAATAAAACAATGCAGTTGTTCTTTTACGATGTTGGGAGTTTCACTTTTCTTTTTTTAGAATAAGTTCAGTGAGCTCTGGTTACAACAACGAGGGTGAACATATTACATAGCATCTGATGAATAGCGACAACGCCAGGTTTTTTGTTTTGTTTTAGTGGGAAGAAGTGAGAAGTTTAGACATATATCACCTAGAATTAAAAAAAAAAAAAGACAATATAGACAAAATATGTCACCCAAAATAGAATAGAACTAAGGAAATGAAGAGTATAAGCAAGAAAAAACATTCATTGCTGAAGAGTTCAGGGATATTGAATTATCTGAACAGAATTCAATCAGATTAGTAAATACAGGAAAGTAAAATGTGACTCAGTGTTTGTTTGATGTTGGGCGTCAGCGAACAGAATGGACCTCCAGAAGAATTTCTGCCTTAATGTTAAAAAAATTTTAAAAAAGGTTTTGTCACGGGTGTTGTTGCCATTAAATGGCTGAATCTTATTATAAAGTATTTTAAAACTTTTCTGCACAGTGGAAGATGTCTACTGAATTATAAATATATGATGGACAGGTCAAAAATAAGTGTTATGACATGGAATATTGTCAATCAGGGATTCATTTTGTGACTTTGGTAAAGTGTGGAAACAGTGATTGCAATTAAAAAATACTTCAAACGGCCAAAATAAATAAAATGACTAAAAAGTTTTAAGCAGCATAAAACACTAGGAAATGTTTTATTACTGTAAGTTAAGCAGTCACGAGGAAAAATGCACTTTCAATAACAGGAAGTGGTCAGTTCAAAGGTCAATGTGTGCGCCGCACTGATTGGCTGAATCAGACCGCATTGCTTTGAAAAAAAAACCAGATACGTTTTATTGATGTATTATATTACTTAAACAGGCAACAAATTATAATATTCACACGGATGAAAATTTTAATAAATCACTTTAAAAAAAAAGTATGTCATATTTCTTGGGGGTGCTATGGCTAACCTATAGCTAACCTGAAGCTAACCACATACAAATGAAAATCCAAAAGTGAAAAAGTAACAAAACAAAAGTTACAATGCTGTTACTTCTTACACTCGAGGTGATGCAGCCGAGTATAAATTTTCAGGACTACGACTGTAAACTTTTTTACAAGCACAATCACGCCTTTTGCACATGCACATATTCTGAAGTGAAACCATAAAACCGTGACATCCTGTCCGCGTCTTTGTGGGTTTTTCCCTTAACTTGACGCACCTTTGCGCCTCGGCGGCCGCAGTCTGGAACGTAAAGTTTGGAGTCTGCAGGAGATATGAACGCTTCAAGTTTCAGGGATTGTCAGGTGAGAGATGAGCTGAGAATACCTCTTTAACGGGGTGGTTTTTTTTAAAGCTCTGTGTGAAGATGATCAGCTGGTTTACTTGTTGCTGTTGCGTAATTCTATGGCTCCATATGCGTAAAGTCTTCCTGTTTGGGTTCTGTTATTTTTGCGCAGCCTGGTTGGTAATAAAGAGCCAGAGTCGCAAAAAAAAAAAAAAAAAAAACATCCATAGATTTATCTCCAGCTGTGCAGTCCTTTGTACGTGAGTGCGGTTGGGTTTGGTTTGCAGCAGCAGGGGCGCATCCAGAGAATTTGTAGTGAACCGAGACTGAAACCCGGGGTGGGTGGCACACAGAACTGCAGTTCTTTGATATTTACACTTATAAATCAATTTTTCTTTTTAAATATTGAGTTTATGTCTTCATTCCTTCGTCTTGCTTTGCAGGCTGAGTGAATTCTTCCTATTTGCAAAGAGGATGAATACAATTTCTGTATTTTTAACGTCAGTATTAAATTCCTTCTGTATCTCTAAAGTGCAGTTATTAGTAATTTATCATGATCCTAAGCAGCTTCAGTTGTACTGCTAATAAAATAAAAAAAAGTATGGAAATAGTGAAGCAGGAGGTAAAAGGTTGAGTCTTCTACTTCCTGTCGTAATAGTAGTTCCAGCTTTGCGTTTTAATTACTTTTTTATAAATGAACTTTATAAGCCACTCACCTTTAGGAATTGAAGGATTTGAAACGAGGTCTAGTCGACATGCAGGAGGGAAAACTTCTCCGTGGCAACGTGTGTGTGTGTGTGTGTGTGTGAATGTGAACTTTAATACATTGCTGGTTCTGGCATCCCAACAGGCATGGAGAGCAGAGGGCCTCACTTTGTCCACCAGCAGCAATGAGGCGTGCAAACTCTACGATGCAATCCTCACGCAGGTCGTCTGCCTGAAACTCACTTTAAAGTTTCTCTTTTTGATCCCATGCATCTGATCTCTGATGTGTTTACCTTGCAGTATGTGAAATGGCGCAACGATGAAACCCTGGGAGGACTGGAGGGATGCATCTCTGCTATCCAGGCAGCCGATCCCAACTTTGGTAAAAATAAATAAATAATGAACTCCTCCGACGGGGGAAGAAATCGGTGCTTCATTTTCACACTACAAAAAAATATATAAACAGAGCAGAGGTCAGCTGCTCCTTTCATTGTCAGCATAAATGCATAATTTTCTTTTCAAATGTTGACGTTCGTGCACGATCAGCAATTAGTGTTGCTCTCAAAAGGTTCCAGCCTCCTTTTTTTTTAAAATGGATCTGCTGAAAAGAAAAATAAATCACATTCCTCCATCCTCCCCACGTCCATACGAACCTGGACTAAAGATTTAATTGAATGAAACGCATCAATGAGCCAGCTGAGATATAAGAGCTGGAAGTAACAAATAATAGAAAATAACCAGAATTATGTTTTGATCTGAGTGTTGTTGTTTTTTTAAAACATTAACTTAAAGTGTAGTTTTCACACTGTAATCTACTTTTAAAATCACAAGTGGATTTCAGTTTAGTCCTTTAAAAGAAAAAATCTTGCTTTTATGTGTTTGTTTATCGTCATGTGATTCAAACACGAGGCCAGAACCGGCCCGCCAGAGGCTCCGATCCAGACGCCACACCACCGCCAAGAAAAGAAAACATTGAATTTTTAACACCGCTCAAGAGTAGTGGACACAACGTAAACAACATATACTCTGCGCCAGAACAAATAAAATCTTTAAAGTTCAAATTTAAAGGTTATTCGGCTGTTATTTTACCCTCTAAGTTGCTCTGTGTGTGAAACCTGAAGTTATGCGTGTTTGACACCTCAGATTTTATTGTTTCTCTAAGAAATTTGAATGTTTATACAGGCGAATTGAACTGGATCCCTGCTATTGACAACATTTATTTGTTTACTTGTAATTCAGTACAACAGTAGTATGGCTACAACTGCGAGAAAGTACCGAGAAAGTAAGTCAGTAGTTATCTTAAGCGTTTCTTTGTCTCAGCAGGAAAGTTCCAAGATCATGTGATTTTTCAGTTTATTGCCGAGGGAAAGTCCATAAAGGAAAGAGTCAGTGTTTTTTTTTTTTTTAAAGAATTTTTAATGACTGCTGTTCTATGTCTGGCAGTTATGGGTAATGTGATCAGTACGGGTCTGGAGCTGGTGGCCACGGGGCGCTCCCCCCGGCTGGACGCCCGTCTGGCCGCCGCCGTGAGCCGGACCGTGGAGCTCGCCAGCAGCCAGGATATTTCTCCCCGGGAGCGGCTGCACGTCAAAGCCATGGAGCTTTTCTCACGTGGGTAAGATCAGAAACACACAGGCCAGACAGAGGGATTTAACAGGAGGAGCAGGGGAACAATTCTCACCATGAAAATAACCCCGGGCGGTGGGGGTTTTATTTCCCGGAGGGGAAGGCGGGGCCTCCCCGGGGGCACCGTCGGAAGGAGGAAATAAATCTTGGTTGGTAAATTCCTTTGCCCAGCGTGACGTTTCCCATTTAATATTTGAGAGGAATTTGCGATAAGAAGAAATAAGTGGAGATTAAAACTCCTAATTATCACATTTTAACTACTGAGTTTATTGTAACTGTGATGGCGGCAAATTAAAATGATGAAATGAGCTTCACCTTAAAGCACCAAGAGAAACATTTGCAGACTATTTAATGACGTAAGAATTATTTTTAATGCCTATTTTCCAACAAAAACTTACAATTAAAAAAAATAAAGAAAAACTTTCATATTTGCAGCGGCCTGAACTTTCTTTTAAATATTTCTACGTTTACCACATTAAACACAAACACCAGGAATGTGTGCACATTTCAAACACCATCACCACATTGTAGTGGACTTTATTATCACTCCACCATCAAGTGATTTTCAAACTTCCCTTAATGTTGAAATAATAAAAAAAACAGTGCAATTTCTGAGTGAATTTGGTGCAGAACAAATGTTCCTGGACAATAATGATATTAAATACACTGCGATAACGAGAGGATTAGTTAGATAATGAATGAATACAGTATAAATTGACTTTAGCCGTCGGTGTGGGGATTGCATGTTCTCCCTGCTCGAATCCCACAGTCTTTAAACATGCATCTGAGATTAATTGGCTTGGACTAGTTCGATAATGTGTAAAAAATGTTATTTATTATATCAGGCGGAAGATGGCAGCTCATCGTAGAAACAGCAGAGAGAGACAATTCAATTATCCAAATGATCAAAATGACGTGAAACATCACGTTTGTTCACATTGAACACAAACACAGAAATAGTATATAATAATGGGAAATTTAAAAAAAGAATGATTCCGTTTGAATATAACTTTAAAAAAACAAAAAACCTTGTTATACATCAGGTGATCTTCATTCATTCCCCGAGCAGCTTATTGTCTGTATCTAAATTTCACCCGGTCTGAAGAGTCCTATTTGTATTTTATCAGCAGCGTCCTATTTCCCCCACAGTGTTGTCACATATACTTTGTTTCTGGATATTGTCTTGGAGGGATACTTCTGATCCCCTCACAAAGCGTATTGAGCTCTCTTGATTCTCGTGGTTCGCTCATTCTGCATCCCGGAGCTGTGCCTGTTTTTTTTTTTTTTTTTTTTTTTTTTATATATATATATATATATATATATATATTTATTTTTCTTGTAGGAATTTTCCAAAAGCCTGCGGAGTGTGGGAAGACATCCTGGTTGATCATCCCACTGATCTGTTGGCCCTCAAGTTTTCACACGATGGTTACTTCTACATGGGAGCCCAAATACCGCTGAGGGACTCTGTGGCCAGGGTGCTGCCCCACTGGAAACCACACATGCCTTTGTACAGGTAGTGGAGAATGTGACTGTTTATAGGGCTTTATTAAGAGTGTCATCTGAGGACAGCTCAGCATTATGATTTTGCATTAATTAAAATGTTGTTTCGTGGTGAAATGGTTCAGGGCGTTAAGGAGGACTTCACTGTTCTTATTTCAAAAACGTTATCCTTTCTGTTTTTCCGTGCTTTGTGTATACCTTTTTAGGTGTTAGTGTATTGTACATATAATGGGAGTGCATGGCTGCATATAGCTGTAATACATTCAGTGCACAACACATAAACTCTGTCATCAGCAGCCGCAGTCACTTTACAAAGAGCCGCAGTGTCATATTGACCACTTCTCTATTCACTTCTCTGCACCTTTTTTTATCATCTTACATAAAATGCATAGATGAATAAAAGTTCTTTCAGTCTGACGCTTTTATAATAAAACGTTTTTCTTTTTTTTTTCTTCCTCCTGTCAGCTATCTAAAAGGATTGTACTCCTTTGGTCTCATGGAGACTCGCTTCTATGACCAAGCTGAGAAAGTGGCCATGGAGGTGAGAGATTTTTTTTTTTTCCCTCCATTATATTCTGTTGCACACACACTTTCGCCATTATTGTGGCGGGGTGTTCCAGTTCTGTTTGGGTCACTTCAATTCTGCAAGTAATTTGCTGTCAAAAAAAACCAACAATAACAAGCAGCTCATCTCGACCTTCGGCAGCCCGACTCTTCAGGGCTGAAACGCTTAATGCATACAGAGGAGCCGGGTTTAAAAAAAAACAAAAGAAACAAAGGTTGAGGGGGTCACTTGAAGGCAAATTGTGGAACAAAATGAAAGATGGTAGCAGAGAGTTTTGGCGTGCAATCATTTTTGAAATGTCGTATTACGATGCTGAGAAACAGGGATTTCTCTTGGATGACTCCCTCTTGTTTTAAAGGGCTCATATTAGGCAAAAGTCACTTTCTACTGGTTTTCCAACAGTGATAATCGTCCCCATACCTGTGAATGACGCCCCGGAAGTGAAGAAAATCTGTCCTCTCTCTCCCTGGCTTGATTCAGTTCTTAAAAAGTGTGTCGCTCCAACGAGCCAATCAGAAATCAAACCCTATATAGGCAGCTCTGCCCTGGCTCCTGGCACCACGGGAGGAAGTACTTCCTCCCCTCGCCGAGACGGGCATGTGTGGGCGGAGCCAGTGAGCCAATATTCAAAAGGTTGAAAATCAAGGAAAAGCAATAAACTTTGAATGCAACGTTCCTGACCAACGTGAAAGTGTTGAAAAGATGTATACTATAACCCCTTCCAACTCCCGATGTGCAGGGTCTCGCCCTGACCCCCAATGATGCGTGGTCCGTCCACTCCGTAGCCCACGTGTGTGAAATGAAGGCGGAGTTGGACAAGGGCTTAAAGTTCATGGAGAGTAGAGAGAACGACTGGCAGGTACCACTTTTTTTTTCTTTTTTTTTTCCTGATGGATCCATTTGAGTAACCTTGTGAAGCACCGCTGCATTAAAGCCGAAATAGCCTCAGGAAAAGATCTGTAATGTTTAATTCCAGGTATGCGATATGCTGGCCGGTCACAACTATTGGCACTGGGCTCTATACTTCATCGAGAAGGTAAAGACCATAATGAGGTTGTTTTTTTTTTTTTTTCAGTCGAGCGAGTAGTTGGCAGTAGTGGAACTCGTATTTATGATGTCGATTCCCCACGGGCAATTTCAAGGCTGGAGTTGATTATTTCTTTCCAGATTAATTTGTGTTTGCAAAGCGCTACTTATCAACCTCGCTCATTTTTCAAGTTGATATTTTCCCCGCCTCACAGGGGGAATACGAAGCCGCTCTGCAGATCTTCGACGATCAGGTTGGTTCTAAGTAAAAAAAAAAAAAAAACTAGTTTACGTCAAAACTTTGTTGATATATCTCTGAGAAATCCTTTCAAGAATCCTCCGTACACCGGGGACGCGGGCTAAAAGCAAAGTGTTGTGCTTGTCGAGAGTCAAGAGGGCAAGTGTGAGCAGATGGAAGTCAAATCCATACGAGGGATGTGAGAGCCGAGGAGCCACCCACTCCCATTTTCGGTGTCAACTGCCAGAGCTGATTATTTTTTCATTCAGACGCTCTAAAAATAGGAGAGGCATTCAGAAAGCGGAGCCCGCTGATGTCCTGTGCGTTTAACATGGACATTTCGTAATGTTACTTACCGCCGCTGTAAGTTTGAACACAACAGGAATTCTTGCATCACGTTCGCCGGCGTTTTCATGAATGTTTCAACGGGGCCGCGTCGGGGGAGTCCAACAAAACATACGTGTTTTTAAAATTTGATTCCTTCTGAAACGTGTCGTGACGTGACGGGGGGATAGTGAAAGTGGGCTGTGTCTCCCGAAGGTATTCAGACGCTGTAAAGCCTCAGGATCCATGTTGGACACTGTTGACGCCAGCTCGATGCTCTGCAGGCTGGAAATGGAAGGTAAGATGGGGGGAAGTTCAACAAGCCTGCGGGCTTTTCGCAGGTTTTCGGAAAGTGGCGCTCGTCTTGAGGAAATACCGCAACGGCGTGTTGCTAATGGGCTGACGGGCCGCTTTAACATGTAATTTACGACAATTCTCGCCCGCGTGGTCTGACGAGACACCGCTAATGAGGCGAGATAATCTCTGTTATCATACTTAATTAGTCTGTAACTCAACGTGCTCGAGGAGAAATGAGTATAATTACCAGGACCTCTTGCCACAGTTTCCTTTGTGTCTCTTGTTTTCCCGTATAAATTGGTGGCTTATTACCTTAAAAGAGAACGATACAATAGTTTTTTTATTTTATTTAGTTAATATACTATATTAAGACCTGGAAATAGATCTGAAAGTCGTGTGATAATCGGGTTCTCATAGTGAGTTCATGGTGTTTTGATGAAGTTTGGAGAAAACAGGAGCAACATGTAGGATGAGAAGCCGCAACTTTTTGAAAATGCTTGTTTCTGTGGAAAATTTTTGAGAACGACTCCTAAGGTAGAACTTTTCAAAAAAGGCCATTTAAATGTCCACGTCCGTGTTCTCACATTGTTACCGTTTACCTCTGTTTTTTGTAATGAAACCACACACACATACTAGCAAACAACAGCACCCACTAGTGGCCCAACATGAAAACTACAACGTTTTCAGTGTTTCCAATGTAAACGCACATCGTCTTCCAACGTTCCTGTGTCAACGTGAAACTTTTCTGAAGCACAAAAACTTGTTTTGACTTGAAAACGTTGTCGTGTGAACGTGGCCTGATGCTTCGGTTTCGTAGTAATGAGCCGTGGGAGGAGCAGGTGGAACCGGAGCAGGAGAGAGCAGCAACCAAAAGATCTAATCGGCTGAAGACGTTGGAGGCCGATCATGTTCAATCCAGCCTGTTCAAGACAGCTTCCAATATTTGGGCAGATTTTGACAACTGTCAAAAACCCCAGATGCAGAAAATCGTGCAAATCAAATACATTTTCATGGTATTTTGAACCGTACGTCATTTTTGTAAACTTAATATTTTTTGTGAAGATAATTTTCACACTAGACCATCATATTGTAATAATGCACTAAAACTACAAGACACATTTGTTTTCTGTATTTATAGATTATTATGCCACCCTCTTGCTTGCCACCTGATTTCAGATCAATTCACGAGACTTTCTTTTTATTAGAACGGGTTCAAGTATATTCCTGTCGCTGCACTTTTCAGGCGTGTGTGTGAAGGAGCGATGGCAGGAGCTGCTCCAGGTCACCCGGCCTCACACCGAGGATCACGTGACCTTGTTTAATGACCTGCACTTCCTCATGGTGTCGCTGGGAGCGAAGGAGAGCGCCACATCCCGGCGTCTGCTGGAGGGCCTCCAGGAATTGGCTGAGTGAGTCCTGCGCCGTTTCTTCCCCCTCACTGCACGCCTCCTCGCCCACCTTACGTAAGAGCGGCTTATGTAAAAGCGAGACCAGAAACGCGGCTCGGCGTGGGATGCGAGATGGAGAGAGGGTTGGGAGTCGGGGGGGGGGGGGGGGGGGGGGGGGGAGAGGAGGAGGAGGAGGAGGGCCCTCGTCCCGCCGAAGCAGCTGCCGTCTCTGTGGAGGTCTGTGGTCGAAGTGTACTGACCACGAACAGCCTGCGCGCGCCACATAACAGCTGCCATTTAAAGAAAGGAAAAGATGGCCTTGAAGATGTCGTGTTGTTCTAAATATGTTCTAAGTATTTTTTTTTACAATTTCCTCCAAAAATCTGGCTCCAAAGTCCACCTCACATTTAAAAACAAAACAAAAAAAACAACAACAACAACCCAGAGAACGACTGCAGTTTGGACTCTTTTGAACTGAACGTCGCTCTTCCTTTCAGAGGTCAATAAAACAATGGAGAAAATAAACCAGCCTGCAGATTTATCTGATCATTTCTCTATTTAGGGCCCGATTTAATAAAATGCTGAATTGCAGTTCGTCTCGCGTTCTGACATCTTGTGCAAACAGAAGCTTTTCAATGACGGTTTTATTTGAGTGTCAAACAGACTTTTCATCTTGAGTGGGCAGGACCGGTAAAATAGTGCCACGAAAACCTTTTTTTTTAAAATGTAAACTTAAAGTTTTCCTTTGTTGCGGCGCAGAGTGGGACGGAGCTCTCGGCCCCCCCACAGGCACAAAATGAAATGTGATACCATGGAGTCCGACGTGATGGTGGAGGAAGTACCCCAACATGTCGGAGCAATAAAGGAGGTCATGTCAGACGTGATCTTTGGTGTGGAACATTTGTAAATCAGCTTAAACACACTGTCGCCCATTTTATTTTTATACATGCAAACTAGCAGAAGAAGCATCGAGTGTGATGCATCATCTCATCCTTTTTTTGTTGGTTTTCCAAACCCATGGCAGACAAACTAGATAAAGGCAGAGAGGTCAAGTTGAGATCCTCTGGACATGTGCTGAGGAGAGATACTTCATGTTTTGGACGAAGGATGTTGGCGCTGGAGCTTCCAGGACAGGGGACAGAAAGGCCTCAGAGAAGGTTTCATGGATGGCGGCTTGCCGTACCGCCCACGTTCCGCCCACGTGGACATTTTCGAATAATAAAAAAAAATAGTGTAAAATTTTGCCAAGTCTGTTGGAGATTATTTGGTATGACTTCAGTGGCGGCTGGTCAATAGAGGGCGCCGGGGCTCTGGACCTGCAGGTCAGGTTCAACTTTCTCCAGTTTAGTTATTTTTATATGCACACAAACAGGAATGTGTTCGGAATTTTTGCAACGGGGTCCAGATTTGTTAATGTTTTTAAATGTTTAGATATGCTCATATTTATTAATGACAGAAAATCTAACCGCTTAAAAAAAAAAAAAACTGTTTATTTTGCACCTTTCTTTTTTAGGTTTCTTTCAAAGCATTATAAAATGAATGGCGTGTTGTTTGAAAATATACCTGATATACATTTTGTTTCCCCTAAACTCAGACTAACAAAGCATATTCATTTTCAAAAAGAGACTAATTAAGCATCTGCTTGTATTTGTTTGCTAGTATGTTAATAAAAGAGTCTTAATAAGTCTCTCTATTCACGAGCTGTTTAAAAGAACTATGATGTTTCGCCACTAGGGGGCCTCTCTCAATCTAAAAAAGGCAAGATTGTTGTAAATGTGGTTTATAAACGTACTGTATTTAAATTAAGTTAACACTGGCTGAAATCGAATAATAATGAAGAGCCCCACTTAAGAAATTTCTCTCCAGCCGCCACTGATTTCCATCCTTGTGGACGAGGTGTAACAGCAGAGGAGGTGGAGGATTGTGAAAGCTGAAGGCAGAAGAGAGTCCGAAAGATTAACGCGAGTCTGCAACGAGCCCAATAGGCACGGAGAGAACATGCAAACTAAAAACCCGACGTGCACAAAGTCCACAGTCCAACTGGGGATATTTTCCCTTCAGGTTTAATCCCACAGACAAAGACAAAATGAATTTGATGCAGATCTGCGATTCTTAATTCAGTCTGACCTCACAATTTTAGTTTTCTCAAAATCTGCCACGGCATAGCTTTTTTTTAAATTTACATTTATATGAAGTTTTCAAAACACATTAGTCTTTCACAGACTTTAAAGAGGGGAACTGTCTCTTAATTATTTGAAAAGAATCATGATTAAAAAGAAATTGCAGTGATTGAAACTCTAAATGACTTTATTAATACATACACACATTTTCAGAACTGAGGTTTTAGTAAGTGGGATTAACCAGAGAAAAAATGTAAAATAAGCTTGAGTTTCAATTATGAAATTCAGCATTCAACCAAAAATTATTTTAATGCAACTTTGTTGGCATTGACCCAGCGCATGAGGTAGAGATAACGCTTCTTCTTCTTCTTCTTCTTCTTCCTCTCCTCCTACTCAGGGAGCCGGGGGACAATCAGCAACACCAGCTGGCTCAGACTATGGGCATACCAATGTGTCAGGCCATGATAGACTACAACCAGGGCGATTACAAGCACGCTGTGGAGCGTCTGTACCCTCTACGCTACCGCATGGTGGACGTAGGCGGGAGCGATGCCCAGGTAACGTCTGCAGACATGAGTGAATACTCACAGGAAGCATGAAAAATTCAACAAAAAATCAAAATCAAAACCAAACCTTGGTTTGCTGTTTACAAGGTTCACAAGCTTTCAGCCTTGAGGCTTTGCTTTTTTTTTTTGGGGGGGGGGGGGGGTCATTGGTCATTGTATATTGTGTTGTTGTTTTTTTCACTTGAGTTTAAAAAGAGGAAGCGAGATCGAGCCAGAGGTGAAGGAGTCTGGTGTGTAAAAGCTACAGCCTTTCAGTCCAAGAAGACGACATGAGAACGTGCAGCAGCGGCGCAACGACACATGAATTATGAATCTTAGTGATGGATGCTGATGGACACTTTATGCATTTTATGTTTCTTTTTTTTTCTTTTTTTTTGTTGCCGTTCTCCGAGGTGCACGAGTGAACATGCAGTCCAACACAGAAAGATGATACGGCGTAGTGAGCGATTCTCACTAATGGCTTTGTGCACTTTTGTTTACAGAGGGACGTGTTCAATCAGCTGCTCATTCACGCAGCCATGAAATCGGATGATCAACACCACCGGAAACTGGGAAGGTGAAACGTCACACCCCTCAGATATTCACAGCTTTACATCTCATGTTTTGTATATGTGAGTCTGCTCGAGAGGTTGTGTTTGGAAGCTCTTGCATTATTCCAAACATTGGATTTCATCATCAGATCGTATAGCTGCTGCTGGGACTTCTGTCCGCCCTGCTTTTCTCTCGCTGTCTGTCTCCGCACAAGTCGTCGTCATGCTCCCATTATGTCTGCACCTCGCGTTGCACTTTCATTATTGATCTGCTTTGGCCTTTCAGCTCCTAATCTCGTTGAATCTGTGTTGTGAATTCCCCCAGATGTCTTCTGGTGGAGCGAGAAGCCGTGAGGCCCGACTCCCCTCTGACCCGTCGTTTGATGCAGAAAACTCTGGCTCTCCACGGCTAGCGGCGAATGGCAAGGTGCCCCCCCCCACCCCCCCACCCAAAATTAATAAAAACATCAAAGTGGGGTCGTAAACTGATGTGTTTGACTTTCAGATGCTTCACGCACCGGCAGGAACTTGGCACGGACACACAAGACAGCTGAAAACTTTTATGCCCTATCAGAAAACTCGATGTCCTTCAAGCATGAAGACCCAAAGTGTTCATTACGAAATAATCAGGAAATAATAAATAGCCACATGAGATGTATTAGAAAAAAATTAATAAAATACCCCTTCTCTGATGTTTTCACACCGTAATAGCTTTTTAATTGAACACTTTTCATTTTTATTTTCATTTTCCTGCTCCGCAGTCAAGACAAGTGACATTATGAACTAAAATGTGACTTAATGAATATATTTGGCACAATCACGTTACACATGGAAAAAAGAAAACAGCATTTAATAAAAAAAAATTTTTTAAAAATCAATTAATCTCGTATGACATGATATGAATACACTTTTTTCCATTTTCTTTAAAAATTATTCGGTACTGAAATATTTGTGATTCTGGGGGAACTATTTTTCACGTGACTGACTTGACATCAATGCTGAAGATATTTCTATGATTTTTTTTTTTTTTTTTTTTTTAATGCTACACTGCCAAAGTGCTGAATGTGAGTGGACACACCTGTTCAACATATAAACATAGAAAATGTCTGATTCAGTTGATTAAACTGGATTTTATTACCAAACTTGTCACATTTAAAAAATAAATACTTTCAAGGATTCAGTTTGATGTTGGTATAAATACAAACAAAAAAAAAAGCGTATTCAGAATGAACACCAGGCACTTTGCAAGTGAGTGACTGTAACAGTGTACGCCTGTGGGCCAACAGCACGTTACATCATCTACTCTTACGCTGCAGTGATACGGTGGCGGTACACAAAGACGTCCTTGCACATGTCAGAGGAGTTGAATGAAGCGCTGCGAGTTGTTTTCTTCCCTTCTCCTCCCCTGTGTCGGGCCCGCGCTCACAACACTGAGGTAATCTCGTCTCGGATCTGAGAGATCAGGATCTGGGACAGCACAATGCCTGCAATCTGGAGGACAGCAGCAGCCACTTTAGATTAGAGAACAGACTCCCAGCAACTGTACGGCCCGTACCGAGCATCCCAAGGTCCCTCACAAGGGTGCTGCAGTGCTCATTTGCCAGCGGAACTTTATAAGCATGATTATAAGATTTTTCCTGTCAATCATAAGGCCCGTTCTACAAAACGACTGTGGAAGATTTTGGGGCATTTCACTGTATTTTACACCAGAAGGTTTCATTAAAAATTGGCTTTGTGTTGAAATTGTAGTTATTGTCAGGGTTATTCTGGTACTAGTTTACTAGTTCAGCACACCTGAGGTGAAACTGGGCCCTGGGGGATAACCTGGGTCAGAACCACCAGACGCTACAATCTTGATTTTTCGGTGATTTTCGAAAGTCGTCTTTGTGTAACCGTCTGCAATATTTTATTTATTTTTAATCTACGATTAATTTGATGTTTTTACAATTTGCTTGGCGGTTTGGTGGCCGGCTCGCCGCCTCCCGGAGGCCGGTTTTGGGACACGGGCTTTCTGGTTGACAACCCTTCACCCAGATTGTGCAGTTCTTTGGTTCAATCCCCAGGAGTGACAGGGTGAATTTAAAACTTGCCAACTCTGTGGTTCCAATTTCCAACTGGCAGGGGAATTTGCAGTTCAGTGTGGATTGATTCACTGCAGCAAAGATTCCAGATTCCACTTTTTTCACTTCGCTTCTCGTGGTTATTGTAAAAAAGTCTTGTCAATTGTCACACGAGAACAAATTTATTGTGTCATTATTTTACTCGTGTGGCCCGGTGGAGATCAAACGTCGCCGCTGAATTAAAACGGCTTTGACAGCACTGCTATAAAAGTGGAATCGCGAAGCGTTCTTCACACAAAGACGATACACACATTTGGTGGCAAACACAGCCGAAGCCGAGGCTTTTCAATAATTAATAGTTTGAGTTAAATGTGGTCCGTTACACAGACAGATCCAATTATGGTGTTTACCGAGGATATGCCAGACTAAAAGAAGAGAACTTCCATCGTCAGATTTGCTGCACATCAGAGCTGCACGAGCACTAATGCAATTGTTTTTTTTTTTTTTTAGAAGACTGAGACTCTGTGGGCGATTCACACTCGAGGAGAATCACCGGGGAGCCAATCAGAGATGAGACTGAACGCGATCAGGCCGCACGCTGCACGAGAACGTCACCTGAATCATTTTGATAAGCAAGTGGATTAATTATTAGGAGGCAGCTAATTAGATTTCATGGTTAATCAAACAGACCGACTTGTGCAAATTGACACCACTTAGTGCTTTGGGATTTAAGTCTCAGGATCATCTCTCACAACATGCGATCACATTATATCATCACAGGCAGATTTCAACCTTGGTTGCAGATTAACCTGCTCTTTCGCTCTAGAGCGGTCTTATAAATGAATAATGTGCAGTTAAAGTTTCATTGTCCCACTGTGCCTAGTTATTGCTGTCTAGGTAAAAACCTCCATCTTAAATCACTTCTCTTCCAGTGGCCTCACATTAACCTGACGCCTCATGATGGTTTCCTGGAGAATTTGACTTTTGATTTGATTTTTCTTTCCTTTTTCTGCTTTTTGTACAAAGACAAAAGGAGCTTGGGCAGAAAAAGCTGTTGGACGCTCGCAGACTTGACGTTTCTATGTGGGCTGCTTCAAGCAAGGTACAGGGTCCTGATTGATAAAGTGTTTCCTGGGTGGTTTTGTGTCCAAACTCACTCTGTAAATTTGCCTTTGAGGAAGCAGATGGTGTCAATATGTCGATCGCTTAATGCTCAATCCAGTGGGCCTCCAGTTGATACCTGTATTGACTGGCGCTTGTGTCTGTGAGCTTATTTAAGACAAAGCTATAGAGTCATCTTGGCGCCGAAGGGTCTGAGGTTGGCTGTGGCAAAAACGCTGTGGCCAATTAGAGTTGAGGTGATTAAGCGCATGCGTGACGTTACCTGAGGCAAGGCCAGACCCAAGGCGAGGGCCCCGACCAGCAACAGATGGGACTCGATCCACATCACTGCTTTATCTGCGCAGCCCACCGGGTAGATCGACTTGTTGGCCTCAAGGTATTTCTGGGTTTGAACCCCGAAGCCACACATAGTATTGACCACTGTCTGTGCAGCACATGGACAAAGAGGAAAAACAGAGACAAAAATTAGTGTGATGATCTTCATCACCTCATAAACTCAAACTTTTTAGCATGTCCTCCGCCACTTTGCACAACTGTTAATATCGTGGCTGCAAACAGTAAAACGTAAAACGACTTGGAGGCAGTTTTTTTTTTCAATGCAGTTACAGGATGCTACCAGCAGGTTGCAGCACTTCATCAAGTCCTGCGCTATTTAATTATTTCTTCCCCCCCCCCACCACTTCTTTCAGCCATGAAGAAAAAGGTTGCTATGATGTGTTTTCAGTGTAGCATGATGTTTAATCAATATAAACGTGATGCCTTTACATAAAACCTTCAGTTTTCTTTGTCAGTGGTGGCCTTCAAGCTGAACTGCTGCCTCCAAGATGTGAGATTAGACTGTGATATGGTGTGCATCTTTGTGTGAGGGCACATGCATGTATTCATGCATGTATGAGCACTGTATTTACATATATACAGTTTGTGGGCTTGCATACATCCTCATCTGCACATGTCTCAGTTTTATGCATAAGGATCATTGCTTCCGTGGGGAAAAAATTAAATAAAATCGTAAAACCTTCAGGACCTGAAATTTGAAGACGGGAAATCATCACTGCCAACGTTGCAACAAAGCCTGATAATGTTACTACAGGCAATCATTCACTTAGCATAACAATTGTGGGTACTGTGTGATGTATGATGGATAAGACCGTTACATTCCTGTCGTTTGGCTGATATTCAGTCCGGCTTCATTTTACAGCTTATTCCCATGGCGATAGTGTTATTCTGCACCTTTTTTTTTTTCTCTTCTTTCTACCAAGATGCAAATCATCTCTTGGGTTCAGCAGATGACTCACTCAAGACATTCAAAGTCACACCACAGTCATTGTGTCTGAGCTTCACGGGGACGGAGCCGGTCAGTCATTACGAGACCAGTCTTGTGTCTGTCAGCCTCCTGAACCCCGAGGAAAAGAAAGCCGTACCGCAGCAGTTTGTACCTGCATGTGTCTGTCGCCTCCGGGCAAAAGAACCACTGCAGCTGTTTTCGACAAAACTTGTGTACAGATCCAGTGTCAGAATAATCAAAACGCTGTTTGACACAGTCAAACAAGACGGGCTGTGTATTTGTCTGTCACAGAGATAATTAGGAGGGATATTTTATTTCACTGTAGTTCTTCTAATTAAAAATGAAAAGACACGGTGGATCTGTAAGATGAGCTGCCTCGTTGATGACGTTTTCCTCTGATGGGGGGAACGTGTGGAAGCACTTTTTCAAAGACCAAAATGTCGATCTTTCAAACTTTTTTTTCTGTCATTGGACACACACCGCTGCAGCTGTGTTGACGCGACTCACAATATTTGATCAAAAGTGCCTCTTGATGTCGCCTGAGAAGCAGGTTATTGATGTTTTCAGTCTGAACTCTTGTTCTCCACATGTTGGTTCTACAAGCCAGTGATTAAAATAACCCTTTTTCTGGAGCGACCCACATTTATACCATTGCAAACGGGCAAAACCCCTCCCCACCACACTACATACATTTACAAAATAAAAGGCGAAGGAACCTCACAACGTGAAATACAGTCTCTTTGTTATGTTCTGCAGCGATGTGCTCCTTCTCTCCGAGGATAAACTCTTTGGGTCTACACACCGTCTCGGGGTGTTTGGTTGCAATTTCCAACGTTCACTCGCCAGTTTTTCACAGCAAAAGATGCATTCAGCTCTTATTTTTGCTTCTATGAAGTTGTATCGTACACTCTTATTTTTCTTTTTGACCGATTCATCTTTCTCTTTACGCTTTGGATTCTCGTTCCTTAATTTGCAAGCTTACCTTTGTGTATATTAGAGACACTATTAAATAATAGATATTTTTAAGATGTTTTTGAATAATTGATCCACTTTAGATGGAAAGGCGAAAGCTTGAGATTGTTGTGATGAATTAATTTTATCACAACAATCATGATCTTTGTGAATCCCATAGAGGTCAGGCCTGCTTTAAGTTATTTTCTTCCAATATGTGTCCATTATTGTCAACTTGTTTGCTTTTGCCCAAATGAAACGTCTCAATTACGTTGGAAAAAGAGAGATTATAGGTTCGTAAACTTTTCTATGCAGGTTCAGAACTAAAGGAGAACAAAGTAATCTCTTTCTCTGACTTATTAGTGGCTTTACATCAGTCAGTATTTTGGAAGCCGCCCTTTTATGAAGAATTGTTTTAATGCTGATCGTGTAATTATTATTATTATTATTTTTTCAAAAAATTTTAGTTTATGTAAGTGTACAAAGGTAGAACAGAAAACAACAGGAGTGCAGTAAGACACGGCGTGATCTGAGCAGCATTTCAAAGAAAAAAAGAATTAATTCAGAAAATGCAGATTTTTAAAGTTTGAGTCTGTCGCTTGCCCGTGCAGCTGTACTGATGTTAATTAACAAACTTTGATCAAATGTGTCACTGATCTCAACAACGGAGCAAGTTAATGATGGATAGTGACGATGTTTCCAGCTTCAACCCTGCTAAATTAGCTCTGATTAAGCAGAGAATACTGTTTTCCTGAGTTATTGTTTTCATTGCATGTGGAAGCTCATTTGCTTTTTCACATGGGACACATGCTGGAGTCAGAGTGAAGTTTAAACTTTGTGCAAATGGTGTTACTTTTAATCATTTTGCGGCTTCATTTGTCAGAAAAATATTTTTAATTGTAGCATTTTGCAAGCTGCCCTTTCATGAATAATTGTTTTAATGTAGAACGTGTAATCATCAGCTAATTTATGAATGGATAGTTTATGTGTGTGTTCGGGTTGGGGGGGGGGGGGGCACATCTTGATTATAATCCAAATGGAGACTTGGTTGGTGAAGTGCTGATGAAAGTAGATCTGCTTTACACATGTGCTTAAGCAGAAAACCTGGAGACAAAGATGTGAATTTGACTCATCTAATGACTGCACATTAATCTTTTTATAGTGAAAATTTAGCCAGACGCACCTCCATGTAGAAGTGTTAAACGCTGACTCTAATTATCAGTTTTTTGTGAAACGTTAACGCCTCGTTGGAAAAAAGAAAATTGTAAGAGCAGGAGTGTAGCAGAAGTAAGGCATAGAGCAGAGGTTTACAACCTTGGGGAAGAGGGTTAGGGCCACTGTGAAACTTTAAAAGTCAGAATTCTGAGTTTATAAGTCAGAATTGTGAGAAAAAAGTCTGAAGTCAGTTTTTTCTGGCGGTAATCCTCTTCCTTAGTCGCCTTTATGACCAACAGAGCCATTTGTTTTTGTGATTTTCCACAAAACACATTTAATCCTTGAAATGAGGCTGAGACAGCTTCTAAAGTTTCATACACAGTACATAGAGAGTTTTGAAACACGGACAAAAATTATATTTTATGTTGCGTTTATGAAGTTTCAATTATAATTTAGGATGGGAAACATTTCATGACATTTTCAGCTGTTTTTTTTTACTGATTTTAGAGGTTTCACCTTTCTTTTTCTTCTCCTTCTTCTCACTTTTTAACTAAAAACTAAATTTTAACAATTTCGCTCTCTTTTAAGCAGTTGTTGCATGTTTTTCCCTAATTTTTAAGCTATTTTTCAATTTAGTAAAACATGAGGTTAGCAAGCAGGATTTTAAACGTTGCCTTTTACGCCTGCTGATGCAGCTTTATTGATGTGATTCTCAGGTTTTGAGTCAATGTTGAAAAAAATTGTTCCAATGTTCGAATATTCCATTATATTCTCTCTCTTTAGTCACGGTTCAGATATTAGAAGCACTTCAGAGGACGAGGACCTGATGAGGGCTCTTCTCCTTATGAACTATTTTCTTTTCATGCTCAACAGCTTTTCTTAGTTTTCTTTTACACAAGGGGACACCTCTCGACGATGCTCCAGCAGGAGACTGTGTTAGTTTTGCGCTGCTTTCAAGCGGTGAATGCGGAGGTTTTGCATGCAAACATTTCACCATGATGTGTGTTGAGACGGGGGGAAAACGGACCTCTCCGGGAACTGGGGTGCAGCAGGAGTAAGGCACGGCGCAGCGCTCTGAGCTCGGGTTCTCGTGTGTGCAATTAAAGTAGAGGTTCCAGGACCAGTCGGTGTAGTTATTCCACCCACAGCACTTGAACTGAGAGGAGAAAAAAAAAAAGCAAAGGGGAGAGTCCAGCACAGGTGTGTATATTTAGAAACATGGTCTGAGTCGGAGCTGTACATCCTGCCAGTCTGGGCTTCTCCCTTGGGAAAACCCGGGCTCTTAAGTGTGCCAGTATGCACAGATGGAAGGAGGAATATCACATGAGGAGACCCACCGTGTACAGGAACTGTATCTAACATGGAACCTCTCATGTGGAAAACCCTCACCAAAGCCCAGTGATAAATAAACATAACACTTACAGCTCTGAGGTCACTGGCTGTGGTTTGTTGGTTTAAAGCGCAGCCTCATTCAATAAACCACTAGCTGTGATCAATGTGAAGGCCCGTGTGATGTGGATGGCTACAGACAAAACTCAAGCCACACCAGATAAGTGGGATTGGCCAGAGCACCTCTTTCTGGATGTAATCCATCAGGTTCTGCAGATCCAGGTCATCCCTGTAGTGAACAATGGCTTTCTTCACAAATTTCCCCAATGCGTCCTGCGTCTGCGAAAAGAGAAGATTTGCGCAGAAAAAAAAAAAAAAAGAAAAATTCTTTAATATCAGCCCTTTCACATTTTAAAAAATTATGTCCGTTAAGTTTTAATAACTTCATTTGAATAGCCAGAGGAGAACTATCTACAAATGTCTTTATGGCTCGGCTGTTAAGGTGCTCAGTGACATGGTGAAGCCTCCCAGGTTTTTCTGGCTCAGTTAATTACTCGGGGTCCATTTATGGAGAGAGTGTCTTTTTGTGAAACGTCCGTTGGGCAGACGCTTTGGAAATCCTGTCTGAGCTCAGGATGGATCATATCGGGGATCATTTCAAATCCAAGTTAAAACGCTTTCCGAGAAGTTGTCAGGCTTGTATTTATGCTTAATCGGGTGGTTTTAATCATACTATAATTGTCATTTTCATACACAGGAGTTATGTATTGTTGTGCTGCACAGCTTATGTATTTTTTATTAATGGCCACCAAGGGATGCATGCTACAAAATTAGTTTTTAGGCCGTAAAAAGATATACTGTGCAGCATTAGTGTTTTCATTGCGTATTCCATGCCCGTGTATCTGTCTCTATAAAGCTGAGCAAATAATATTACACGTCTAAAGGGGACATATGCTGTCATCTTATTTGCATCGTGTATGCACACTGTGGGATGTATCAAAGCTATAGACAGCTGCAGAAGAAGAACTGCAGGAGTGAAGCATGCATAATGAAAAATAAGAAATCCCACTTATGCTTTTGAAATCAATACATGCGATGAACACAAAACTCTGCATCTCCAGTGGATTACAGCATGAATTTGTTGCTTTATTGCGGGGATTCTCTCGCACGAGGTGAATGAACAAAATGTCACTTGAAGCGTGAATGCACTGATTTGATTGAATATCAATTACGTAATGAGGATTTCAAATGAATTCTCACCAATTCAAACTGTGCGTTTAGGCCCATTTGTTTCTCAGCTCTCATTGTTCATCAAATTTTTTTTATCAAATCTTCATTGTTTTTCAGCGTTGGTGAATCTTTGCATTGCTAATATTTAGCTTTTCTGTCATTTCGTCCCTTTTAAGGGAGTGAAAACAATGGTTAGAGTGACTGAGTCCAGATGTAAGATATGTTAATAAAAGCACTGTGCGCTAATAAGCAGTTGAACTTTAAAATTTCATCTTGCTCCAAATGACTGGGTGGTTTGCTGAAGGCTCCGTGAGACGTTCATTTTGCAGACCGTGTTGGAACAGGTTATGTTGACAGATACTCCGAGCTCTATCAAAATAGCCCGGATATTTATCCCGAGGGGATTTTTTATTACTAAACCGTGCGAGGATTTGCACCCCCACGAATCCCTCCCTTCCACGTGGTGCAGCTTGCTTGTGGGCTTTGGAGCCCACTGTCACACTATGTCATTAGCGGCAAAGTCTCCTTCAAGGGATCTGTTGAAATGGAACATTTAGTTCCACTTTGAAGTGCCGAAGCATTTGAATCATTTAGCGGGGAAGGATGCTGGGAGGGTTGTTAAACTGCTCTGTTTAGCAGCAGGCAGTCCGAGCGCTGACAAGGGAACACAAGGGAGAGGAGGGCAGAGGTATCGTCAGGCACCTCGCCACCTCACGTGGATGTCAGGGGCCGGGTGTTGTGCTGTTGTTCCCACAGGAGCCTTAATGGGATATTACTCAAGGAGATAAGTGGATGTTAGAAGAGGGAGCTTTCCAATCTCTGCAGGCTCTAAATCAATCACCGGAGTCATAATTGGGGCTATGAGATATACAGTACATAGGCATGTGTATATATATGCGAATTTATTCAATTTTATTATGTGTGAGGTGATAATGAGGCTTTTCATCGCCCTTCAATACTTCAAAATTATTTATCATCCACAAACTGGTAATGATTTGCCGAGAACAAGGAGGCTCAAGTAACATCCAGGCAACAAATAGTTCTGCAAGGAAACCGTCGGTGTATTCAATGTCGTTCTTTGTCTACAGCAACTCCTCTGAAGGACGGAACATTTCAGCAAGCTCGATTTCACTTTGAATCCAGCGATGGGGCATTGCCGTAACACCCTGAACCACAATAAAACCTGATTGAATGGCTGCTCGTGTTTTTCACCCTATTCAAACTTTGTTTGATGTCACGGCGTCCTCGCATCGTAACTATACCGGGAGGAAAAAACTTGTTCGAATCGCTACAGAGAGACGAGCTCATGTTTCTTTTTCTTCAGTCAGTCCACGAAACCAGCCAGACACATTTGCAGGGTTTATAGACAGCGACACTGACACTGATTTCCACTGGAAACCCGTAGTGTGCACCTTTCTCATTTTCTCTGTGCATGCTGTGCTGTGCTGCAACCCCCCCCCCCACACACACACACACACACACACCCCTGGGGGGGCCAGTGGGCCCATTTGTACATTGAGATACCCGCCTTATTAGGTTGTATACAATGTAGTTTAGAAAATGTGCAGAATGTGCCAAAAGCAGGGGCAGAATATACTAAATCAATGTTGCTCAGGGTCGATGTCGGTGTCACTGTGGAGGAGAACTGGAGACCAAATGTGACCTTTCAGTAGCCTCATATTATAGAGTAACTCGGCCATAGCGTACGATCGCAGATACCTGATCGGAGTAAAAGAATCCCAGAATTGCTATGGCGAGCTGGGTGAGGAAGACCAGTGTCAGGCTGAAGGAGAACTAGGATAGGGAAAAGAGGGAAATGTTAAACTTTTATCTGATTTAACAGGACAGAAGTGAAGTGGTTGACTGTGGTGCCTGAAGATGTACAGCCTTGGCTTTGGATGCAGTGTAATCAGCCAGTATTAGTAATGAGTACGTCAGGGCTATTACTGTCTTGAGGAGGCGAATGTTCTCTCTGAGGGCTCCGATGCAGCCACAGAAAGTGATGAAGAACATGACCACCCCCACCACAATTAGGATGACAGCCGGGTCGATCAGGAACGTGTCCCGCACCGTATCTGGCGGAGAGACGGGAAAACAGCATCTGTTTAGGTAGCTGCCCACCTTCAGCCCTTCCCCGCTCCTTCTCTCCCCTCATTCCACATCATCATTTGAATTAATTCCATCCCAAATGCCGTTTTCTATTTCACATTGTCCCCACCTACACTAGCTGTCTCCACTCTCTGAACTCACCGATGATTTAATGAGGATTATGTGAGATGCAGCAGCGTAATCAGCGAGTGCTAAGCTCAGGTTAATCTTTTTTGTGCACTGCATCAACTGCACATCACAAATTAAAGGTAAAAATCAGGAGGCCAGGTAAACTGAGGATAACGTCAGAACCCAGCAGTACCAACCGTGACGGCTCCACAGATGCGCAGCTGAATCAGGTCGCGTGATGTTGAAGCAACGTGATGCCATGTTAGGCACTTCCTGTCGTTTGGGTGGGATGGGTATAGACGCATAATCTGATTGATTCATCCCAGAATAAAATTGGTTTCTTTCTGCCATTTCTCAATCAAGCTCTAAGACCAGAGGCGGCGTACGTTTTTTTGTTTGTTTTTAATTTAACCAGATCGGGCATGAGAGATCACATCAATTGCTTCCTGTTAAATCTAGAATAGAATTTCAAATCCTTCTTTTAACCTATACAGCTCATAACAACCAGGCTCCATCATTCTTAGGTTTTCTAAAAGTAGAATGGGAAGCAGAGCTATCACGTTCCTCCCATGTGGAACCAGGTTCAGTTGGGGAGGCTGAGATTAGTCTCTACTTTTAAGGTGAGGTTTAAAACTTTTCTATTTAATAAAGCTTACAGTTAGAGCTGATTCAGGCCCCCCCGGACCATTTTCTAATGAAGCCGTTAGAGGTTTAGACAGCTTCTCTGCTTCCTCACTCACCATGTTTCACCAGTTCATGTCACTGGCTGCTCTCTGGTTCTGTCCTTTTCTCTCTTTCTGTCCCTTCACCTCTGAGTCTGGTTCTGCGGGTTTCTTTCTGTTTAAAAGGGAGTTTTCGCCTTTCCACCATCTCCTCCGCTCGTTTATGTGGAATTGTTGGTTTTTCTTTGTGAAAGTGCCGTGAAATGACCGTGTTGTTTTTGGCGCGACAGAAATAAAATTGAATTGGATTTCACACCAGACTGTTTTCTGAGAGCTGCTCGGTGCTGTAGTAGTCGGCAGTCTCTCACCTCATCGTGAGAAAAACATGGGTTCAAATCCAGACTGTTTTTTTTTTTCCCCGTATGTGCTAGGTAGGTGCTTTGGTTTCCTCCGACAGCCCAAGAAAGAATGCATGTTAGTTTAACTGGTGATCCTAAATCACCAGTAGCTGTGGGTGTGAGTGTGTCTCTGGACTGGTGAACTGTCCTGGGTGTACCCTGCTATAGAAGATGGATGGATGAGTTTTGTTGTCACCAGCTGTTCACATTTACAGTTAACCCCTTATAGATCAATCCTCCTGCTTACAGACATTAAAGCTAATTCACAAGTAGTAGACTGGGTAAAATACATAAATACATTATAAATAATTGTATTTTAAAACCCAAGTGAAGCAGCAGGAAGCTACATTGAGAGTTTCCCTCCTAAATAATTTAAGAAGACATTTAAATATTTAGCTTGGTGAGCCAAAAGCAATAAAATAATTATTAGGGTGAGCTGGTGAGAAGCTGGAAAGGTCCTATGAATAGGCCTGCAACTGTCATTTCTGTTCATTTTAGCTTATTTAAATCACATTCAGTTTGAAAATTCAGTTTTTTATGGGAAAATAAATAACAAAAAATATATGATTTCTTGTCAAATTATTCTGAAAGCAAGCATGCTTTGAACAGGAATACAATTAAATGTGCAGGTAGTACACATACCTGTAGCTTTCTGTACTTTAGCATAAACCCCAACAGCAACAATCAACAAGGAGAAAACCTGTAGAGAAGAAAAATAAATATCAGTACAGCATTAAATTCCTTGTTTTTATTGCATATTCTGGCTCGCTGCAAGACTCATCAACATTGTGTTGTAAAAGAAAACTCCCGTCAGGTACTTCTAAGTTTGCCTTCTCGTCTTCGCAAAGCCAATAACAAGCATCAGCTCTGAAATTCATCCGGATTTATCCTTCATTTTAACTCACAGAAGAAATAAAAATCTTGTTGCGAAGCAAGTCTGTTTCTTCCAGTCTGTCAGCCATGACAGGTGTGATTAGATTAGGGATTTTAAGCCTTTCTCAGGTGCTGAGTATTCAGAGCACCTGCAGCCATGTGTTCACGATCAACAGGATTTCAACAGGAAGGGAAAAAAAACATCAACAAACCAACAAAACATACAGATTGTCCAAGTTTGGAGGGTGTTAACGCTAAACTCAAGGAATCATGTTCAGTCCACTTGATATTTCTCTGTGTAGCAGAACTCCCATGGTTGAAAACGTCTTTCTTTCACTTTCGACCATGAATGATCTCATTTCTGGAGAGAAACCTTGACCTTGGTTTTAAGAATTGTGGTTATTATCCACTGAAGTGTGTGCGTGCGTGCGTGCGTGCATGCGTGCGTGCGTGCGTGCGTGCGTGCGTGTGCTACTTCACTCTAACAGGTTTTACACAATAGAACAAGTCGAATTACAGTTTCCAGCTGATTGCTTTGTCAACACAACTCCCCTTCCTTCATTTGATTGTTTTTCCTCCCCGGTATATCGTAGGCTGTTATTCCCAGCCTTCGGATTCTTAGGAAAGATTCCCTCCTCAATAATTTGATGTTACAGCAAACTGTGCTTCTGTCTACATCTGTTTTGTTTCATCGAAAAACTTTGTATGGCATCTCTGGTGGTCCTATTACGTGGAACGACTTGCAATTGAAGTGGTTTTCTATTTTATTTGACCGTCCTTCATGTTCAAGCCATATCTTATATACTGAGATGTGAAGAGTTGGACTAAAATGGTATATTTTACCAGTTTGGAATAGACGATCTGCCTTCAGAAGACAATCCCTGCCAAAACACAATAGGCGGATGATGCACATTTTCCTTGGATCAACTTTTTTTTTTTTCAAGGTTTTTTTTTCAAGCATTTTTTTTTCTTTTCTTCTTTAACTTAGGTATTGTCTGTTGTGTATTAGTGTGTGTGTATGTGTGTACCTTCGGCTCTGAGTTCTCCATAGTGTGTGCCTATGTGCGCACGGGTGGCAGTGTGCATTTGCAACAGGAGACACACTTACACGGTAAATGTATTCCAGCTCTGTTTTCAGGCTTTTCAAAAGGATGAATCGGGCTTCTCCCGGCGGATTGTGTGCGGAGGTGAAAGCCAGCTGAACTGAGCCATGGGGACACAGGGACAAAGGCCTGATGGATTAGGGCTGCAGTGTTCACTTCTGAGCCGGCGTCTGATAAACAAAGTCAACACAGGCTGCTGTGTGTGGCTGCTGGGGATGCAGTTTATTGCTGATTGGCTCTAAACACAGTAAGAGTGCGGTACAGTGTTTGCACCCTCACTGTTTTGGATGAATAGGGTATATAACGGAGGTGTACGGTCTTGGCGGAGTTACACAAGTGATCTGTGTGTTCAAGTTGGACTGCGGGAGGAAAGTGGAGGGAGTCCTAATGATCTGTTTGTGTGAACGCGGACGGAGGTCTATAAAGGCTTGATGGATGGTCTTAATGGCCACATCACAGTCTCACCTTTACCTTTTTATCTCTTCTTATGAACAGTCCAGGGTCTGTTTATTAACTCACGACCAATTATATGTGTTTTGATATTATGTATAACCCCCCCCCCAAAAAAAATCCACACAGATTAATTTCCAACACGAGTCCACACAGTGTTGAACGCAGTAGAAACCTGTTCAACCACGTTACCTATGTATTCATTAAGTTTATCTTTTAATCCCGCATTTCATAGAGTTACGTTTTTTTTTTCTTCCCCCAGTTGCTACGGGAATGACATCCATCATCAATACTGTATATGTGGATGATGCAAGTAGTAACGACGAAGCGCTGTGAGAAGGGAGCAGCTGAATAGACATTCCTCTTCACACACAACTGATATCAATCTCTTTGAAGAATGAGCTTGTGTATGGCTCAATGCCAACAAGCCATCCTCTAATATAAAGCTGTTTAACTATTCATCAAGTAGAGATGCGACGTGGGAGGAACTACTTTTGAGCAGCCTTGGAAAGTGAAAATGTGTGTCATTTATTTGTTTTCGATTCTATGCGGTGTCGTTTCAATTACTAACCCATCTTAATAACGCGTGAAGAAAAAAGAAGTTCAAAAGGAAATCGGAGCGTTTCCTCTCACCTCCCAAAGAAAAGGATCCCTGGTTGGGGGGGGGGGGGGGTTTCTGTGCCGAGTTTGCAGAATGAAAGATACGCCAAAGAATCGACTGTCACGTGTCGCCTCTTTTTCCCACTTCCACTACTCGCTGCAGTGATTCACTTCAAATCTGCGCCGTCATGTTGCGTAACAATCTCACCTCCACCACAACTTCCCAGTTCCACTTGGACACATACTAAAATTGGGGCTAGTACGCTCGCCAGATGTTTTATAGCTCAGTGTGACTCAGCTGATTTGATAAGAATGGGACCACTCAACATTTGCCAAAGTGACTTATGTGCAATGTGAGTGTCCATATATGTAGAACTGTAGTGAAATAGGAAGCAGTGGGAAGGCCGGGTGCCTTCGCCGTTTGGATACTGGCTGAATTATTGTTTTTCATGAATTATTTAAAAGCTATTTGTTTGCTGTATTTCTTTGGAGCCGCATTCTCTGGGATTCGGTGATTTGTACGCTGAAAATATTAAGGACCCGTTGTCTTCGCTGCCTGTGCTGCAGGAGGAGAAACTCGACTCACCCAAAACAGGAAGCTGAAAAAGAAGAGAAAATATCTGATCCAGGGGTTGACGAAGGAGAAAGTCTCAGCTCGGTTCAGGTTCTGCTTCCTGTCCATGGCTTGTCGGTGTTTTTACAGTCCCGAAGGTAAAGTCACAGTTGAGTTTTAGTTCAAAACAGGCCCCAGTTCCAGCCCCACCCTGTATGTACTCCGCCGCCATGTGAGTCTGTGAGCTGGCGGCAGTTTGCTGGCTGCTGGGGTTGGGGGTTAGGGTTGGGGTGGGGGTCGGTGTCAGTTCATGGGGCTGTGATGCTATACCCCACCATGCTGGCAGGACCCAGAACTGTCTATGTAGGCTGACGACTCACGTTACACACAAAATATGTGGGGCTGACTGCAGCTGAACGGCTCTACGGGCTTTGGGTGTATTGTCAGCCTGCTGTGAGTTTGCAGATCTTCTTTCACCTCTGCACTCTGTGCCTTGTCTTCATCTGTTATGTTACAGAGCCCACATCCTGTATTATGTTCCTCCGAGCACATTGCACTCTCGCTTCAATATTAATGTTTATGGCTTCTGAAAGGTTTGTGTTCTCCTCCATAAACTGCAGCTTCAAAGACCGACGTGCTCCTGCAGAGCGTAAAACACAACGACAGTTGACAAAGACTGGACATCTTCGAAGAGATAAATCTAATCGCATCAGGTGTTTGGTTTGTTTGTGTTTTCCCTGCGCTACATCTATTTGCATTTGGGATTGAATCTGTTGGATTTCAGCCAAATAATCTAATGAATCTGGAAAAGAAATATTGTCAGGCCACCTCGTCGATGATGAGATTTAGATGTAAAGTTGTGCTGATAATAGAGGAGGGGGGATGATGGATCATCTGTCAAACAGACCAGAGGGATTATCCCAGGATACAGTACAAAAACTTGTCTATGAAGTTAATGTAAATGTATAAATGATTCAACAGGGGCTGATTGAATTTTAAATTCAGGCTCATATTTCAGGAACTGAACTGTCCTTGACAGTCTAAGTACTGTATCCGAATACTTAATCACATGGTTCTTGTCTTTTTATTTCAAATTTGTGTCTCCTGTGAAGGGACAGAAGGACACAGGGTCCCTCAGGTATCCCACTACCTTTGAAGTACATGAAGAATTAGTGAGATTGATCTTTTTTTATTTATTCATTATTTATTTAGGATGCACCGACCAGAATGCACGGGGCTTGTTCCCGCTCTCAGGATTCTGCAGTGTAAACTACAATCAGAGCTCCGAGCAGGAGGACACAGGAGCAGGAGGACACACGGTGTAGTATGCAACCGTGAGCTGGTGGCATAAATCTCATTGCAAAGTTGCATAAAACCTCCAGATACAAACTGGCAGAGGTTCCCTTCATAATTATGTAACGTATTGTTGAACCTTTTGCACTGCCAAAGGAATAATATAGTTTGTGATTCCCGCTGTAAATTTGTAGAGTACAGAAAGAAAGAATTTGGAATTTGAAAAGTTTAAACCAATTTGTCTTTAACAGAATTAAAATCAAGTTTATTTCAAAAAGGACATTCGTATATGGTTGGACTTTGGACAATAAATGATATTAATTCTATTTAGGACAGGGTTAGGTTTATATATGAGGCCAAAACTGGCCTGCAAGAGACTCCAGTCCAGGCTGCCAAGCCACCAAGTAAATGATAAACAATTCATAGAAAACATACAACCAGTTTTTTTTTTAACACATTTCTTAAGAGTAGCCGACACAACACAACACAACACTGAGACCCAACCTGAGATATCACCATGAAAGCCAGCTACTTCATTGCTATCAAACTAGCCTCAAAGATATGTTGTGAGTTTGTAAAGATACTCATAATGCAACAGCTAAAGAAGATGGGTTTTATTTGGATAATTCACTGTATTTTGCACCAGAAGGTTTCATTAAAATTGGCTTCATGTTTGAGATTATAGTTATTCCATACTGACTGTTTGTTTTTGTGAGAAAAAAAAAATCAACATTACACAATAAGGAAAAACTTAAAAAGTTTCGATTTAAAGGTTATCATGGCACTATTGTACCAGTCTGGTAATCTCAAGATGTGGCTCCTGAACTAAGATGAGTTTGACACCCCTGATTTACAGAATAAGCAAATAAATAAATATACAGGCTTATCAAACACCCAACAAACAAATGATTTGTTTATTTATTTTTTTCAGTCTTGTCGGATTTCCCCACAAATAATGAGAACTGTATTTCTCCTCCTCCTCCTCCCGAGCCATCTCAGCTAGATTTATGTGGGAGTTTGTGGCAGCCGGCTCGTCTGGGGCCACACTCATCACTCTGCTCCTTGGTCAAACAGCCTTTACACAGCCTGGAGGTGTTTTTGGCTCATTGTCCTGCTGCAAAACAAGCACTGGTCTCACTGAGTGCAAACCAGAAGGGAGAGTGTTTGCCTGCAGATTGCCGTGTTGCTTTGAATATTGAATGAATCTGCTGGATTGTCAACAGCATTGCGCTGCCACGTCACGCAATTTTTCTCCATGCTCTGCGATGGGAAACATGCATGTAAACACCTTCAGCTCAGGTCTTGATTTGAAAATGACTCGTACAAGGTCCAAATACCAAAGCAGCAGATATAAAAACAGACTTCCTTCGCTTTGATGTCCACACACAAAAAACATGTTCTTTTTGGGGTTTTTTCAAGCCTTGAAGGTCTGATTCTAGTCATCTGTACGCTTGATGTTGAGACTTTGAGGAGTACTGATATGTACAGTAGCTCTAATCGGAGACATCATTAACTGGTCATTTCTGACACTGGTCACTCTAATGAGGCGGTAACTCTGCAGCAGAGGGAACTTCTCAGTCTTTCTGTCCTGGAGTGGTTATCATGAGAGAAAAGATTCAGCACAGCATTGGGCAACTCTGCTGATTGCACTTAAAGAAACTTTAAAAGTTCTCGTGATTCTCTTGATTGGTCTCTGGGGAGGCCTGCAGACCCATCTCCAATCTAACATGTGCCAAAATGTTTCAGTTTTAATTGAATTCACGAGTGTTCAAAATGAAAGCGATGGGCAGTTTTCCTGCTCGGTTTCAGATTTTTTAAAAAAAAAAAGTGTTTTATTCAGATTTTCTTTGACATGTGAAAATGTTAATTTTCACAACTTGACTGCAGTCAAACCTCCTGTAATCGACAAGAGAAAAGACAACTAACAGCACCTACTAGTGGTCCAACAGGAAAACTACACTCCTTGGAAACGGAAACCCTTTTCAAACTATTGCTGTGTAAATGTGAAACGTTTCTGAAAAGAAAAAACAAAAACGATGCGTTTTTACTTGAAATGCCATTTTGTAAAGGGTTCTTATTTGAAGCTCCACATACAACCCGACTTCATCTTGAATAGGCCAGAGCAGTAAAACTATTAAAAAAAAAACAACTAATAAATAATGTCAATGTTGAAATATTCCTCTTTATTGCATAAAATCTTATCAAAATATTAGAGCCGTATGAATTGACTTTAAATAAGTGGAATGTTAATGCTATGCTGCTTTTTACTGATGCCACATGGTGAAAACATGAAGTGAAATGTCCTAAAATTGTGTCTTCCATTCACTCCTACATTCAAAAGTTAAAAAAAAAAAGAAAAAAAAGAAAAAAGACTTGACTTTGTGCTTCATTGGAAAAATCTGATGAAAGATGGAATCTTTGCTGCTGATGTTTTTACTGTTGCATCACTGATGCCTCAGCTTTGTTCTCACTGTCATGTTAATTCATCTTCTGTCCTTAAAACAGTGAATCCTCCATGAATAAATTAGAAACAACAGTTATTCACATTGAAAAAGAAGAATGTTGTCTTTGGTAATTTCACTCTTTGCAAGGTCACTGCGTGGCATTCATTGGAGCCCTGCAGGGCTGGTTTTTGTCCACGGTCCTTGTATATGTCTTACCGTGGTTTTGATTCACTTGACCTGCTGTTTCTATATTACGACTTGGTGAAGCCATTTTCTATATACCAGCGCCTCTTCCAAGGATAGTTTACAACAGGAGTGTCAAACACATTTTAGTTCAGGAGCCACATACAATGCGATTCCATCTTGAGTAGGTAAAATAGGGCCACAATAACATTTAACATTTTTCTTGGTTTGTGGCGCAGAGTCTTCGAGATGAAAATATCGATATTTTTTGACATTGGTTGAGGAGTTAAAAAGTTCATTATGTGTGTACAATAACTGGCACATGCACGTTTACACATTCTTAAAGAAGCAGAGGCAGTTGGGTCAACGTGGAGATTACTGAGGGGCTCTTAGTGACGATACCAGCAACAAAACCTGTCTCAGCTTCTAAGGGGAAAGAAAAAAAAAAAAAAAGGCCCACTTCAAAAACAGCCACAGCAACAAAAAGAATGTTGTTAGTGTTTGTTATAGTTCAAACATTTTCACTGCTTTGGTTCACTATCAAACAACTTTTTTCCCTGACTGAGAGGGAAGGCAGTAACACCACGCTCCTCTTTCCACCCACAGAAAAGAATTCTATCCTGCACATCACAGGCATTTTTCACTTACTGCTCAGTGTGTTTGTGACATGTTAACAAAATGCAGCATCTCGCAGTGAAGCCACGCCTCGTTTCGGAGCGGCGCTTGGATCCTGCCGGGTAAAATGACCGGTTTTGTGACAGTCCGCTGGCTTTGAAGAGATCAATATGAAGGCAGTTTCCCATTTGACAGCCGAGTGCTGCTATAAAATATTCCATATGTGGCTGTCCAGTTAAATGATATAGATTTTTTTCTCATATGAGGCGTATTTGAGGTGGCAATAATAGGTTTATGTGGCATATCTTTCCAGAGCAGTGTTATGCTTTTTAAATATTTTTTTTTAAAGCTAAAAGCATCCTGGTAGATGAGTAAATATCAGGGTTGCCAAATATGCAGCAAAATCAGCCTGCAAGAGGATCCAGTCTAGCCCACAGGATGACGTCGTAAGACATTCCGGGGTCCCATATGTTCAGATACTTGCAACTACGCAGCTTCACAAAGTCATTGTTTTCTTCGTTTCCCTATCTACCATCTAAGAACCAAGTTGACGAAATTCTGGAATTGGACCCTTTCGACAGGAAGCGTGTAGCTGTCCTGTACAAATTGATGCAACAATCAAAACCTATACTGTGGGAGAAAACAAAAAGTGTTTGGGAAAAGGATGTGGGCGCTATTTTATCAGATGAGGAGTGGAAGTCCAGTTTGACCCGCATACATACCTCCTCTCTTTGTATCCGCCATGGTTTAATCCAGTTTAAAGTACTGCATCGTCTCCATTATACAAATGAAAGATTGGCAAGAATTTTCCCAGAAGTAGACCCTGCCTGCCCAAGGTGTGGTCATAGCCCAGCTACTGAAGGTCATATGATTTGGTCCTGTCCTTGTTTGGACAATTACTGGAGAAATATTTTTCAGGTGTTGTCTCGTATTTGTGGTATAGATCTAGCCCCCGATTTTAGAACAGCTATTTTTGGAATATCAACATCACAGGTAAATTGCTCTCAGGCAAATGCTGTAGCATTCTCCACTTTACTTGCTCGTCGACTAATATTATTTAATTGGAAATCAAACAGGGCCCCATCATTTTCTCAGTGGTTAAAGGAGGTGCTTTTTTTTTTACCTTTGGAAAAGCTTAGATATAAACTATCACCATCACAGCAGAAATTTTTTGTTACTTGGAAGCCCTTTGTAGAATATGTTAAACTCTTTACTTTTGATATATAATTGGCTATTCACTGTTTTAGTATTATATTGTCACTTCAAAATTCCTGTCTTTTTTATTTATTTATTTATTTTTGTTTTTGTCTTTTTTCATGTGTGTTTTTGTTTTTCTTTGAGAGCCTGGGGAGGGGGGTGGGAATAGGACGTGTAAATGTTTTTAAAATGTGAAAAATACTGTACTGTTATCATTAATGTGAAATTGATAAATAAAGTTTTCAAAAAAAAAAGGATGACGTCGTAATATGTAGAAATTGGAAATATATTGACTGGATTTTTTTCCCTCCCTACACAATATACCTCTTATTCCATCTCATTCACTGCATATTGCAGCGTTTTAGTAAACGTAGAGGACGTGACACAACCGTTAAAACTAAGCCCAGGGGTGTACACTCGCTTCAAAGACATACTTTGAGGCTGAATTTGTGTAAACATGTACGCTGAAGGCTGCAAAAATGTTTCTAATGGAGGATCGTTTTGCATTTCACTGTGTTTTCCACCAAGAGAAATTGTTGAAAATAAACAACATTGAAATTGCATAAAGCATTGCTGCCTCTTGGAACCAAAACAAAGTGAAGTTTGAAGTTTGGAAAGCAAATATCAATGTTTAAAAGTGACTACGTTTCTGTTTTACAGGTCCAGGATACTCAAGGTCACGTCACGCTGTGTGTAAACAAAAACAAGGGTCGCAAGACAATGACAACGGCTTCCCTCGAACCGATCTGACAGTGTGACGTAGGACCACCGAGTCAGAGCAAAGATAACGCCACAGTTCTCTCTTGATTGCAATCTTTCATCTGCGCCGGCTGAAAATCACAGTCTGTAGGGGCTTTCGAGGGAAAATGCATAACGTGTATTGAAACCTTCACACAGATTCCATTTGTCAATAACTTTGTTGTGTCTTTTTATTCTATCAAGCTTCCAACTGTAAAAAATAAATAAATAAACGTTTTGACTGGTGCAATTGAATAAACTTCAGCTTTCAACGAACAAAAAATCTGTGCACCAGAAATTGTGCTAAAACAAAAACAAAACAACTCCTCACGACTGCGAAGTTAAAAAGCTCGGATGGAGAAACGCGACAGATTGAGAACAGATAGCAGCAGAAACAATCCTCAAATCACCTCTTCGTCAAGCCATAAGGCTGCGAGGGGAAAAAAAACTCATCAAGTCTCATCAAAGTAAATTCAAATTAATAAAATGTGCCGGTAGATGAAGCGTCAAAAAGATCAATATTGAAAAAAAAAAAATGCTGCAATAACCAGGAAACCAAAGTTTCCATGATTCTGTCCACTTTATTTCAGTACATGTTACTCATACAAAATAATCTGTACAAAGGCTAAAATAGGTATTTTTGTTTTTTTTTTTTTGTTTTTTTTTGCATAGAAGGAACAGTGATGTAAAAACAAACAAACAAAAATAAAGCCAGGGTGGAATGGCACAATAAACTCCACTCACTATCACACACGGCCTGACAACAATTAGGTTAAAAAGGGGGATCAAGCTCCGTACAAAAATACTCTGCTGCTCACGCCATGCTATTGAAGCACAAGACAAATTGGCGATGGTTTTCGCTTTCATCATCTTTCTTTTGTTCTTCAGAAAAAGAAGAAAAGAAAAAAAACCACTCAGCTTGACTGGCTTGACTACCATTAGCTCATCTCAGTGTCTTTCGGGGCAACAGTCCCTCAGGTTTGATGTTTTTTTTGTTTTTTTCTAATTTAAGAAATGAAAAAAACAGACCATTTTAAGGCAGCGATGCCACTTTTTTTGTGTTTCCCACCATGGGATCTGTAGTTACACCGCTTCCCTTGCTCTTCTCCCTAAGAACCCCCCCCCCCCCCCCCCCCCCCTCCACCACCACCACCTCCCCAAAAAATCTGAATCAAACACTTCTCCAAAGGCTGCCTATATAATTGACAGAGACATTAAAAGGGAATCCACCAGGAGCACTGAGTCATTAAACATGAAAGGCAATGAGTGTACGGTATCACAGGACTTTTTTCTTTTTTGTGACACTGTTTCCTTTATTTAAAAAATAGTTGATTTGGAGAATAAAGAGAAGGTAGTGCACCACCTACTATCGAGTGCTTGTTCAACGTGTAGCAGAAAACTCCACAGGACGACGCTGGCAGGTATCAGACGGTGCCACCCAGCAGAACACAACATCAAACACACCATTTCGAGAGCGTACATTTTCCACTGCTCAGGATATTTAGATTTTAGCATGTTGGGATTGAGATTACAGAAATATTGTGTTTTTCAGGCGCCCCCCCCCCCAAAACAAATTAAAAACAATCCAAAATGATTCAGGAAAAAAAAAAAAAAAAAAAAAAAGGTTAAAAGTTCCCCCACAGCAGATAAATAACCCAATTACTGCATGTTTATTTTGTACAGGGAATACGTCCATTGTTGTGAGGGAATACTTTGTACTTGATCCAACAAGAAAAAGAAAAATAATACAACCTCAAAATATGTTTTACTACATGATGAAAATGCATTCAAATGAAATATGACAATCATACCGGCAAAAAACATAAATTTACATAACATTTACACTGCTCCTGTGCTTGAAAGGAAAACAGAGGCAGAGAAATGAACAAATATTGAAAGGAACTAAACATGGTTAACATACGAGGGGAAGATGAGCATTAAAGGGCACTGGTTGTTCAACTGTTGGTGTGAAGCCCCGTTTCCGTGACGTTTTCAAGCGAAAAGGAAAAACTCTCACTGGATTTTGGATGCCCGTTTACACGACGAAGGCGCTCGGAGCCACTGAAAATGAAACGGCTCCCAAGATGGAACTTTTGGAAGATTGGGGAAAGTGCAACTTTCTGAAAACGCAGAAATCCATCATCATCATCATCTGTACTTTCAAGTGTCTGTGTACTCCCATTTTTATAGTGTATTGTTGTTTGTGTGCATGTGTGTGTGTGTGTGTGTGTGTGTGTGTGTGTGTGTGTGTGTGTGTGTGTGTGTGTGGTTTCATTACAAACACAAACACCCACGAGTGGCCCAACACGAAAATTAAAAAAAAAAAAATTTTTTCAGGGTTTCTGCTGTTTTTGCGGTTTTCAAAATGTTGTCGTGTAAACGTAAAGCTTTTCTGAAGCCAAAATGCAAAATGTATATGTTTTCACTTGAAACGTCGTCGTGGAAACGGGGCCTAAATGTCATTGTAAGCTGCAGACGTAAAGTTGTAAAGCTGTAAAATATGGGTATTTACATCACTGGAGTGGCATGAGCTCTGTGGTACAGTGTCATCTGATCCATCATGCTCTAGAAATACACAATAGGCGTCTTTAAAAACACACTGCTGATTAAAACCACACGTCCGGATTTAATTAAACTCAAACTTGACTCAGAGGACCGTGACGACAGGCGTGCAGCGTGTCTTTTTGTGGGTTTCACCCCACGCTATGTGCCAAATTTTACTCCTATCACATCTGACTTAATTGCTTTAACTGCCTGTAGCAGTGTTAAGACAGAGAGGCGTTTTTCACCGTGTACATAGAGGAACACTGCAAAGACTAGTCCTCCAAGTAACAAATGATTAATGCTGCCATCTTTCTTCGCAACGCGTGACAATGAGTTTCCTTTATGAGTGAAAAACAAAATTAGAAAGGGCCTAAACGATGAAAAAAACAAAAAACAACCAACAAAAGCATGTAGTATAAAAACATTGAAACAGCAACAACTGAATGTACAAAAATAACATTACAACAGGATTTTGTTAATACGGTATTCATTCCTGCACTCTGAAAGACAAACAGAAAAGGGTGATGGCAGCAGAGTTCACACGGAGGAGAAAATGTCAGATCAGTCAGAGGGCAACAAGTCACACAGTCTGCAGGCTGCGTCGCTTCAGCACGATGTCAAATCAGGAGGCACAAACTGGATTTGGCTCCATTTTGCATCGTCATTTTTTCTGTAATGCCGGTTGTGATTTGTGAAGAGATTGGGAAATATTCTATGAGAAGAGTTCTCAATGGTAACTTATATAACGGTGTTTAGTGTAAATGTCGTGCGGACAAATCAAAGTCAGACAATAAGCTGTAGTGCAAAACCATGAGCATAAAATTTAATTAAATACGTCTAACTGGCACACTCCAGTAGTTTTTTTAAATTTTATTTTATTTATTGCATTTTGTTGCCTTTAACAAAATCTTTTGAGACTTTCATTATGAATCAGAGTTAATGCTGAGATTTTCAATCTCGACGCGGGAGATTCCGTGCCCCAGCTTCACTTGGATTTAAAAATACATGTATTTCATGTGTTCTGCCTGCTAGTGAAGGAGCTTTAATCACTGCGAGAAGGAGACCGATTAAAATAATTAAACAGAAGGGGGAATACCGGCGCTTTAGTGAAAAGTCTCCCCCACTCCTCAACCCAGAAAATCACACCCCGTCTGGATGTGTTGACATTTCCCACCCGATGTGACACAACAGTCACAGTCGTCACGGCGCAATGCAGCTCCATTCTCAGAACAAGTCAGAGGAATGTTTGCTTCTACAAAGGTAGAGTGTCAAACGTAACGCCTGTGGGCCAAAACCAGCCTGCAAGAGGCGCCAATTCGGCCAAACCACAAAGTAAATTGTCAAAAAGCAGAAAACGGAGCTGCAAGGTGTCCGAAACTACCGAGACAGTAAATAAGGGACGTGTGGAGAGTTTGTGGAGACAGTCAAGCAGAGGAGACGTGACCACGCATGGCAGTGCTGTACATCAGCAGCTGTCATGTCCCCCCCCGGCGGAAACAAGTAGGAGAGTTTGAACATATGGGGGCAGGCAGAGTATCACAGCCAGCAGGGTCGCTGCGCATCACCCAAATCTGTCCCTGCTGCACGAACCCCGCCGCTCCCCTCCACGAGACTGTCCTTCAGATTAGATAATCGTAAAGCCAATTAAAAAATGACAAGTCTGACTTCAGGAGACACTCCGAGGGAAACATTCTGTCTGGCTGACGAGATAAATTAGATGGGTCGTTTTTTTTTGCTTAATTCCTTTCTTGCTCGCCCATGTTGCAGAAAAGTCTGATTTCCTGGGCATCACCCAAAGTAATGAATTCTCTTTGCAGTTATAACACTGAGTAAAATTAAGAATCCAGCCACCTCAAGCGGCTCCTAAACTTTTAACCGGCAGCCGAACTGAACCGCAGTGTTCATGAATAAGACGGCAGTGGACGTTACCTCACCAAACTCTTTTGTGAGCTGGTGTGGGATGATTTGGGGGTGATTTGAAAAAAACTACAAAATAAACCCCACACATACTTGTACACTAAGCGGCTCCATTTTATGTATACTTTGACTTAAAGGGAAGAGAAGTGTCGCAACTGTGGGAACAATGCAAATTTTCTTCAGGTTAACTTGTAATAATCAATAATATGAAGGGACCAATAGAGAGTTAAAGCTGCAGCAGCTAAATCTCTAATACAAGCTGGAAAGGCAGTAAAAAAAAAAAAAAAAAAAAAGACTAAGATACACGAATTACTCAATGGATCTGATTCATTGTCTTAATAATTGCAAACAAACGGATTCAAACTCATCAGTCCGGCAGAAGCTGATTTCGACCTGCAGTACTCGTACGCTCTGCAGGGAGGGATTATTAGAAACATTTCATCATGCGTGCCGACGCTGAGCAAAGCAGCTGATCTGGTTGAACTGTTGGCTTGTTTACAAACCCGCCTGATCATCTGGACGCTTGCTTTTAAACCCTTTGGACTTTGTTAAAATAATGCAGCCATCTTCTCAGATGTCTGATCGCATTTACTTTGGAGAGTACAATGTCACGGTAACCGATGACAGTCGAACACAGTCTAATGATAATCCCAGGCTACAATGATCCCTCTGCAATAAGTCCTTTTATACCGCCGCCTCTTCAGAGATTTGGAAGCCCAGAACAGATACACTGAAGGGCATTTTCTTTGAGTCGCCACAGCAGATGTGGAGAATTTGCAGTCTTTACGAGGTAGGCTCATGCTCGGGCCGAGAATCACAGAATCGGCGGTAAACACACACAAACAGACGTGTCCTAGAGGGCGCGTTGCCATACCCATCGGTCTCAGCTTTGATTTGCCTACAATCCCACCCGCCCCATCCCCTTGTGGGCCGCTATGAAAAGAAACTTGTGTAAAAACTGGAGAAGTTGCGAAACCATAGGTGTAACTGTGTGTCGAGAAGGAATGTCAGCACAGACAGTGCTCGTACACGCGGATCACGGAGCTCATTGCCTTTTGACGTAAAGGAAGAAAATTGGGAGTGAAAACAGGCAGATGGAGGCAGGAGGCAGCTGACAGCTGCAGAGAGAACGGATGAGGAGGGCAGAGCAAATGGAAGAGATCTTAAGCGTATATAGAGGAGGAGAAAGGCTGCAGCCGCCTCTCCTAACTCTATTGATGGCAGCAGCGAGACAACATGCCTGCTCTGTCTTCGCCCCTTTTTGCTCTTCTATCTCTGTGTTTCAATGTGCTCCATCTTTTTTTTTGTTTGTTTTTTGTTCCCCCTGCAGCTTGGACTGTGTGATAAAAGGCACCATACACAGAGATACACACATGCACACAAGACAGTCTGTATTCTGGAAAGGACAACTTTATCAAGCAGATCTCTTCACCTGACAGTGCTGCTGGAGCCCTAATAAACAAGCATTTTGTACCATTTGTATTGTCTCATGGGGAAATGGAATACTGCAGCTGTGTGGGAGCAAATCGTGTGTGCATGTGTGTGTGTGTGTGTGTGTGCCTTCACAGATCTGTGCACATGTATCACTCAGAGGCTACTGATGAATTTTGGTATAAAATAAATCCACTGATGACTTCTCTCACTCACATGATGTTCCTTCATCACGCCACCCCTCGCAAAAAATAAAAAAATAAAAAATATGACTCACAGATCACATTACAGAAAAACCCTCTTGACACGTCTGTGCCCTTCCACAGCATCGTCACGTCAAATGCAAACCCATACACATACACACCCGAGAGCACATTGCACTGATCTGTTCAACGCGTACATTCCACAGGAGTGCCGACAACATACTTTTATATCAATTAAAAAAAAAAAAAAAAAGAAGTTTGAAACAAAAAATGGCAACATTTGAAAAACAAAAACAAAGGTAAAGTAGAAAACTAGCATGCCATGTTGGAGCTTTTTCATTTACAAGGGAATAAAAGGGGCTGAACTTGGATCGACATGAGGACAAAAAAAGCTCCACATGAAGTGGAGGGTTTTCATCAGTTTCATAGGTTCTCGTCGCCATTCCATGGGTTGTTTGTGGGCAATTAGTAAAGTCTCAACTGTCTCAGCGTCCGTCCCTACTTCCAGCGAGAAAGTGTTAGTCCAAGCAAGAGAAGTAAAACAAAATAAAGTGAAGTGTACTCGAGAGTAGTGGCAAAACCGATGGGATTTCTCTTCCTTGCCAAACGTAGGTGGTTCCTTCCTTCCAGTTGTGTTACTCTTTGGCAAAATGAATGAGTGAGAGGAGAGAGCAGAGCAGAGCAGGAACACAACTGGAATCTGTACAGAAGGTCTGGGGAAATCGGGGGGGGGGGGGGATAATGTTCTATAGGGGTTGTAAAGTGAGAGGGAAGCAGGGATGTTTAAATCAGAGTCTTATCCCATCAGGCAGTGGGGCTCCTCTCCACTGGGTGCCGCCGCCCAAGGCTAGGCGTCGTACTTCTTCCCCGTTCTGTGGATGTGGTGGAACAGTGTCATGGAGAACGCCATGCCCAGGAGCTGCAGAGGAGACAAGAAGGATGCATTGATTCCTATACGGTACATACGGTATATGTGTCTCTTTTCTTTTTGTGTCTCATACGAGTGGTCTATTTGATGTTCGATGCCTTTGGCCGCATGGCTTTTTTTTTTGATGCACAATGAATCCTGTAGTGATTTTTTTCTTCTCTCAAATGGCCTTCAAATGTGAGCTCTGGAATCTTTGTGGCGAGTGAAAAAAAAAAAAAAAAAAAATGTACAGCGTGCGCAAGCATTACTCCAATGAAGTAAATTGAGATGCCACTGAATCAGAGTAGCCAGCTATCTCTTTGATGTTTCCATTACCCCTGATATTTCTACATCAAACACAGTCACGAGGCTGATCCTAAAACCATTACGTTGCAAAGCTGGGATGGCTGGGAAAGTGCAAACTACTGTATGGTGCATAGTGCCTAATAATAATAATAATGATAATAATAATAATAAGGATTCCTACAGTACATGATTAGCCTGGGAAAACTGCTGATTTCACTTTAGTTTCAGTCAAACCTAATTCAGAAGAATAATATCACCTTAAGCCGCTGTCAGTCAAAAACATGAAGCAGCATATGAGGTAAACATTCAGCTAAGAGGGAGTTAGGACCAAGTGAAAAACGGCTTCAGGACCAAACTAATTATTTACACGCGGCTCATCTGTGCAGCTCGGAAAGTTTCTGTTGTCGGCTCCAATCAGCCTGAGTGAACCGGAAAGACTCCTGCAGGACTCAATCATTCATCCCTGCTTAAGAATATATAAATAATGCTGAGATTTCTTTGAAAACCAGTGTGAACGAAGAAATATGTACAGGCCTTTGCCCAAGTCTGTCACATATCCTGCGAGTCTAAATCATTCATAACCGGTTCTAAGTGCCTCTGGCTATTATGTAACACTGCAGACTTGCGAGGCATCAGCTTTTCATGATGCATGTCATCCACCTTGCCTCCGAGTTTGCTAATCTGACAGGTTGAGGTCTGACGGGGTCCCTTCCACTCTCCTGAATCCAAAGTGTGAAATGTGTGTGTGCTGAGAAAGAGATATATAATTAAATAATGTCAAACCTGATCAGTCTTCCAACATTGTCTTTGTCAGTGCTCTGCATGCCGAGGAAAATAGTGTAACGTTTTGTGTGTGTGTGTGCGTGCGCGCGCGTGTGTGTGTGTGTGTGTGTGTGTGTGTGTGTGTGTGTGTGTGTGAGAGTGTGGTTGTATAGATGGCAGACACTTTTCTTTTTTTGATATGGCTGGAAACTTTAATTCAAGCTCAAGCGTCATCTTTTTTTTTCTTCCTAAGGACATTAAAAATTGCTCAGAATATCACAAAACTCAACAAGGAGTTTTCCTGCTGAGGCCACTGTGCTTTGAATGAGGCGAGGATTCAAGGATTAGCAAACTGAAAACTGCTCTTGCGTGAGCACAGTCACAGACGTATCAAGGTGGGAAAGGAAATAAAGCGAGAAGGACTGTTCAAAGCAGAAAAAGGGAAAAAGTGCACTGCGGGGAATGAGACTGCACAGGCAGCTATTGTTGTCGAGGCTGACCCAAGAACAGAGCAAAACTCTGTACACAAGGACCGTGCGGTGAATTCACAATGTGGTGTGAAAACATTCAGCCCAACCATGTGCAAACTGAAGGCGCAGTGGATAAAAAGGAAGACAAGAATTTTCACATATTAATTTGAGGGTTAATTGAGTCTCCTGGATTCACGGAGAGAGCTTCACACTTCACACCAGCTGCACCAGTATTACCATTGCTTCATGCTCGGCTATGAACTATAACATAATGCTGGTGGATGAATCCCAGCTGACAATCTCAGGGCAAACAGAGAGAGGGAAACATACACAAGTTTACAGGTCTCAGGATTAAGGGAGGAAACTCCTGCATGCACAGGAAGAACATGCAATTATCACACAGAAAGCCAAATCTGGACACTATTTATTTTTCTTCATACACATTACATTATAGGTCCCATACTATACAGTTTTTCAACACTTTCACACAATTGTCAGAGGTCCAACAATATTGTATCCATAGTCTATATCTCCAAATCAGCCTTGGTCCTGAGTTTCAGCCAGTCTAAAAGCCCCTCTAGTGAGCTCTATTGAGAACAGGCTGTTTCTGTGTCTGTACCTTTAAATGCTAATGAGCTGTGTCTGTTTTACAATAGCGTGGAGAAAAGAAAAAAAGGCGCCCACTCATAATTTTAGAAGACAGAGGTCATCTACCTGTGGGACGGTCAAAGGCAGTATCCACTACCATAGGGAGTGGTTATTTCCCCACATGACATCATGAAGTGAAAATCTCTGATTCGTCTGTCTGAGCACACAATGAGGGAGGGAGATGACAGACTTTCTTCAGTTTTGCGTTCTCACATACAGGCTATCGGGACACAAATTACTGCTAGAAAACACATTATGAGGTGAATTTAGCATAATATGGGACCGTAATGAAAAGAAGAAAATAACAAATTTGAAGAAAACTAACAGCGGAGTTAAAAAGAACAGTCACCACACCACACGACATATCTATTCAGAAAGAGTGGGATCCTATTTGGACAGGAGATAGTTAAATCATTTAGCCTTAAAGAGGCTTCTCAAGTGATTTATCAAGTCAAATTCAAATTTTGGGTGCACAATATTTGGTAGTTAACGTTTGGAGTGACAACCGAGTGGTAAATGAAAGTCTATTGGTTTCCTCGTTGGGTCGGCATGAATGTCTGATGACAAGAGGAAAAAAGTTGTGGAATGTGCTTGTCATTATCGTTAATGAATTTACACGTAGATATGCATGTTTGCAGAGTATTAACAGATGAAGTTGGTAAAAGTTTAAACTTTCGAAACAGAGGTGCATTTGACTCTTTAATTTTGGAATATGAGCTCATTCTTTTTCTTTTTTGTATTAGAAGTATTTGATTAGGTCGAGAAGGATGTGAGGCAGCCCAGACAATATTACAATATGTGAGGTATTGCCATGAGGCTGGATCTCTAACCACCACACCTCTGTGTGGCCCTCATCAGGCTTGTTTATCGGAGACTTCTACAGAGACTACAGTGAGAGGAAAAAAGAAGAAAGACGGGAGGGAACAGAACAGGATGAACCGAGTTTCTGGTGACTGCTGAGATCAGTCATCATGTGAGTCGTCACACAAATGTTCCGCAGACAAGTCTGCGCACACACAGACAGCTCACCGCTGTGTAGCTGCAGCTAACATTTGTACAGTTGTTATATTGGCTGACAGGGATGAATAAACACAATACAGTGCGGCAGTCAAAATTATGCCAACACATGGCGAAAAGTAACTTTGGCTTTTCTTCTCTCTGGAGACACTTTTGGAACACCATCTTCAAAGTAAGAGGGGGAAAAAAACAAAACTGCAAAGAGCGCGAAAGTGAGATGCTAACAGTGTAAAGGGGGACGGATGTGAAGCGTGGTTTAGAACCTAAAGAGAGACAGCACCACCGGCGGAATATCTATCACCCCTCTCTCACGGGCTCTTTAATCTGCAACTCTGTACCTGCTCCTCTACATTCAGCATCTCTACTCTCCAGTCTTCTGATGACACCTTATGCCTGACTACAGTCTGCTTGGCATTATACCAAGTGATTCTTCCAACACATGATCGGGGAGCAGAGGGGAGGGGTTTCAATATCTCGAGTTGGGTGCGTGCTTAATAACTCTTAATATAAAGCAGAGCAAAACCCATAGATGCACATGTTTCAATGGAGTTCATTTATAAACACCAGCATAGGGCTCCGAAGGCAGAAATGTGTTGTGTGCGCATGTGGGAAGTTGTATCAATGTATTTAGATTTGTATTTGTCTATCAAGAGATCTGTTTTGATTTGTTGGATGTGTTTGTGTGTGTGTGTATTATGTTCGGTGTGTCCTGACTGGTGAACAGACAAGTCGTCCACAAAACAGCAAACCCGGACAACTCGTCCGCGACTATTTTATTCTATCTCGTACAGTAGTGACGTTACTTGATAAACATGATTAAAATATGACAGATACAGTCATTAGCGAGGTGGAACGTGCATGCGCAACACACGGCAGTGCTGAAGTTTCATGTGTCATGTGCGCAAAGAAAACCATTCTTTGCGAGAAACAAAGCCGAATGATACTATACTAAATATATATGGACATATACTAGATATATGAAAAATATCTAACATATAAATTAGAAATAATATATAAAAGTACACTGTACAGGATTTATTTTCCTCCCAAAAATTCTGAAATCTCATCCGTGGACGAGTTGTCCTACAATCCCCCTGACGTCCATCTTCACCTGGCTGTATGCTTACAAATGGTTTTTGCTTCACCTTCTGCTGCGACACAGATTCATCCAGCAGTCCGGACTTGCAGGCTCACATTTATCCAGCCAAGTCCAATCCAACTTTCTCGAATTGTGTTTTTCTACCCCAGTTCTACTCAGTGTTATAAAGACGGCTTGGCTGAGGAGACCAAAGATCACGCAGCCTGACAGACGTGAGCATGCCAGGGCACCTTCAGGGCAAACACAACTCGAGTTAGGGACGAATTTCGGTCACAACAGGACAGCAGCAAAAATCCATTTGTGAAAAGAGCTGACGGCGAGGCCGGTGTCAGGCGAAGGCAGAGACAGTTACCGATTACATCTCAGTGTGCCAACCATATAATGCACAACCAATTTGCATTGCACATATATGCATCTAATTACACACATTCTGATATGCACACTCAAATCTGTAAGTGGATTTGACTTATACAGTGCATTTTTGCCACTTCAACAGTATTAAAGTGCTGAACATTTACACATTTATGCACTGGCTCTCACACTAATAACAACGGCTGCCATGCAAGGTGCTCAGTCTCCATCAGTGACTTAATCAAGGGCATCGGATTGGAAGACAATCAGCTCCACTATCCGAGCCACAGTCACCCTCAAGTTTGTTTCTAATCTAAGTATGCTTAAAAAAATGTAATCACAGACACACAAATATTACTCATATAAAGGTCTCCACACAAACGCAATAGAACACGAGAGCTAAATATAAAGCCCGTGGGACAAAAGCGGCCCGCAAGAGGCGCCAATCCGGCCAAACCACCAAGCTAATTGTGAAAAATTCTAAAGAAAACTGCAAATTTTAAACACATTTTTAAAGAGGAGCGGACACAACACATTGTGTTCGCTATATTTCACAGTATTTTGCACCAGAAGGTTACATTAAAATTGGCTTTATGTTGAGATTGTTGTAATTTTCTGCAGTAATTCTTTGGTTTCACTAAAACATTTTCTTCCCTTATACTGCATGATGCGGCAAAACTTTAAAGTTTAAATTTAAAGGTTAGTATGGCCCTATTTCACAGGTCCAGCCCACTCACGATGAAATCTTGCTGTATGTGGTCCCTGAACTAAAATGTGATTGACAACCCTGCACTAGGCATTTTGCTACCTTAACAGTCACATACCTAAAAAAAAATAAAATAAAACATGAACAATAATGGCAATAGTTACCTGTACTACCAAGATGACCATGCCTATGGTTCCCAGCAGATGCTTGTTATCATCCAGCCATTCTTCCACCTTCTCGAAGCAACCCTGAAACAGAACAAAAGCTCAATAAAAAAAAGAAATCCACTAAAATGTGCGTTCGGAAGGTTAATCTCCACCACCTAGTTCACATTTTTCCATTAAAAATGCATCTCCATACCTTCGGATGCATGACTAGTAGTTGAGGTGTTAAAGCAAGTGAATTAATCATGAGTGATGACTTTCACGTGGAGACTTATATGGCTGGAAGTCTGAACAGACTCCTACCTGAGTTCAAACAGAGGTCGGTCACTCACTCGCTGGCAGATAAGGTGAAGAGTTTAATGGAGGGTTCAGATGCAAAGTGCTGCACCTTGTTGAGCACTGATGCTGAAGCAGCATGTAAAACTTAACCATAGAGTGTGTGGCCGCTCTCCTCTGGGCAGGATTACGCACAAGCTTTAAGTGATGAGCCTCCCCAGCGCGCCAGCTCAATGTCGACCTATTCCCATTTTGGTAATTGTAATACAGCTTTTAATCCTCTGCTTTGGACCTGCTAACAAGCCACATCCCAGACCACCAGCAGATTAGAATTGTAATGGAGATGGCAACCGGTGAACATTGTTCTGCAAGGTATTCAGGGGGAAAAAAAAAGGGGTGGCCGTTTCAAAACTAAACAAATTATTGGTATCACTAATCAAAGATGCTTTAAATACACATAAAAGGTTGTAAAAGCAACTATAAAAGAGATGGACTACAGAATAAAGCTGTACAAAGCATAAATGTTCACACTCCTTGTGAATCTGAAGGCATTAAAGTGATTAATATCAGTCTTGAAGCAGTGTAATTAAAATAGGAGGCCCGCTCTTCAACGGTAACATAAAACATGACGTCTCACTCATAATCCCACGAGTGTCATACACAAAGACAGATTATACGATAACGGGAGCAGAAGTGTAAAAAAGCCTCACACAATTCATACAGTAGAAGCATGTGCACCGAGTCTTTTAATAGCCATTGTTTCTTTTGTTGCTGCTTGTTTTTGTACTTTGTTTCTTGACTTATCTTCACAGTAGTTTTGTATCTCAGTATGGTCACTTTGTGTTTCTCACTGGATGTTTTGTGTCTTGAGCTGTCAGTTTATGTTTGGCATTGTTCTGTTATCTTTTCTTTTATATTTCCATCTCTCTGTAGTCCCAATGTGTGGTTGTACTTGTTTTGTTGTGGTCATTTTCCATTTCTCTTTAGTGTTGTTTGAATCTCTTTTTAAAGCCTTTGTTTGTAGTCATCTTGTTTTTCTTCCTAGAAGTTTTGCAAACCTGCGTCGCTCTATAGTACCTCTTTGTAGTGCTTTGATTAACTTTGCAGCCAGATATTCACTGAAAAAAAACTGCTAAATAGAAGCTCAGGAACCCATCCCCAGCAGCTCAGCTCAGACCAGCACCATCGGTGTACATTCGGTTCATATTACCAAAAGTATATTCAGGTGTTCCAATCACCTCCATTGCCACAGGTGTATAAAATCAGATGCAGACTATTTCTACAAACATCAGTGAAAGAATGTGTCGCTCTCAGGAGCACAGTGAATTCCAGTGTGGCACAGTGATAGGATGCCACTAGCGCAATAAGTCCAGCAGGGAAATTTTCTTCGCTTACGAAATTTTCCACATTCAACTCAATCAGCGGATGGTGAGGTGCACCGTCTGCAGAGGTGGCCAACTTCCTGCACAGTCAATAGTTACCGACCTCCAAACTTCATGTGATCTTCAGATTAGCTCAAGAACCGTGTGTAACGAGCTTAATGGAATCGGTTTCGTTCTGGAAGAATGGCCCAAAATTCCCATGAACACAGAGTTGAAGCTGATATAGCTGCAAAGGGTGGACCGACATCAGATTGAATCCTATGGTTTGAAAATGGCTTGTCACTCAATTTAATATGCGTGTGAGGCGAGCAAACATTTTTGGCAACATAGCGTACATAACCAAAAACATTGGTATTAATTAAGGGTCGATTTCAGTGTCAACTCACCCGATTCCAGAACATGTTGGTGGAGTTTTGACCACAGTTCTGGTAATGCTCCTGGCAGCAGCGGTCGGGCACTACTTTTTCTTTCAGGGCCTCGTGCCAGTCGGTGTACGCTATCACGCCACAGCACTTCCACTGTAAAAGGTAACACACCAAGCACATGATCAGTAAATGCCTCTTGTCAGTCCAGGCAGACCTAATTAATCCAAACTGTTATGTATAAAATGCCGTGATTAGTCTCTTTGTTTTAGCGGAGCACAATAATGGCATGAATCATACTCCAACAGCCAGATTAGACTTTTAAAACACTAACTGCAGCATCCACTCGGCAGAGAATACATTATCGGAAATACTTAACTTGCATTAATGTGACTTTTCCAGCGATGTTTGCACTCAAGTTTTTAATACAATGAGGAAAGCGGCGGTCACCTACCTCAGCCTGGATGATGTTCCAGGCATTTCGCAGACCTATGTTGTTGTCTGAGTTGTAGAGAGCCAGCCCATCCTTCAGATCCTGTTTAGCGTTCTCACTCACCTGAAGATAAGAAAGGAAACATGAGTCTTGGTTAGAGACCTTGGTTTAAAATACTTGGCTCAGCAAGAACAGTCACTTGGGTGATTGCATTCATTATAAGCCTTCCCGTTGCCTGGATGTTGAAGTAGGCTGATGAGGCATAGATCTTTGTGTGGGTGCAATGATATTATTGTGCACTTTTCTAACTGTCTCGGCTGTTTCACACAAACCTGGAGGATTATTAATGCCGTCTGTTCGTGCTGCAGATAAACAGCAGTGCCTGCACAGTTCAGTTACTGGTAACCTTCTTTTCATCGTAAAACAACCATCATAATTTGACTTTTCTTTTCCTTTTCGTGATGTCTGCACAGCCGACACATAATGTGTTGCTTCCCAGCCCACATCGAATACCACACATGCCCTTCAGCTGAGACACTGAATCATTTTCCTCTTGACTGCACCCCAACAATGTGCTCAGGGTTGTGCCATGTCTGATGGAGATTAATATCTCATTGGATGTGTTAATGAGATACAAAATCAGAGCTTTAGCTCTCCTGCAGTTTGCGATGCCTGTGGGGATTTGCTAACTGCCAGGACAGATTGAGAAGCGCTTCAGATATGGGGTAATTATGACTGGAAAAATGACATGCACTGCCAGAACCATGCTGTACATCTTCAGAGGCAATAAAAGTAAAATCACAATAAAAGAAACATACTTGCTGTAATAGTTAAAGCTCTAGGCTTAAGATTGTCCCCCTGAAATTAAGATTTTTTTGGGAAATCAGCGTACTTTAAGAGAAGCGACATCATCGCTGTCACTTCCTAACACAACAGGGTGCTCTCAGCTATTCTGCCATTTCTTTTACTCTTGGCGGAACGATTGGTATTCAGCTCAGATGCTTTTTTTTCAGGCTGCTCAGTAAATCCTTTAGCAGGAAAAAAAAAACAGAACACAGAAGCAGCCGGGAGGTAGCGTCAGCCTGTTTTTTTTTCGTTCAAGAATTACAGTTTAAATGTCACTTGATGAAAAAAAACGCATGTAGCCCAACTTCAACACACTGAACGATATGATAAAAAACATTGGTTTGACCAAAGCGAGAATAAGCTCCAAATTAAGCGTTTCAGCAATTTATTGGTGGAAATAAAAAGCCTTAAACCCTTGTTTTCGCAGCTGTGAAGGCTTTTGAGATATATTTGCAGAATTAGACATAAAAGTCAAACTGAATTTCCACTGAGTAATTAAAGTTCCTCTGGTAATAAAATGCCTCAGTGATCATTAATCATGTGAAGCCATTTAAAAAAGGCTCTAAAAGCTTTGAAATACGACTGTCAATTCTGTATCATTTGAAATCACAATCTTCTCCCCTCATCATTGTAACTGTGTTGATGCAGGGGAGGATTTCTGCACTGCACCTCGAGCTGCTGGTCCCATCATATCTGTCCTTGAGCAGGCAAATGAGATGTAGAGCAGCATCATCAATCTCTGCTTCATACTTTGTTTCTATCGTCTATCTTCTCCATCTAGGCTATATGTGATGTTGCTCGCTCATTACCGACTCCTCACGCTAACGTAGTCACTAGAGAGCCCCCCCCCCCCCCCCCACCCCACCCCACCCCACCCCACCTCACCCACCACCACTTCAACAATAAAAATCATCTTCTGAGTCTCCAATAGGTCTCTGCACATCTTCCATTTTCATGTTTGGAAGTCTTTGTTACAGCCTGAAATGAAACTTAATGATCCAGATTTACCGCTAACGAGAGGCAGACAAATGAGTACAGAACAAACAGGGATTTGATCGTGCAACACTCTGACCCATTTTCTCTTCGCAAAAGGAGCAGATGAAACCACATCTTTGTTGCATTAGCCTATTTTTTGTTTGGGAGGGGGGGGGGGGGGGACTGAAAACTAACTTCTAGAATGTATGTGATGTTGCTGCTACTGGAAACTGTTTACAAAAAAAAAAAAAAAAAAAGCGCAAACAACACGCTGTGATCATACCTGACTCCTGGTAAGTATTCCCTGATTGTTGCCAGAAGGCATCAATGCAATATTTTATGTGTGGCGTATTGACAAATCCCTGAGACGCAGTGCGTACTTCTCATTACAAAGATAAGCCTGTGGTTTCCTCTCGGCTGACCACTTCCACCCTCAGCAATACAGGACAGCACATTCATCACGGAAATCTAAAGGGTCCAAGCTTGGCCAGCGAGGGAAACACATGAGTCACACAAATGGAGAAAGCAGGGAATGGCGCGTCGATACCCGCGATGACAGGGCGGGGGAAGGAGTGGGCTTTCTTTTCCAAACTGATGTGTGCTTTCTATCACAGAACAGACAGAGAGAGCGGTAGATTCTCACTTAAACCCCTGCATGTCACCCGGGATGCTGTAATAATACAACACACCTTACAAAATTACCATAGCGACCAGTAAGGGTGTGAAAGTGATTTTTTTTCAGTTTTTACAGGAAAATGTGATCCCAGCACAGAGACGCTTTGGATTCCAGAGTGAGGACGCTCCACTGTCAGAATCGGGCCTCAGATCCAGTGACACACTAACACCCGAGGGAACGGGTACACTGGGACCTGTCACCGAGCAGAAAGACGAGCTACACCGAACACTCATTACCAGAGCACACCGCCACGACTGAGCTGACTGCTCCAATTTCTGAACGGATGTGAGATCCTGTCTTTTGGTTGGTTTTTTTGAAAGCCGAATATTCACTGCAAATCGCATTCTACGGATCGGGAAGCAAAGGTCACTCCTGAATTGCTGGTGACAAATCGTTCCGGTTTTGCCTCTGAGGACAGCTGGCTAACAAACAGGGCAGAGTGATGAATACCTTAGAGCACTTGGCTAACACACAAAAGTTTCCCGGGAACGGATTGCACTTATATTGTCTCTGCTTCGGCAGCCTCCAAATGCTTTAGATTGTTAGGTGCTCAAGGTCCATTGGAACAAACCTGGGGTATGGAATATTTTGACTTCAAGTTCCTTTAAACACTAAAAGTGAAACTGCTCCGACATTGGAGGAGCTGAAGACAAGTCCTGAACTCTGATCTGAAAAGCCAACAGATGTCATTCTGGCAGTTGTCGCTATATAAACATACTCATCCTTGTCCCCGCCTCACAGAATTCCACAAGTATGGACAGGGAGTGATGAGACTGAACCGCCAACATCGTGATTGGAGGAAACCGACCATCAACTGAGTCACAGACTCATCACGAAATGGGCATAATTACGTGTGTCAGTTGGACCACTTTCAGTAGTTACAAAATTCTAATGATGCTCGCGCTCAGTGCAAAATGAATCATAATCGCAGCGCGGCAATTTCATTCAAAATGAGGGGAAAAAAATGCAGGTGGTTCTATGCAGGTGGTTTGGTAAACATATCATTCTGAGAACAAATAAAAGAAAAGACGACAAGAGCATCTGCGAGAAGAGACTCCACAGATGGGCCAAAGCTAATGGTACACGCCATGTATGAAAACAGATCTTGGTAAAACGTGAAGTAGTCTGGCATGTTCTGTACACACCAACAGGAGAACAGAGCTCAACACATTAGTTTTGTTACTGAAGAATAACTAACACTTCTTCATGATCCCACCTACATGATTTGTTTGGTAATTGAAGAAGAGATAAAAACTCATTCGACAATTTCTGAAATTAACAATTTTTTGCTCATAAGTTAACAAGACGATTGGTAATACAATCTGCAGATATGCAACAATATCAGCTCTACTTTGGAGGTTTGTCACTCATCATCTGATAACAAAAACAACAAAGAAATCTGCTCTCCTTCCAGAACTTTTTCATTTCCACTGGCAGTTTGTTGTTTGGTGTTGGGTTGGTAAATTGTGTCTTAAGATATTTTGATGAAAATCAGGTCTTGAGAACCGAGGTGAACAAGATACACAGAATACACAGAAGATCATAAGCTACTTGTTATTGGGTGTATAGCTGTGACAACCCACAACCCTTTGCACTTGTCCAGTCAGTGGATTGGTAACATTATATACTGAATGCATAGCTTCCTTGAACATGTAAATCCAATTCCCAAGGGCTTCAGTGCTGATTTCTCACACAAAATTAACAAAACACACAGTACTAACCCTTCTTACTGTGCTTTTGATGAGTTTGGTGATCATTAGATTAAGATGTATTGAAGGAGGCGACAACTGAAGCATATCCAGGTCTAGGATTTCTACTGCTTTATACCTTCACCAATATAAACTAAACTAAGGTGTATTTAGTTTCATCATATTCAATTTTCCATGTAAACAGACACCACAAGTCATACCGAGTCTAAAAGTGCGTCGAGACAACCAGTCTTGGCACTGCTACATTCAAAAAGAACTATTTAATGCGCCTCATTTAAATCCCTTTAAGTAAGACACATTCAAAGCAGAAACATCCAAAACAAGATGTCAGTTACTTCAGTTTCTGTGAATGAAGCAGAGCAAGTTTGCTCCTGTGCTCCCGGATCACAGAGACACTGCTGGCATGTTTCCAGTCAGCTGAAAGAAGAGCGCCTCATAATCAAACACTGAACCGACAGTCACACCGCATCTTCAGTCGTCAACTTGCACTCTTCTTGAGGATAAAATCAGGTCAACAAACGCAAAAAAATTCTCATTTAATTTGTTCACTCGACTGCGCCTCTTTCAGATGTGTTTAGTACTTTTATCCCCTCCTGCATGACGGTTATTGGATAGCATACTACCAGAGCACCCTGGCTCAAAGTGTCAAATCTGTCGACTCTCAGGGAAACATTATTGTTGCTCGCATTGCGCGGCTCTGGATAAGTATTGTGTTTATTGCCCTAAAAATTGTCATGAATTATGTGCAGACAAACAGTGGAGTACAAGGTTTTCAAGTGGCACATCATTAAACTGGAAACTTAATTCCTTCAGTTTCTCTGCAAGCTTGTGACGGACAGCCTGAGGCCGGGACACTCGACAGAGCCACGGAAAGGACCCCGTCCTGCTGCGTAATTGGTCTGAAAAAAAATAATGCACGGCGAGAAATTGAGCATAATTCTGCCAATACACAAATGGAGGGAATAGTTATATGTGCCTGCTGGGCCATGGTGGCTGTTAGTAAGACCGATTCAGGACATAACCCCACTTTGCCTGGTCTCCTGACTTTGCTTCAGTCTTCTTCCATGATGCCATGATGATTACTTGTCTCACCACTCTCTCTTTAAAAACAAAAACCCCAAAAAACTTTACAGCAACACTTCATCTCACTTTTGGCACATTTGTCCACTTTTGATCCTCTCTTTAGACTATTTTTAAGCACTTCAACACCTTTCCACATCGCACATTCATCTTCCTTGCCATCTTCAGCTTTGATGCATCATATCCCTTTTTCTCTCACCTCTGTCCACCTGACTTTCTTCTATATCCCCCCCCCCCCCCCCCCCCCCCCCCCGCCTTCTCCGTGTACTTCTATGCACATTCTACTGCGCTTTCCCACTCTCGGCTTGCCCGGTTCTGCTTTCTCATTCTGAGCTAATAAACCTTCACTGGTGTTCGGTTCAGCGTGTTGGGTCGGCGGCGGCACAATGAGGTCAGCGCGTTAAAGACGGATGGCTGTAATCTGGTTTGTGGCCCAGCCATCTGCTGTAGTCAGCTGGTTGCTAACTGCAGGGCCAGCCTTTATTATACTACGGTCTCTACATGGCATTTAATCAGAGAGCTTAACACCACTGGGCTGCAGATGGAAAGGGGGAGTACCCCAGCATAAGCCATACCTGGAGGCAACACTGCTGGGTTAGAGGAGACGAAATAGAAATTCTCCATCATGAAGAAAGAGAGCAGTGCCTCTCGAGCGGGATTAAACTAGTGAAAATGCGGGCATAATATGAGAGACAGGGTGACTAAATAGAAGCTGTGAAGATATGTGCTCCTGCAGCAAAGCCGGATACTATGTGTTCATATCTTTCGCACATCTTGCAGACAGCTTGTCATCCGGAAGGATCACAGTCTGCGCAAAGCGTCAGTCATGACTTAAAGATGACCCATTTGAAGGAGCAACATATCTGTTTTGCAGGCCTCCGTCAACAGACATTTAAAGGCTGCCAACTACTGTACGTCTTCCAGACTTGTTAATAAATGCCTTGTGATTAGAAGATCAAATAGAAGAAGTGGATTAGCGATTCCTCTGATCACAGCCTGTAGCAGAAAATGAGGAGTCCCTCACAGAGCATACTAGATCTCAATAGAGGGTGGCAAGTCAAGAAAGAAAACGAAAAGCAAAATATGTGATAGATTCCAATTGTCCTTCATCAAATTTTGTCAGTGTTGGACATACAGTCTCTTTCAATTACTTTACGTTTCCAGGCCGCCTTGTTCGAAAATGCCATCTCCAATTACATAATTTGATGAAATGGTGTTGTTCTCCGATGACATTTGAAGACTGCTAATAGAAAATACATTTGGTCGTGAACCACATTATCATGGTTTCACATCCCATTAACTCGAAGCCAGAATAAAAAAAAAAACAAACCCACTGTAATTGGGAAAGATGCAGCAGTCATAAAATACTGTGGCTGTTTGCTTTGGCGTGTGTGAATTAGACGGCTCACTCAGTTGCTTTCTGACCTTTACTAATGCAGACTCATTGGATTCCTCTTTTAGGAAATCCTCAGCCCATCTTGCTATCTCTTCCAGCCTTCACAGGTAATGTGGAGGCACATCTCTGAAGTCAAGAGGCTTCCTTTTTAATTTCCAGTGGAGGGATGAGGGTTTGCAGCCCCCGCCCTTCCCCTCAAAGTTAAGCCAGCAATATTTTGGCGATAAGGCAACAGACATATTTACTCCTGACAGAGTTTGCCTGCGAGACCTGATCCAAATCTGAGGATGGATTGGCTGCTAAATGAATTCTTTTATCTGCCTAATACATTGAATTTGAGCAATAACCCAAGAACAAAAGGGGGTAGAATTAGCTCAAGTCCCATGGGTTGTGCGACATAAAACACTGAATACAGAAATAGACAGGTCGTGTCCTTGAAAACTGATCGACCGTTCACTGCTGGTCCGGCTGAAGACACTTGTCGTCTACGGGATGAAACACTTGTGGCGGGATCAAAATAAATATGCTTCATGGATGTCACTAATATCCACGGCTTTACTTATCGTCATCTGTTGTCACACCATAGAGTTCCACCTGACTTGACCTCAAGCAGGGGGGGGTCATGGGAAATGTGTTTGGGACTAATCACAGGGAGCCAACTGGTGGGATTGGGCTACATTTGGTGGCCTAACCTTTGACTGCTGTGTCAACGGTGGAATGAAGTTATTCAAGCGCCTGCGAAACAATCAAATACAAGAGGAAATACTGAAGCCTGGGAGCAACTGGAACGTAGACACCTTGATCAAGCCAACACTTTTTATTGCTTTCTCCATTACTGGTGCTATGTTTGTGCACATTTATTACTGCTGTGAGGAGCGAAACCCGTTTTCACACTGGGTCTTCCCAGTAAAAGCCACATGAGGAAAATCATTACTTTTTTTATGCGAAGACGTGTCTCCAGGCTAAACTAAGGTGAAGGTTCAGGAAGTGGTGGTTTAGTTCAGAATAAGTCTGGAGGAAATTATTCAAAGTCAAAACACAACATGTGTTTGAGCGTGCATGCTTTTATGCAGACAAGACCTTTCCAAGGCCATGATTGGCATTGTGTCTCTACTATGAATAAGCTTTTAGGCCTCAAGAAAGCTACGCCAGAACGTGGGCTGGAACAATATAAGACATAGGCTTTCAAATTCTCAGACGCTAGAAATAAAATTTACTTACCTTATCTGAGTACACAAAGAATAGGATGAGTAATATCAGCTCTGCCAGGAGAATTATCAGCAGCACAATGAAGAACTGTGAGAGAAAGGGAGCGAGAGCATTGTTTTAGCTGTTGCATATTATAATGAAAACTATATACAGTGCAGAGCTCAGAGTTTAGGCCTGTGATGTTTGTTGTTGCATGCATTATAATTTCATAAATAACAGTATGGTTTGCGGTGTATTTCATTCAGGCTCTCTTCATCACAACATCATACCGTATGTGGACCACAGAACAAGTTAGACAATTAAATTTTTATATAAGTACTTTACAACTACACACAAATAGGCTAATTTAGTCTTGATGACATTTAATAAATACTCATGTTGATACTTGGCATCAGCAAGTAGCTGAAGGTTAGTACCCGTACTGGTCCTCGCCCTTTAAAAAAGTGGTATCAATGCATCCCTAGTTAAAAGTGAAAAAAAAAAAGCTAGTTTGAATTTCATTCAAGTAAAAATATATTTTTGAACTAGATTCTGATGGTGGTCAGGGCTGAATGTACATACATGTCTGCACGCATGCACAGTTATTTATTTTTTGAATAGTAAAAGAAAAACTGGTAATAACCAGTCTGGACGTCACGTTTTTATAAAACACCAAGAATTCTATTTAAAAATGTCTTTTTGAAACAGAAATGGGAACCTTGGCATTTAACCACTGGTAACCACCGTGTGCTGCTTTGAATCTTTCACCGAAACTCTGAATCATCCTCACAGGGGTTAGAAGAATTGGTGAGCCAGTTTTGGGAACGTCAGGAATACCAATTAAAGATATTTTCGTTTGAATTCAGGCAAGTAAACGCAGAAGAAATAATTACTTGCCACCCCTGCCTCACACTGATTAAAGTTGCCCATCCATGATATAAATGATTTACGGAGATTGCTCACGGTCAACGTAGGAGTCGAGTAATAGTTTTCACTTTTAAAGAGTTACAACTGTTTTCTGTCAAAGGGATGAATGAGAAGAGCTCGTAGCCCATTTGCTCAGGTCGGATTTCAAAAAAGGAGAACAAAGGGAAACAGATAGCTCGGCTGTCTGAATATAACAAAATCTGCCCATCGGCTTCTTTAGAAGCTCGTTAATCATCAAACTGTCTTTGGTTTACTTTGGATGAAAAAAAGAAAAAATGCATAAAGGACAGAGAGCGTCTTGATGAAGTTGTTTCCAATGACTACTAAAAAGCTGAGTACTTAAACAAAGGAGATGAAATGTGCTTTAAAGGTGCAGAAAAGCAGGTTTTGTTATATGTGGACAAAGCTACGATCGACCTTTTCTCTTGTTTACAGTCTTTATGCAAAGACAGGCATTTTCTTTCTTTTTTTTTTGGGGGGGGGGGGGGGGGGGAGCTTAAAATATACAGAAAAGAGAGTGATATCGATCGACTCGGCTCATTCTAGGAAGAAAAAACAAACTATTCAATTCAATTATATGTCAGATTGTATTCAGTTACAGTTTATGATTTGTGCAGCAAAGTAAGCGGAAGTTCAGACGATTCAGTAATAAAAATAAAGAAATGCAGAAGGAGAGATAAGAAGGCAGGGGAGTATCTGAGCACGAGAGTGCGTGTGAACGTGCGAGAGAAGGGGAATGAGGTTTAATACCTCCTAAGATTAATTTCCAACACAGCGCTGCATCTCATCAACTCTCTCTACTCGACTCTGCCACAGCTCCGTATTTACCAAGCTCGTCTGCACAGCTCGAGGAAGAGGCACGCAAAGCTAGATTTTAGAAAACCCCCATTAACTCCAAACTCATTTGGGAAGAAAAGGGGCTTGGCTATTATTTATGTCGAGGCACACATGAAATAGTCATGACAGCCGGCAGGAGGTGCAGCATCTGGGTTGCCAGTTTATTGTATCACTGTCGTTATTCAGAGTTGGTTTGTCGCCGTTGCCTTGAAATTTAAAAGAAGAGTTTCTGCACAGTGACCCGGCGGTGCTTCGATGGCCCCCCGAGTGAGAATATGCGTGCATGCACACTCAGCTTTGTGGGCGTATGTTCTCATTTCCTGTCATTTCACACTTTTAAAGGTTTTAAAGATTTGCTGCTTCAAGCCAGATATTTCCAGTGTTTTCTCACCCACTTTTTTTTTTTTCTTTCTTTTTCTATTTTGTCTCATAAACATTTTCTTGGCAGCAAAACTGGACTGAAAGTTTTCCCCCGCAGAAGATTCCTCAGCTTTGAATATTTCTAATTCAGAGCAAGCTGTCCACGCAGTATTTTCAGTGGTAATATGTCAAGGTGAACGCTCACATCTGCTTGCTCTGGGAGATATAAACATGCTCTGATGTTTCCTCGCCCCCCCCCACCCCGGGTGTGTTCGACTGGACGGACAGAAAAATTAACTGTAACAGCATCTGTAGCCGAATAAAAAAACATTGTCACACAGAGGACTTAACAGGAGAAAAAAAACAACCCTTGCAACTTTTATATTTTCCATTTATTTTCTTCCTCCTGATTGCAGCTGACTTCCTCCCCTCGTCTCTCTCTCGCCCGCCACTGTCTTCCTCTTTGCTTCACAGTAGTTAGGCAGGTGAAGGAAGCCATGTCTAACGCTGAGGATTTGGCGAGGCTTTTGACTGATGCAAGAGCTTCAAGGGATTGAACTGTTTGTGATGATAAGTACTCAGAGCCCCGACTCCACTTCTCATTTAAAGTTTCCATACATGAAAGTTTTTTTCCTTTCAGGAGAATCCACATTAAAAAAATAAAAAATCCTCATTCCATCGGGTGAACTTTCATAATTAACTCGGCGCTTACGATAATACACTTGTACAATTTTGTGCAAACAAGCGAAGGGTTCAGTCATTGTAGACTTTGTAATGAATAATAGAAGGTTCTCAATTATTTGAACTCAGAAATATTAAGTCCCTTTTGGTGTGCGATGTAGGTACACGCTTACAGCCAGGTACTTCACACAAAAGGTCCCATGACTGACAGTTCGCTCACCGTGACCGAGAGCCAAGGAAGTCACATGCGTGGGTTGGTGTTAATTTGCAGTGAGGGAGAATCCCATTGCTCGGCTTTAATTTTCTTTGCGATCCCCCATGGCTCGATACAATGCAGACTGAACCATTTCTGTCAGTCATTTACCTCCACTGAGGCTGAGGCCGGAAGATAAATACAAATATGCTGCTGAACTCTTGCTGGCCTGTCTGTCTTACTGTAGAGACACTTTCAGCCGGATGTAAATATTTGTGCACACCTCAGCACTATACTAAATATTTTGTTGACTTTTAAATCCTTGCAGGAAGCAGACATTAGCCGTCTTTCAAATGTTAATGCTCTTCAGTTCTAATCATCGCATGAATGAAAATAGTAGATAATTGTTGACTGACTAACCAAAGGGATTATTAAAGATCATTTGCAAACAATGACAATGGTTTTTCTTCATGATCATACATTAAAGAAGAGCTCATTGTTTATGACTGCAACAGAGGTTGTGTTGATTGTTGTTGTTCCAGTTTACAACTGGAATAAAATCATGCAGAACTCATAAGATTCAACTTGAAAAGTTTTGTTTGAAGCTCTGGCATCATTTTCCTTCACCTACATAAGAAGACGTATCTCTGAATGCGTTTTATTTCAACTGCGAGCATCACAAACATTTCCAATAACAGATACACAAAGAGAGGATTATAGTTTACTGGCTGTATGAAACAATGTAAAATATGTAGACATTTTATGCATGTATTATGAGCCCCCCCCCCCCAACTTGTTTTGGTTCATATGGGTGTTGATGAGGTTGTTTGTCATTTTTATGCACATTTTCTTCACAGGGTGACCATGCTGCCAGTTTGTTGTTGTTGTTGTTGTTGTTGTTGTTGTTGTGTGAACTCAGAATTGGGTTGTTCCCAAATGGGAACTTCCCCAATTCCTTGCTGGCCTGAATACTCAATTATTGCATGAATGATAGGAGAGTGAGAAAAATGTGTTCACAGTTATCTGTGTTAGTTGATTTTGAAAAGTGACAGACGCATCGAGATTTCACTCACGCTCAGAAGCAGGCACTTGTTCTCCTTGATGGCACCCAGGCAGCCGAGAAAGCCCGTGATCATGACGATGGCGCCGATGCCGATGACCATGTTGGCGGCTGACAGGAAAGGAAATGAGGGTGAGAAGGTGGCGAAGCTGCCCTGAGAGACCGAGAGCCAGATGCCCACGCCGAGCAGCCCACAGCCACATAACTGCAAGGTAAGAAGATAAGACAAGGGACAAAGGTTAGAAAATAAGATAAAAACTTCATTTTAGGTCCAGCTACAAAAATAATAAAACAACCAAATGTGTGTTTATTCCTCGTCTGGCTTCTTTGGACACAACGGAAAACCTCTTGAACCTTCCCAGAACCCACAGTGAGGATAGCTTCAAATTACAATAAATCCAACCTAAAAAGACCCAATGCAACGGTTTCAATTTCCCTCTGGCTGCTTGAGGAATTGCCCAGTTTATCCCACATCACCAAAAACACTGCTCAAAAAACAAGAGGGCTTACACCAATTACAACTATGATAAGCCAATAACAGCTTTGCAAGAGATTAGGGGGAAAATTGGACATTGGCCGTGCTGGTTTTGCACGTTTGAGCTGATTATGTTTAATCCAGAACAAACATTTCTGCCAACCCCTTCGTATTAAAACTTTCGAGCTTTCCAAACACACCTGCAGTTGACAAGAACTCCGTCTAGAGGGAGCACTGCTGTGTTCTCACCCTGTCACCCTGCCAGGAGCCCTACAGGACGGCACTGTGAGTCCATTACTGCAGAAAAGTGTTTATGGAGGGCTGTGATTGGAGAAGTGGAGTGTCCCGCCTGCTGATGTGTTGGCCCATCCATCAGAGATAAGAGCTATACAACATGTGAATTATTGTCTGGGAGCTAAGCGTTGACATTTTTGCAAACGTCTAATTGAAAGAAGAAGAAGACGAAGAAGAAAAAAAAGAAAGAAAACCCAGGCAATCTTGCCGCGAATTAAAAAAAAAAAAAAAAAATCTAAAACGATGTAAAATATGGAACAGGACCATGGTAAATCATCACACCCCCATCCTTTCTTCCCCTCTATTCAGTCTGCCTCCTCTCTTCCTTTCTCATCTTCGCACTGCTGTGCCAGAACACTTTAATGCCAGTCAGCAATATGCACAACAAACCTGCTGTGCATGCAAACAAACACACAGCACGGCCCACATTGATATACAGTGCAGAGGCTCAGTCATCGTCAGGTAGAGATTATGGAGGAATATCATTCTGCTTCAAACTGTTTCAGCTTTCCTTTTTTCACAATGAAATAATTAATCCACCACACACACACGTGGCGCTAATTTCCAGGAGACGACAAAGTTTAACTGACAAATGGAAGACCTGGAAATGGAGTGCACTTAGAGCACTTCCACAAACAAACGAGTGTAGCGTCGGTTTGACTGATTACACCAGTCTGATGATCGGCTCCGCCACACCGCAGGCAAACAAAGTGACTTATGGCACATTATCAGGCTGCAGAACCCCGTTCCTAAGTGATGTTAGGTGATTGTGAGTAACTTAAGGGCTTCGGCTGCAGGCCTCATGAGGTGGTGATAGATGACCTGTGTCTAATGAGCCCTCGAGGATATGTAGATACATAAACAGTTAGAATGTGTCTGATGAGCAAAGCCTAACTCTTCCTAACCTGTGACCTGGACAGACTGACCTCTACCAACCTGAGTTCTTCAGTATGTATACAATTCATGTTTTAGCCACAACTTAAGGACTTCAGATATTCATTTGGGTTTTCCTGATCGATTAAATATTTTCAAGATCCTGATTCACACTATAATTTCAATTAAATAAATAAATAAATAAATAAAACACAAAATATTTCTAATCATAGACTCTAATGCAGTTACAGTCGTCATAGACATTTATTAAATACTTAACCAATGCAAAATAATTCAATAGTAAAATCTAATAATTTGGCTACAAACTGAGGACACCTACATCTTCACTTGTAACTGCCCAGAATACCTGAGAGACAAACATCCATGAATCATTCACAAATAAAAAAAATGAAAATAGTGCAGCAAGTCAGGTTTTTTTCAGAACATATTGAAATTGTCTGGCAAACTGTTCACTTAAAGACATGAAATGAAATATGGAGCAAAGCCCTCTGTCAGACAGAATGTGTGGTGAGATATCCTTCCTCGGGTGCACTCTCATTCTGAACTCTCCTTCGTGGCTGGTTTCAAGTCATTCCTTCATTCAAAACCCACGTACTCAAAAGACTGACGGGAAACTATTTCCAAAAGGCTCTGAAAGACTTAAGAGTAGCAAAACACGTTACCTAGGACAGGAAAAGGAAATTGTATAAAAAGAATATAGGAGTAAGGACAGAAACAAACAACCCATAGTGTGTTTAAACTAATAAAAGATACGCTCACTGATTTCCTGTGTGTGATTTTGAAAAACACTGGATCGTGTGCTCAAAGTGAACGGTGAAGGTTAAACTCAAGGCTGGGCTGTAAATAGAACCCAGCCAACCACCCCCTGGAGGAAAACGGTGCTTATTTACTCATATATGGCAGCGGATTTCACACACTTTTATGAATGAGTGGTGTGACTAAGACCACCCCTGAGATGGTGAGAGAGATGTGCAGTGGTTTTCAAAAGACTTTCAGTCGTTCATAATCTAAATAATTCAGAGGCAACTTGTATTCATTGGGAGGTACCTACTGGCCCTTTATACTTCCCTGATTAAAAAAGGGATGATAGAAACGTCAATTGAAAACGGTGGTAAAGGTCATGTCCTCATGGGTGATATAGAGAAGCACAGCTACCAAGCCAGATTATATAGAGCGTGAGGAGGCGCTTGAGGAGGCAAGGGACGAATAGTAAGTTTAAGCGGCCAGATAGATTGTGCGGATTTACAGCTAGCAAGGGGCAGCACTGGGAGCTTTAAGAGCCCAGGTGGGGAGGGAAACAGTGCCTTCTCTTAATTGTGTTTAATGCTCAGTGAAGGGAGGTTCGTCCAAGTGTGTCGCTCTCTTAAGTGACCGTGAAACCACCCAACCCCCCGCTCAATCTGTCCGAGCTGAGCCAACAAGGAGCACGATTTAATCTCTGCCCTGCTTCTACCGACAACATTACGACGAATACTACTACTACTACAGCAGCACACTGTCATTAGCCCTTTGTGTCTGTGCCACAGGAAATACCTCTGGGATAAGCGCTGATCTTGTCGTTTATCTGACATTGGCATGTAGGGCTCAGCTTGACCTGAAAGTCCCTCTCTGTTGAGCTTCTTATCTTCTTTTAATTGTCGGTCCTGTTTTGATAGCCCATCTGCGGGGGAGGATCAAGGAAACCCCAAACACTGCTGAGACTAGATGGAGAAAGTCAGGAAATCTTCTGATTTTGTTGGGTTTACACTAATATTTCAAATGTGTCTAATAAACTAGATTTAAAATGATGCTAATGAGGACTTTACAATGGGAATTTTTATTTTTTTTTAATTGTTCATACAATTTAAATCTGATGTAAGCGATGTGTTTGACCCACACAGCACTGTTTACATCAGAACAAGGTATCCCTTGTGGGATTTCCATCCATCCATCCATCCATCCATCCATCCATCCATCCATCCATCCATCCATCCATCCATCCATCCATCCAACCATCCCAACAGATCACCAGTTCATCACATCACCCAAACAGACATACTCACATTCACAATTTCCCCAAGTGACAATGAAGCGCATGTTTTTAGACTTTGGAGGAAGCTGGAGTACCCAAAGAGGAACAAAACAAACAAACAAACAACAAAACATAGGGAGAACATGCAAACTCCACACAGAAAGGGCCCTTCAGCATGGACTCCAACCAGGGATTTCATTGCTGGGAGGTGAGATAAAAAGCCACGATACAAAAAGTGGTTTTCATGACACGGCTGTTGCAGTGTTGCTTTGGTGTCAGAAATATCCTCAAGTTCAAATTCTGTCATAATCTTGATATGTATGATTGCAACAAATGAAAGAAAGTGTACCAATATTATCTTGGGGTGGCATGGTGATGAGGTGGTTAGCAATCTCATCCGATTCCAATCGGCGTATTTGCATGTCAAACCTGCACCTTTGTAGGTTTTCTGCTGACCAGGGCGCCACAGTGCATACCATAATGATTCTACATAGTTTATTAGACCAGATATATACAACAACTCCTGATGTTCTTGGGTATACTCAGCTTTCACAGTCCTCTTTATCCATTTTCTAGCACTTTACAAGATAAGCAATCATCATTATGCAACTGAGGGGAGGACATGACAGCTTTACCGGTCCACTTGGACTCCATAATAACAAGCTTCAGTGAGAGTTTGAGCATTTTATAACTCCTGCTTTTCTTCTTTTTTTTTTTTCTGTAGTTCCTGGAAAACACTGTCAAAACAAATCATCTGTTCCACCTTGATGATCTGTTTTGCCTTGTTCCCATGCATACATGCAGCTCAAAAAGATGCTTTCTTCATACCTGTCAGTCGGAAGGTTACTTCCATTTGAGGCTGATAGGAACATATCTCCTCGCAGCAATAATGGGAAAAAAAAGAAATCATTGCAGTCTGGAATATAAAACCACCTTCTCTTAACACCAAATCGGGTTCAAAAAGTTAACAGCACTTCTGACGGGAGAGAGCAACGTGGGCGTATGTAACTTTGCTTGATATGGAGCCCTTTTCTTGAAAATCAATTAAAGTGTAAGTGTGAGCTGAGAGAATATGCAACCTTTTCATACATGTAAAGATAGAGTTGGAGAGCACTTCTTAGTAAGTCAGGCTGGAACCTGTCTCAATGTTAGTCGAGGATGAATTGGTTATAGAAAACGGAGAGAAGTGCGAAGTGAAGCAACATTAACTTTCTGCAGGAGGAAATTGGAGGACATGAGATGTGACTCTCCCCAGCTGGATGGATGGCATCCTACTGTTAGAGGTGCTTTAACAAGCTCAGGGTGAAAATAATTGCGATAATACTGGGTGAGGCAACTTTCCAAACAGGAACAAGATGTGAAAGAGGTCAAGCGTGAGGTGGGTGAAAATAGGATAGCATATTAAAGCCAGAGAGATTGTACACACACACACACACACACACACACAAAAGATGTGTGCAAGAGAAGGGGAGACTGAGTGAGAACCGGAGGATAAAATAGAGGCTGACCCTTCATCCAAGTGACTGACTCGGGGAATTATCAGCTGCTGCAGTAACTGGCTCAGTGACACGAAGCCACCCGACACAGGACCCCACTTCAATCTCCCCTGGAGGAAAGTGGTCTGAGTGTGTGTGTGTGTGTGCATTGTTGACCTTTTCACACACTGATCACTCACAGAGGTCACGTTCTGTCGTAAAGAATGACAGCTTTTGTCAAATTACTGCTGTCCTTTGTGACTGCTCTCATCACAAGAGCTCAGAGGCCCAGTGGACGAGTTTGTGAAGTTCTAGCGAGTGTGTGTGTGTGTGCACATTTAGTCCGCATAATGAAAACCGCAAAAAACGCTGAGGCAAAGACATGTATTGAGATTACACCTCGGTGAGCTTACGGTAAGAGTTATGCAAATAGTACTTACAAGTCACTTTACACAGTACGTCAACAGAAACTGATTATAAGTCAATGTAATGTCAGCAGAAGGCATGAAAAAAAAGTGTGAGTGTGTGTGTTCTTGTTCTTATTACTAGTGGGGACATCAACCTGATCGTGTTTTCATCTATGGGGACTCGAGTTGTTGTGTGGCCAAAGGTCCCCATAAAAAAAACGTGTGTGGTTTTGTTTATATCTAAAGGTACATCAAAGCCCCTTAATTCATGTTGCAAGGCTTTACGACTGACTGTAATTATTGAGTAAACAGTGAAATCATCCTTTATGAGACGGAATGAGCTATACACCACATGTTTTAGCAATTAGAAGACATTTGTACCAATAAAGAACAATATAACATTGCATTGATAAAAACGCCAAGCTGACTGCTGCTGAGGATAGAGTCACTTCATCACTATACAATCCCCTCTGCCCCTCACTGCAACTTCATCTTTCTTTTTATCCACATGAAAAATATATTTTTCTCCTACCACACAGAATCGTCTGCTTTATCCACCATTGATTTTACACTGAAATAAAGACACAAGTTATTTACTGCAGCGAAGAGAAGATTTTTCAATTTTTGGCCATGTGGTATTGAAGCCCAGTGAATCATGTTGCTACAAAAGCACCAGGACCTGTCAATTAGTGGGAGGAAACTAAACTTACAAAATGACAAACATACTGAAGCTATCGTAAACACTCCATAAGGGTGGAAAATTCAATCCAAAGACCAAAGACAGTCTATTTGTATTTTCAACCCAGAAAGTAGAGAGGTCTTCCTCAAAGCACGCAGTGAAAGAGTGTTATCTGAAGTGTGCGCTCTCCAGGGAGATGGTTTGAGTGTGCCTGCCAGAAGAAAGTTGTGTTTTTTTTTCCTTTTAAATTGCTTCTTGATAAGAAAGCACTCCAACTGTAGTAAACCAAACATTGAAGTAGCATATTATCTTGTATAATAACGCCTTACTTTCACTCCTGTTGTTGTTTTCGGTTATGCATCAGTATGAGCTCAGATGTAAAATCATTTGATCCCCTCCAGCCACAATCTAATGAGCTCAATTAAAACCAACAGTGCAACAGATCAGTAGTGACATCTTTATTAACGGTGCATGACAGTTTCTTAAAGATAGTAATAAATACAACACATGGGCAGAAGAAGTGTTTTCAAAACATTTGCTTTTCCCCCCCATATCCATGGTGACGGAGCGTTTTTCAAAAGTTCCACATTGGAAGTCGATTTCAAAAAGTTGTATTCTCAGTGGCTCGGACCACTGTTGTCAAAAAACAACAAAAGTTTTCTGTTTTCATTGAAGATGCTGTCATGTAAACAGACAAAGAGCCTGGACAGAAAGCCAACTACTGTTAGTCTAAATCACTTGCAATATGCTTATGGGGATGACACAGCTGTGAAGCGGTAGGCATTCTCATCTCTCAACAAGAGTATCCGGGTTTGCATCCAGTTTGCGTGTTCTACCTGAGCAGGTTTTTTCTATTTGGACTTGCTGTGATATATTCCAGTGAAAAGCTTCTTAGGGAACTGGTGCCTCTAAAATGCCCACTGGTCCGATTGTGTAAGTGTCTGCCCAGATAGTCGCCAGCCATTTTCCCAACGGCCGCTGTGGTCAACTTAAACCACTGGTTCTTTTCTTGGATACGCTTGTGTAGATGAATGAATATAAAATGGCACACTTCTTTTGTACTCTGACAAATTATTCAACAGCCTTCGACCAAGTTAGAACGTGTGTATCGTACCAAGAATCCATATCAGTATAAAATCTGCAAAGCTTCAACCTATGTTTTCTAATGATTACATTTTGTTGTGTTTTCGAAAAGCAAACTAAAATCCTTACATGAAGACGTCAATCTGAGGGCTCCAAGGTTTGAATCTCGATTGCGGCCGTTAAGAAGATGTGGCATGAAAACCAGCGATGTGTAAGGTACAAGTTATAAATGACTTCCTTGACAACCTTTGTGAAAGGCAGAAACCACTTTTATATCATGAATTCCTGCATAAACATTCTAATTTATGTGTTTGATTGCATACTGTTGTATGGTGTTTCTTTTGATGTTGAAAGACAGATTAAGCTGTAGGCCAAGCACAGCTTTCTGGGAAATCTCGCCACCTCCGCAGGCTTCCGGGGGACATCCTAGACATTCCCCCGAGGTATAGTCCACAGCTGATGTGAGTTGTATAACAAGTAAATTATTTAACATGTCCGTGAAGATGGCTGGGGTGCTTTCAGGCTCAAAATAAACACTGCATGAATTCAAAGCGCCGAGACAGATGGGGAGTGTGAGATTAAAAAGCTATATCTGCCTGGTTAAAATTTAATTTCCCAGCGAAGTCCTGGTGAGATCCACACAGCGTGGGAGACTACCGAGAAAACCATGCCGCATGACCGACTGCCTTATAACACAGTATGCACGGGATACTCTAAAACAATCGAGATTTAATGGGCTCAAACTCATGTCTGCACTTATCAATGGATTTTCAACAGTCTGGGTTTAGCCGACACATGACACCACATAAAAAAAGACAACTCTGTACTGATATATTTCCACTGAGGAAGTTTTCCCACTGTGCATCACATGCTTAGTCAAGAATTGAAAATGATGCAACACTGCAGAGGTTCTGGTTGGATGCCTGAGCTGCGGCTTAGCTTATCTTCTTCAGCGGTCTGCAGTTACACACCTATCAGTGATGCTGGCCTCGCCATGTCTCCCTCCCTCTCTTTCTCCCTTCAGGAGGGAGCTGAAAACCCTCTTCACCACAAAGTGACTCTAAATCAATCGCGTCACAAAGGATTAAAGACAGACAAGCCTTTCTCTGCCTGTCCAGAGCCATCCGTACTGTCTGCAGTCACGCAGCCATACTCTTCCACACCTGACAACATCTCCTACCCGAAGAGGACAAGACCGAGAAAGAAAGAAAGCCGGGACAATGGCATAAGGAATGCTATTAGACATCCCTGACTAATTCTGCAGTTAGAGCTTCACCATCCCTACAAGACTCTTCAATCAGCCTGAGAACCCATAGGCACTTCAATTATGCAATGAGAACATGCAGGAGAGCATCAGAAAGGGTAAAGTTATCCTGTGACTGGAGCCATGAAGACAGCTCAGCTTGCCACAGTCAGTCAGTGAGACTGAGAAGAAGGACGGGGGCTCAGAGCGATGCACAGGGAGACGGGGTCTGCAAGCCAAGCGAAGACTACAAAGCACAGAGCCGGAGACCGAAGCCCTGGTCCAAATACAGACAAACACTGCCACTGGAGACAAAAGCTCCTTTACTTCCTCCCGCTGCAGATGTGCGTAGCTGCAGGCAAGGCAGCTGCCCTGTCTTAAAGCTATCTCTACCAACCGGTGAACAGGAACCCAGTGTACTTAGTCTTTTAAAAAGATGGAGGACCATAAAAATCCCAGTGATGTTCTAATGAGGACAATGGGATATAAATACATAAACGGAGTTGATAAGAGAGGGAGACGTTTTTCACATGAGGTGCTAATTAAATGTGAATTTTGCCGCTTGCTGCTGACATCAAAGGTGCTTATGAAGACATCTATGAGGCATTTGCGTACAATAAAAAGAGAACATGTTAGAAAAATAGTTATTTATCTATTTATGTGAAGGCAGTATGCTTTTACGAGTGCCTGTTTTCCTCCACATAAACTGCTGTGCCTGTGAAGGCACACAAACATTTGGCTCATATAAATGTCTCACTCAGGTCTGCCAGTGCAGCCATGCTGAAAATTCTAAGAGGCGGGCAGACGGTTGGACAGTCTCCCATTGAGTTTCACTAGTTGAAGGCTTAATGAGTATGCTGGCTCAGCAGAGGCAGAGCATGGCTAGAGCCTTGTGCATTAGAAGGGTTCAACACTCAACCTGTTCCATTCGCACTACCAGCAGCATAGGACCAAAGAGCTCAAGGAGATGGGTAACCTCTAATGCACTATATGGCACCTATAGTGTGCTCTAAGGAAAATAGAAAGCCAGAGTGCTACTGTCAGCACTTTCTCTGCTCCTTTTCACATCTTTCAACAGGAGAGTGAACCCAAGACTCAATGTCACAGTGCAGGGCAACATCCTAGTGTCACTGACTTAACTACAGACAAGTTGACCATGTAGAGCACCTATACAGACAAACTCTGTACCACAACTAAGAGAACTTTTAAAGTTGAAATTCAAAGGTTAATATGGCACTATTTTACATTAAAATGTGTTTGACACCTTTCATGTAGAGGGTTTATCACATCCACATTGATCTATTTTAATAGATCTATTTTAATGTCTTTTGACAAAAACTAAAACAAAACAATGACTTTCATCAAAAAACAAAATGGAAACGTTAAAGGAAGAGCAGGCACCTCGACCTTCAGGATTACGAATGGAGCAGAAATATGTCACAAATATATTTTAAGGGTCCAGCAACTGCTGGCCGATAATGAGGTGAAACGCAGCCTGGGGATTTCTCCCAGGAAATGAGTGAAGAACGTGGACATCAGCAGCACATTGTTGTACTCCAGGGCCAGTCTGCCTGACCTTGAGTAAAAAAGACTATTGGGTTTACTGTGAGCTGGTGGAAAGGTGATACTAAGTGCATCTTTTTGAGTGCATGCAGATATGTGTGTGTGTGTGTGTGCGTATGTCAGGGTTTACTATTTCACCTCGCTCCACGGAGTGGGCGAGTGGCCTTGCTGCAGGGATTGTCTGTGACTGCACAGCCGAGTAACATCTGATGGGCTGCTGTTGGAACATAGCATCCATTAGAGACCCTGACTGGAGCACATGGCTGATAACATTTCACCACAGAGCAATGAAGGCTTACCCACACACCTAATGAACGGGAGAGATTTCCTTTGCCAACAGGCGCGGTGGCTGGAACCCAAAACAAACATGAGTGGGTGAGGTGAAGCCATAAGCGGTGCAAAAAGATGCCAAGTCTTTTCGCTATTTGTCCCTTTAGATGATTTACAGAGGGGGGGAAACACATTTTTAACAAACGTATAAGAGTAAAAATTGCGAACATCTAAGCATATATTTATTCCTGGAGCAGCAGGACTGTGAATGGAAACACTCCTGTTATGTAACGCAAGGCATTATGCATCCCTGGAGGGTTAGGGAGAAGATGAAGATGCAAAATATGCACATCCGCTTAAGTGAAAACCAAAGCACCACGCAGAGGTCTTGTGAGAAGAAAGGATATTCGGATTGAAAGACATATAATCAATAGTTACTTTGCATGCTATACCACAGGGTAAGTGACTGTTTCCCTGCACTTATAAGGGACTTTTTGATACCCTTTTCTCCTGGTAGAGTAAATTATTCATCTGCTTAATAGACAGAGCTCGGGGAAGATACTATAGAAGCAGCGCCTTGCTAATGTTACAACCTTTGCTATTCAGAGATACGTACAGTATAGCTGCCTGATGGTAGAGGACGAAGGCTCTCATTATAGGTCTTAAATCTTGTCCCCTGGTGTCTCATTTGACCACATGTTGTTCGTACTGGAGAGAATAATTCTGTTTTTCTTTTTAATGCTTCATATAATCATTACAGTGTGTTCGGTGATTCACGCTATAATTCATAAAAAAAAACAAAAAACTGCTGCAGTACAGAAATGGGGGACTAATGTAGAACTCTCTCTCTCATTTAGTTTTTGCAGAACAAATCCTGGAAATTGACCTCATTCTGTAAACGTGTGTCACGAGTGGCTTGATTCTGGAGATGAAACTAGAGTGTGAGAGAACAAAGACTAAAAAACAAGATCTTACATTAACCGTCATGGAGAGCCAATCTGTATTCATGGAGGTGCTGTGTGTCCGTGGGCGCTGTTTGAATGTTGATGATGCCCCGTCTGCATCTGCTCCTCATCCACAGGGGAACAAGGGGGGGAAGTGATTCTATTTCACCTTTGGGCACAGCAGCATCAGCACCTGAGTCTTGTCTAAAGGCCAGAAAGCTGTTGTCATCCATCATTATGAAAAGCTATCCTTGAAGGACACGGAGAGAAGGGGAAAAAAAGAATCTTTTGACGAAAGATAAAGCCTTGACAGCTTCCGTATAAAGTGAAAATTGTCCGATTTGGAGGAGGAAAAAAAGTACATCTTTAACTTTTAATGTGGTTTAAATTGCATTCTATTGCCATATGGTGAGACCCTAATCAGTGTTCCCGATGGCGGTTGCAGGAGCCATCTCCTTTTATACCCCATTGCTTATTTTTTATTCATTCAAAAACAGCTCAAGAGGGATGACGACGGAGAATTACTAAGTATTTTGTGCATCACTGGCTCTGTGAGGACAGGAGGGCTTTTATGGAGGGCTCCCCAAAGAAATGACCTTCAGTCAGCAATTGAGAATAGTCAAATCTCTGACAGTTTGCACTAAAAATGTCACAACCACACAGCAAACTAATGTGTTCTGAGCACAATAAGACCCCTCCATCAAACATCAGATGCAGCCCTCCCTCTATTCGATCGGTGTGAAGGGGATGTTTTAGTGTCCATTTTACAGAATCTCTCTCTCTTTTTTTTATTTTATTTTTTTTATATAATCTGGCTCTGCCCCAGCCTTTCTTCTCCCCCCTACACCTAAATGACTCATTGCAGGCACTTCTTACAGTTGACATGCCAATTATTACAAAGAGGCAATGGACTGTGTAACTCCTCTTTTCTGGTCAGCTGACCCAGAATCCCAATCATCCCCTCAACTCAAGGCACTGGACCACACAAAGAAACGTATAACTAAGTAGTAGTGAGCCATCAAAGTTGGAATATAATCCTAACTGCAGTATCCACCATAGTTCACCTCAGGGTTAAATATGGAAGAGACAAGGAGAAAATTAATTTGCAGAAATACACAAGGATTCATTCAGGCAGCAATGTTGAGCTCTGGAGGAGGCTGTATTGTGACTCCATCAGTCACCTCCACCAGAAAGCCATCTTCCCACATTAACTCCCACAACACTACTTTCGACTTGGAGTAGACGCTTCGCGAGTACATAAAACATATATGGGTGAAAGCACCAGTACGGTGAGGTTAAAACAGAATGAAGTCCTCTTTAGCAGCAACGTTCTGGATTCTGGTTTTCAGGGGACCGGGTAAGTAGACAAAGAAGATAATAATGGAATTAATGAATGCTCATCAGATTCACATTAAAGTCTGTCAAAAAGCTAATAGCCTGTGCCTACGTCGAGCTTGTCATACTAACTCCTTTAACATCATACATGTAATTCCCTCGTGTGCATGTGCGCAAGTATGTCAAACTGAAGAAGTCTTAGAAGTCGTTGTCAGCTTGGGCAAAGTATGGAGAGTTACACCAACTTTTCAATAACTACAGAGAAGCAGCACTCTCCCTCCCCTCCACCCACAAAGGTGTGTATTTTAAAACACTTATCTATAGTTGACTGCAAATTGCCCTGCGGGGCTCGGATAATAAGTGCATGAAAAACAGTCAATCATTTTGACGCTCAGCTGTATCACCTTATTTCATAGTGCAGGTCTTGATTTCATCTTTCTTCTCAATTCTGTGCATTTAATTTGTTCGTTTATTGCCTCGTGCTTGAGATTCTGTATCTATCCACAGCCATCACTAACTCCATTGAGTTATAAAGCAGAACAGCTTGCACTACTGGCTACGTTGTCCTTGAATCACTACATCAGACTTTATATCTACTGCACATTCATATCAGCCTGACAATGCATGACAACACTTTGAATGAAGTGTCTGAATGTACTAAATCATCGTCAGCGTCAGTTCCAAAAGCTATGGATGAGGAGAGTTATGATTCAGAGATTTATGATTTGCTGTAATTTTTTTATGATGGCCTTACAGACCACAAAATGACTCTCGGAATATATGCACATAAGCGTATGGTTGAAATTGTGTTAGATTATATTGCTTCAAGAGCCAACAGATACATAAATGTGAATGTAATGTGCACGCGGTAACTATGTGCTGAGTGCCCGTGTGAGTATTTCACTTTCCAGTTGCACGAGTGTGCCTCAGTCATCAGTTCCTGTGGCTGTGGGGCAGGCCAGAGTGTCACCGGACACCGGTTCAAAGACAAAGCTAACTCGGATTACTTTCAACAGATATTGCGAGTAATTTCTGTACGTGATCGCCGCCCCGCCACTCGGGCTGCGGACCTGGTCCTGAGCCAGTAGCATGAGTCACACCAGAGAAGAGCAGCATGTTGTCAAAGGCCCTCAAGTATGAAATATGGTAATCCCAAAAGGCTTTAACCTTTGCCTTTTCCTGTCAGTGGATCTGTGCACCAACTTCGCCATCTTACTTAAAATAACCCGCATGATCAGAGAGCCACTTTGAACCAAAGCCATCACACATCAAAGCAGCCAAAATGGCTCAGAGGAGGGACGCACAAAAAAAAAAAAAAGCCTTTTTAACATCATAGTCATCAAATATGTAAGAGTCTCAATCAAGTACAAGACCTCATATTCAAATTTTACTGACCAGATTCACTTTCATTGTTCCCACAGCAGAAACTGTAAAGAGAGAGAATCTCACTTTCATTTACAAGCGCAAGAGCGATTATGCAGACCGAGGGGTTTTTTCGGGATAATATGTCACAAGATTAGATGAGATGTTACAAGATTTTGTTTACTCAGCCTAAAAACGCAATGAAGATGAATCTGAGAGCGAAGCCGAGCAGCTCTCATGAGGGCAAACTTTCATGGGCAAAACAGGGGATTGCACATGGGCAGACAAACCTCTACTGCATCCCAAAAACACGATTAGGCAACAGAGCAACACGGCATGAAGCAAATCCTTGACAAATGGCCGTCAGTATTACATCTTCGGCAATGAGTTTTCCCATTCCGGGTCTGTGTATGAAGGATGAAGGAGTCCACATAGATCCAGGCCTCACGGCAATTTGTATCACTGAGTCTTTCCTCGGGATTATCAATGTAATCGCTGCACTAAACATTGTTGTTCAATCAGTCCGCAAAGCTAAAAAGCTTCTTGTTTGAATCTATTTCTCATGCTCTCTCATGCCTCTACCCGTCTCACTCCTCTACTTCAGTATTATTAGCATGTTCAGGGTGAAGGTTCACATTGAGGTACTGAGGGGCGGGGGTCGTGATATACAAGACATTAATCCGGCATTTATTCTCCTTTGTGCACATGTGACAATCTGAACGCGTGGAAACCCCTTTTGGCCTTTCCTGTTTCCTAGAATAGCGAGGTGTACGGGAATATCAGAGAATGCTTCGTGACTCGCTCGTTGGATTTGTTAACAGTGTCCTCGTGGGAACACGGTGGCCCCCCCGGCTAACAGGGAGACCTGTCAAGCACGCATGTATTCCAGGTCAGCTGTGAAAGGCCAAGTTAGGTCAAGTCCCCGGAAGGAAAATGACACGAGTAAGCAAAAAAAAAAACAAACAAAAAAAACCTGTCACAGAATTGTTTCCCGTCATGTGTTTTCCTGTTTCACAGTGACACCCAGTTATTTAAACACAGACTGAAGGGGAGAGGAAGAGGAAGAGGAAGAGGAGGAGGAGGAGGAGAGGCTGATGGCTGTAAGCTCTATGTGGGAGTTGACAGTTGATGGGTTCATCATTTTGCTGAATTCCCCTCTGAATAGCAGTTATAAATAAATACTTGGAGTACGGCCTGTGAGTTCAGAGGAGTCAGGAAACGATGTTATTTTCTCTTTACAACCAGAAAAAAAAAGAAAAAAAAAAGGTGCACAAACTTCCAGGAGATGCTGACCTCAGTTATTATATGCAGTCAGGCAGCGAGTTTATGTAGAAATACATTTGCTAAAGTAATACGATGTTCTTTTTGGAAGTTTCAAGGGCAGTTTGACCCATGTATAAGGTGTTATTTTAGAAAATTCCCTAACATAATTCTATCTCTCCCAAGGCCATGGAGCAAGGACACAGCCCTGTGAAAATGAGAAACTAAGAAAAGCCGGTGATCAAAAAGGGAACGTCTGAGTAACTGCCAGGCTTGTTCGAGAGCAGATTCAGTCCTACAATGTCAGATAAACAATTACATCAACCAGGAAGTTGTCATTAATGAAATGCATAAACAAACTGGAACAGCAACTTCCGGTGCCATCTTGAGTCCCGTTTCGACGACAGCGTTTCAAGTGAAAAAGCATGATTTTTGTCTTTGTATTGCTATTATGGTGACTCTCAACTCTAGCACTACACGTGTATAACACAAGTCGCAGGAGAGAATCGACTGGGAGCCATGAAACTCTGGAGGTCGCCATTGTTGTTATTGTCCATCTACTCATGCATGTGCAAAAGAACTGTTGACCACGGCCGCGGTGCGCATGCGCAGGGGCAGTGTTTCAGAAAAGTTGGATTTCCCTCCGTTTCAAGGGAGATGGACTCAAGAGTGTTTTCAGTGACTCCAAACACCTGTGGTAAACGGACACCCGAAACAGACAGAATACTGCCGTGTAAACGAGGCCCGAGATTCTGGAGACCGAATAAAAAAAGCCCGATCAGAATAACCTGAACGTTAACACCTGTGCCTATGTTTTCCAAGTGAACTTGGAAATGTGCCCGTGTTTCCATAGGAGGACCTGATTCGGCACTCATTACAAAGGGCATTAGGTTTACCTGAGGGGTCAGTAAAGCCATGTGTCCCTCTGGCCCATATAGTGCCGTAAGGTCAGCTGAAGTCCAGCCATCCTCTGAGCTGATTGAAGGGTTATATATAGATAGGACTGGCAAGCTAACTCATACAGGGGACCAGGCTGGGGCTGTGTCACAAGACCGGTGTTGATTTAGTGCAAGATCTTTAATCTAAAATCAACCAATAGCGAAATGGAACCAGACCCTTTTTCCATGACACAAACAGAACAAGATTTCCCCTGTGGGTTAGGGAGATGAAGTGAATCAATTCCATATAAATGAAGGATGAAAAGACATTAATTGTGGTTGCAAAGCTGAGAGTTTAAGAGGCAGATCTAAAAATTGGAGACATGGAGGGGGGGTTTGGGGGTCCAGCTATTTACCTCTTTGGGCTGCACATGCCAATGGGACTCTGAACACATGAGCTGAATAGCTTCGGCATTTTGGAAGATGTTAATGTGAGGGAGGCTTTGAAAGTATGTGAGAGAGACGGGAGTGTGACCATCTTTCTATAGCTGCAGACGAGGCAAATGTCACTTACATCACGGCAGGAAAGTGACATTCAGGGTTTGTGCAGGTTTTATTTCCTTGACATTGGTTTTTTTTCTACTGATTGAAAGTATTTGATGAAAATAAGCAAAAGCAGAAAATTATACATTCAAAGTTTGACAACTTTGGATAACATTGGTCACTATGATCAAATGTTCAATGCAAGGCTATAACACAAAGAAAAGATGATACCGAGGAGAGCAAGAATGCAATTTAATATTTATGTATGCAGTCTCTGGCTGAAACTGTGCATCGACTGAGCACAAGACAAATTTTTTGAGGCAGTACGACTGCATACAAAGTGAATGGAAGGACGTGATTAGACACAAACTGACTCCGGGGCGGTGCGAGTTCACGCAAAAACCACGCAAATTTGCAAACTTCTTCACAAAAGTGTTCCTTAAGCAAACATGCACAAGGGGATTAAAAGAGAGTCAAAATAAAAGGCAGAAAAAGGCTGTGAATGATGACATTTATGGTGAAACTGCGTTCATTATCTGAACTAACAACAGACAGACGTGCAGTTTATCTGTTGTTAAAAACTTTTTAAATATTGGAGCCTGGTCAAACTTCAAGTAAGAAATTTGCAATTTGTGAATAGGAGTGTGTGTGTATCTCAGTGTGTACTGTGATCGACTGGCAAAGTATCCATATGAATGTTATATCCTGGCCACATAGTTGTGTAGTCCTTAGTACTTCTGCCTCACAGATTTGGCTACCGGCTGAGCCTTTTTGTGCAGTTTGCATGTTCTCTCTGTGAGAGCCTTGGTTGGTGGGATGGATGGATGGATGGATGGATGGATGGATGGATGGATGGATGGATGGACAAAGGCCTAAAGCAGGGGATTCAAACTCATTTTAGTTCAGGGGCCACATACAGCACAATTTCTTCTCGAGTGGTCCGGGCCGGTAAAATAATCCCAAAATAACCTTTACATTTAAAAGTAAATTTTTTTCTTATTGTTGTGGTCCAGTTTACATGATAGAAATGTCCAAATTTTCACAGAGACCAAACAATTACCACCAAAAATAACTACAATCTCGACAAAAAGCCAATTGTGATGAAATCTTTTTCTATAGTTTTTTCTAAAACCTGTTCTGTAGCTGTGGCACTACAGTGTTTCTCATCATGAATGCACTGCTTTGAAGCTAATGCTCGTTTGCCATCTTTCATGGCAGCATCGCAGATATCCCAGCTTGGATCTCAGTGTTTAGTTGTGTCTGCAACTCTTAAGAAATTTGTTTAAAAAAAAACAAACTCCAATGCTTTTTTTGAATTTTCTACAATTTGCTTGGTGGTTTAGTGGACCGGATAGGAGCCTATTGTTGGACTTTCATACTATACTATATATATATATATATATATATATATATATATATATATTTCATACTCCAGTCCTAAACATTTGTGACTCTGCTCCACCAAGTGGATGCCACATCTGTTTCAGCACTCCTTTATTCACCAGACGCGACACACTAGGCGACTGTCTCATGCAGTCACTGCTCTGCTTACGGTCGTCATTAAAAAATAGTAAAAAAAAATTCAGTCTCACTCAGTTTATTTCAAGCCAGATAGGAGAGGTGTATCTCAAGCACAGAACTGCTGAGATCTGCACCATAAACAAAATTGCATTCTAGATGCGAAGCTGAGCAGCAGGCATACAAAAGTAAGCACCCTTTGAGTACAGATGCAGACAAGAGAGCCTCACAGCAGACATAAGCCACGCGCTCATACAAGTACTCTTGACTTACGGTGCCGGCGTTGAGAAGAAATGGCTTTTTAGTTACATCAAATGATGAGCGAAAACAGCACAATTCTAAAAAAGGAACTTATATGCTGCAGTTTATGGAGTAAAAGTTTGATAGAAAGCACATTCTGCTGCATATAAAGTGAGAGTTGACTGTATGTTCCTTTTTTTGTTTTACTGCACTTAAGACTCAAAATCAAATGGAGATTCTTTGATTGATGGCCTTCCTAGTAATAAAAGTGAAAAGAGAGAGAGAGCGAGAGCGAGAGAGAGAGAGAAAAAATGAAAACATTCATTAAGCCTGATCCTAAGACTCTGGACAAGCACTTATCACTTGTGAATGAGAGTGTGCCAAGAACGAAATTCCATTCATACACCTCTCATAAATGAAAATGAGAGTTGAAACAGAGGGGAAGAACGCCGGTGCATAACCAATGAAGGCTTTTGGACAGAGTGCAATTTATTCTGCGGTCCAAGAGAAGTCAGCTGGTGATGAAAGGAGCCATTCTTTTGGACACTGATTAGGTTCACAAGGTCATCTATTGTCCAAACCTCTGTTTCTAAAAAGCACATTAATGAACACTTCTTTGGCACGTTAGCTGTAGAATATACGATTACATGACTGAATCCTTGAGTGTGTGTGTGTGTGTTAGTGCTCTCTATGCGTGGCCTCGCAAAGCAACAGTGGAGGTGGAGTCGAGGTGGAGTCGAGGTGCATCTCTCGAAATGTCAGGGATGATTACTTAACTTAAGCTACATCTGTCATCCATTCTGCTCATAGTTAGCTCAGTAAACAGACTTTCAGTGGTAATCCCTGTTAGCTGAGCACAAATAGGAAGGACCGAGGAAAGGAAGACACTCACGGCTCCTCGCCAAAAGATTAAATCTGTGTTAAGACTGACTTACTGAATGGAGACTTTACACAGTTCAACATAGACATTGAAACTCAAAAAAAAAAAAAAAAAAAAAAGGGAACTAAAAATGTTTGGTTTCATGTCTGGTGAGAATTATCTATCTGGAAGTGGAAGTGGTACCAGGCTTACAGTCTTCCCCCTTCATGTGAGATTTGGAGCGGACTGGTCAGTATGCACGCTTCGTGTCGACTCCACACGCTCCCGCAGTAAGTCCTTAACCGTGACTGTCAGACTGGAGGGCAAATGAGGGCATCATTGGACATGACTGCAGCACCCACCGCTGAATTTCTATTTGTGTCATGTCTACCGCGAGGACGCTGTGGAGGTTTCACATGTTGCTAATGGTCAGTACTTAAAATGAATAAAGATCAGAGTTTTGGCTCAGGGAATTAGTTTATGGGAGTTTTACGGGTGTTTAGATGAGACTATTTGAAGACTTGAGGGGGCACTAAAGGTCTTTTCTCCCTTCATTTCTCATCACGACTAAAGGTGTATCACCACAAATCCTTGCATTTGTGGGGAAATATAAAACTACTGTAAGCGTTACACGCAAGGTGCGAGGGTTTGCTTGAGCATATGGGATATACATACCTCCTTTCTTGTCTATTTATATAACCTGCTTAATTACATTTACTGCAAGGGGGATCAAATGTATCTGTTTGCCTAGTTATTACAGCTACTTAAGCAGCAGACCACACTAAATCAAATGCATGTATTTGATAAAAATAAGGCATGCAAAGAGAATTTAAAGCATCAGATTAACCCTAATCTCACCCCACACATCATTTTACACCATATAATACATTTTGCTTGAATTCAGGATTTCACATGTAAGCTTTTGTAAGAGAAAGTTATAATAACAGTGCAGCTGAAGCACATGAAGTGTTTATTACGGTTTTGAACATTATTTTAGCTCCATTACGTCATTACATTTATTCCTTTAATTAACATGTTTTCAAACGATACTGAGTTTTTTTCTTTCTGATATCCTTTGACTTCCCTGCTTTTATCATCATAAAAAGTTCCTTTTGCTTTTATTGCAAGCCACTGATTAGCCACCATGCACAAAATACCAGACATAGAAGGATGGAATTATGCTTATTGTGCTCTTAGATCAGGGTTGTCAAACACATTTTAGTTCATGAGCCACATTCAGACCAATTCCCTATTGAGTGGGCCGGATCGGTAAAATAGTGCCATAATAACCATTAACTAAGTTTTTTCTTTGTTGTGACACATAGTATATATGACGAAAATGTCCATGTTTTCACAAAACCAAACAATTACAATGGAAAACTACCACAATCCCAACACAAAGCCAATTTTATACATGCATCAACAGCAACAGCGAAATATCCAGAACTTTATCTTACGCTGTTGCACTATTCATGTGTTTACAAACAAACAAAATTACTGTGAGTAATGCTAGTTTGCTGGCTTTTATGGCAGCGTCACCGATATCTCAGCTCGAGTCTCAGAAATTTGGGGAAAAAAAATCTTTACATATTCTTAGAAACTTTTTCCATTTGCTCGGTGGTTTGGCACACGGGTCGTGTTTTTCACAATCATATCTTCGAATGTTAGTAAGTAAGTACAGTGAGAAGCAGCATTTACTGCTGTAAATCGCTCCAATTTTCAATGAGGAGCATAATACCGGAGTTCTCTGTGAGAGGAAATTACAGATTTGACCCCGCTGCTAAATGATGAAGAAATAATAATCAAGTCGAGTGGTTCCACACTATTTTCCCTCGAAATCTCTCCCCGGTTTCCATCCTCCGAAGTCAAGAGAGTCGGTCCTCCGAAGGCAATAATCACTTTATTTTGCAGTGCTCTCCATTATTATCCTCCTTGAAAGGTTAAGCTGCATCCCCCGTGTCATCTCACGAGAGAGCTGCTATTACAATGGAGCAGGCCTTTCAAATTATCTAATTGTCTCTGTGCTCTTCACTTGGCCAATCCCATGTAATCTAACATGAAACCAAAAGCCATTCCCTGCTGGCCAGGAGGGAGAGAGAGAGAGAGAGAGAGAGAGAGAGAGAGAGAGAGAGAGAGAGAGAGAGAGAGAGAGAGAGAGAGAGATGCAGAAAACTCCAGAAATGAACAAAATCAAAAAAACTGAATATTTTAAAATAATATTGCAAGAAAATTCAAAAGGATAGTAGCAAACCACTAATTTGTCTGCATATCCCGTGGGTTTACAATGATGTCAGAGAGCATTCTCATTAAGTCAAATCAATACAGCATTGGACAAGAAATGCAATGTAAATACACATTTCATGCCGACTTCACTGAGCGGGTTGTTCCCGTCATGAACGCACAGCTCTTTGCGTTAAAGGTCTTCAGAAATCTATGGGTTTTTCATCTGTTAAAACGCCACTCATTATTTAGTGCTGTTCGGATAACAAGTATTAACATCTTTTAAAGAAGCATTGATTTATTAACATCTGCAACATGACAGATGTCGCTGAATAATTTAAAGCATACCGGTCATATTTTACCAGTACTGGCACTGAGTTGTATTTAGCTGCTTCAAAGTGAACAAAGCTTTGGTATTAATTATAGTGCGACTTAGTTCTTTCTATTGTGGTGGAAAAAAAAATAAAATTCAGTACACAGGAAGTAAATGTGATGTGTGGAGGTTTGAGGGAAATAAAACTCACATTTGCATGCAGAACAGAAACGCATGTGTTCTTTTCCCCGCTGTGCTGCTGAATGAATAAAAGCTGTAATATTTTTGTCAGTGCATGCAGGATTTAACCCACTGACACGGGCTTTTCTCCATTAGAAAAAAGATTTCCTCAGATGCTATCAGTGAGCCCAACTGGCAAAGGACCTAAAGATCGTTTGGGCAAAAAGCGACACGGAGGCGGGAGAATAGAGAGCAAGTGAAGTCTTTCATGCAAACGTTTCACCCCGGTCTGCCACCGGTTCTGGGGAGTGTAAGATATATGTGTGCAGAACTTACTTGTAAACAAGAAATATTCAGAAAGTTTTGTCCTGTGGAAATTGGTTACAAAAATCCAAATCTGTCTCGCAAGAAAGCGGCTTCAAAATTGGATTTGTGTGGTGTGAGTGTCGAGGACTGCATAAAGAGAAATACTTAACAGATGCAATTACTGTTGGACTCGTGCAGCATTATGGCATTTTGGTGTTTGTGTGTGTGTGTGTGTGTAAGCTGGAAAAGAAAAAAAACTGACAGGAAGTGACTGCATACACACTCGTACACACACAATCCTGCTCAAACAAGATAATGTTTTTGTGTACTACAGCATGTCGTCAATGTGTGCGGGGTGGAGAAGGGTTCTGCCTTCAGCTGTCAGGTTGTGAGGTCTCACCTTGTCTGACATTGCCAGTCAATACTAAACCGCTTTATTAAAGTAAAAAAAAACAAAAAAAACAGTGAACAACATCAAGGCTTTAAAAATCACTAAAGATGCTGAAATCGCTTTATGGCTGAAAGTTTGGCAGCCAACACCGGGGCCAAAGAAAATCCGATTTGTAAATGCTCCTTTCAATGAAACTGAAGCATGAGTAGTGATGGGGTGGCTTTAATTATAAGACACAGATGTTCATGGATTAATCCCACTGTGCTGGACTTTGAGTGGCTTTGTGATATTTTTTTTTTCCCAGCAAGCAAAAATAAACTTGTTTCCGATCATCCATGAGAAGAACAGAAAACCATACGGCAGCTGACCTGCATTAAGACAAAGTCTGTCAACACCCGTTGGAGATGGGTTAATTGCTTTGACCTCCGTGTCAGGAGTCTACCCTGCGCTGGAACTTGGCGACAAAAGCTGGTCAGAAAAGGGCCCCTGGAAAGTGATTAGCGCTGTAAGATATGCACCTTAAGGAGACGAGGGCGACGCTACGAAAAACAGATCCCCGTGCCAGAGCCGGCGGTTTCTGGAAGAAGGATCGCTGATTAGAAGTCAGACCGACGGCTCATTTGCGCTGCGGGTTAAACTGACTTCTGGCCGGCTGGTGGTGGCAGCAGCATGACGGAGGGCAGGTTCTCCCAATGTGAGCCGCGATCTATTCGGAGAAACGAGAGCCCTTGTGATTGACGAGTGGCTCCACCTCATCCATCAGGCCTGGCACATGGAGGCCTGACACCGCCATATCCCTCCCATGTGGCCGGGGACGGCTACAACCCTGAGCTATATTTGCTAGATGACATTAAAGCCTCGCTCTTCTCTGACTAGCTAATCTTCTCCCGTGTCTCTCTCGCGCTCTCTCTCTCTCTCTCTCTCTCTCTCTTCCATGACGTTGCAAATCTACTGCCATCCAATCTTGTGCTACTTCATTATAGCAGCTTCCAAACCGCACCATCAGATGACATACTAAATTCGTAGTTGGAGCAATTTAGAGCAGAACAGATGTAGTGCTCCACACTTCACGGCTTTTGCGCAGTTTGAATATCATGAAGTTACATCTGTGCGAAGTGACAACTTTATGTAGGGATGGAGTATATCAAATGCAGTAATGCAAGCATTACTTGGACTCCACCAGTTTTTGATTTACCAAATAATTAGAGTAACATATCTTACATGGGATCCTCAATAATTTCAAATGTCTATTCTCAAACTTGACAAACACATTCATGTTGGATATGAAAGCAAGTATCTCTGCGAGAAGAAGACATAAAGCAGCACTTGGCTTCGGGAGGGAGGTATCGATAAAAAAATTAAATTTGAAGGGTGCAAATAAAATGTTCGCTGAGCGAGAGTCGGATGGATGCATGAGACACGGAATCATGGAAGTAGTTTAATGGAGGTCGTTATTCGTCTGATGAGAGCTGTCTAGCATGTTTACTTCCCTGTCCCATCTTCATTTTCATTAGAGTGCACTTGGCTGTTGATCCATGCTGTAATTTTAATTAAAATCCATAAGCAGGTCGGCAGAGAGCAGCTCGGGCATTGAAAGATGTCTTCCCCTTTTTTTTAAGAAACTGGGGAGTAGAGAGAGGCAAAGGAGCCTCTTCACAGTGGGAAGTCATGAATAAGATAAAGAGTGGGTTAAAAAAAAATTCAGATCAGAACTGAAAAAAGCTGCAATGTGTGTAGCTCACCTTGAACCTGCAATCAAATAAATCTCAAAGGTTAAGGCGGCAGGTAAGCAGATTTCACACCGTTTCCGAGAGCTTTACGATTCAGTGTAGCTACAGCTGGGCAGACACACACACACACACACACACACACACACACACACACACACACACACACACACACACACACACACACACACACACACACACACACACACACACACACACACACACACACACAGACACACACACACACACACAAAAATACAAATATGTCATAATTCAAGCGTGGCCACGGGGTAAGCTCGTTACGGACCGGACTGAGCGAGGAGCTTCAAGGTCTTAAGTGATATTTTATGGATTGACAATAAGAACCAGGCAGCTGTAAACCCAGCTTAAGCATGCTCACACTTCCCATATTTTGTGAAAGCTCCTTCTAAGTGCTACATGAGGGACATTCACCCGAGCAACAGGAGGAAAAAAAAAAAAAAAGGTCCACTCTCGGGGCTCTTGCATAATTCTTTTTTTGCATAATTTCTCTGTTAAAATCCTCCTGCATCATCTTAATGTAGTTTAATTAATGAGGACAACTTTGCCCTGGCTTATTGAAAATCTGCAGAGTCAGTCTCCCAATGGTAAGAGAGAGGGAGTGGGTGAAGAGGGGTAAATATAAGGGGAGAAAGAGATTTCAGCATCTCTCTATCCTCAAACGAACTCAGCTGAAAGCGTCTACAGTACATACATATACAGGATAATCTTTCTGCATTTGTCGGTACCCGAACAATTTATTCTCTGAGGCTTTTTTTCCAAATCCAATTTGAGATGGCATCGGCCGCCTTGGGCTGGGTCTTTAGGTCGAAGCTCACATGCCGACTGCTCAGAGAGAAGGAGGAGCAATTATGAGTTGGCGAGGAAAGATAAAGGGCTTGATAAAAAATAAAAACTGACCTCACGGGACAAATTAAACCTCGTGACTTCTATGAGGAGAACTCCTCAGATGGCCACGTTACAGTGTTCCCATTGGTTTTTTCACACAGGCGGGAGAGCCGGCTACTTGGATGATGAATAATGAATGACTGTCAACATGTCTAGTGAAACAGGTAAAACAAGGAGGCCGAGGAAAATCTGCTTGATTGCCACTAAATCACTGCTTCTCCATCTCAATGTGTCCGCACTTATTCTGCTCAGGAGTTTGCTGAACAGTGCTGCCAAGGCATTCTCAAACTGATAATGGTTTTTTTTTCTTCTCTATCTTAATTAATTCTCTATGATTTAATAAGCTTTAACTTTCCTTTTTTTTTTTTTTTTTTTTTTTTTGTACAAGCTCTGTTTTGGTTCAACTATGTTAGGACACAAACGCATAAAAAGATTAAATAGAGGGTTCATTCCAAAGACCTGCATGCTCCAGCAAACTCTTCACCCTGAAAAATTCAAAGGAATTTAATTAAAGGCAAATCCAACTCAGGGTGACAAGACTATTGAAATGCCCTGTGACTGCCTCACTGTCCATTAGCCACATGCTCCATCATTTCATCTTGACTTATATAGCCATTACAAGAGCGAAACACTCCATTTAGCATTGTTGTGCTCACTTAATTTTCCCCTTGATTGAGTCTGCCTATTAGTGCCTCGCGACCTCGGCCGGGCTCACCAGGGATGGGGGATTGCTGGGGAAAAAAGCACCAAAAAAAATAAGGTCACATGCCTGAGCCAGCCGAGCCTCTGGGGTCCGAGCACAAACTCCAGCTCACAGTTAATTAACAGAATGCTTGAGACGATTTTCGTTAGTGGATTTTTTTTTTTGGTCCCTTTGTGGAAAGGAAACTTTCTCGTGATGAATAAAACATGCGGTGTACCTTGTCGGGATTATTTGTGGACTGACTGAGGCCAAGCGATGCTGTAGGAGGCAACTCCTGTTTCATTTCTGTCCTTCGCGCCGCAGATACACGCACATTAGGATTCTGCTGGATAACTTAAAGTGAAAGAAAAAAAAAAGTCTGCCTGTGTGCTTGCATGCCAAATAGTGAGCCAACAGTGTTGCCAAATGAAGAATCACCTGCTGTAACCTATCGGCCCCACCTCACTCCTCACTCCCATCCCGACATCCACAACTTCCCCAGCTACAAGTGAACGATAAGACACTGGAGGCAATAACCGCTTTCTGCAACATCTCCCCTCTCCACTGCTATTAGACGAGCTGGACTTCAAAACAAGACAAAATGACATCTAAATTGGCATCTTTGGTCTGTCGAGTCCGTGCACGGCCCTTCTCTTGTATCTCTTTATCTTCCTGGCCTGGGAGGTGTTGTGGCTTCGATTCCTGTAACGGAGCTGATGGGAGAGTCTGTCAGTCGGACAGACGATGAAGACAATGCAGGCTCCCGAAACAACAGTAATAAAAGATAGAAAGCTCGTAGGACAAAATAAAAAGAGAGAAGAAATGGTCCTATCTTATAAATAATGTGCTACATGTGAAGGTGCAGAGTGTGGGTGTGGGCTCTCCAATTCATTACCGTGGTGGTTGTTTACTGTTATAATGAGATCCCCTATAATCAGTATCAAATCAGCTCCTCTGGGACACAACAATGAGAATTAAATGGTTGGACTAACCATGGAGAGTGAAAATGGAAAGTAGTGCTGACGGATCAACAGGCGACCAGCCCTCCCGTTGAGCATTTGTTAGACCTAATTAAAATTAAAACATACAAACACCCCTAGGTCTAGAGCTACTAATCTGTACATCTGACCCAGCAACCCTGCTTGGCTCTCTTCTCATACTGTCAAGTGGGCACTCCTTAAAAAAACAAATTATATCTCAATAAAAAAATACACCACAGAAGAAGTGTTGCTTATGAAAGCATATTCACACAATTCGTGTCAGCATGTCAAGACTTCATTCTTCTCTGTGGCATTCCGATCACAGCTGCACAGTGCAGATAATTGGGTTGTAATTAGATGAGAACACACCATAGGAGGTCATGTAGAGCTGAAGCCGGCGTATCGCCGCTGGAAATGGGCTGTGAGGAAGAAAAAAAAAAAAAGGAGCGACACTGTAGCTCTTCTGCATGATTGCCCATCAAGGGTAGTCATACGAACGGTACCAAAAATACACACACAGATGTATGCACGTGTGCGCACACACACACACGCCCACAAATCCTTCTGTTAGTGGGCCGTTAGAGGAATTCACTTTGACACATCGCTGCATTTGGTTTCCACATTCAGCCCTGGGGGAGGTGGCGCCTTGCCAGGCTGCACACTCCTGAAATATTAAGGTTCGAACCCATTGTTGGCTGCAAATTCCAGAAAAGTGCTGAAAGGGGACGGCGGAGAAAGCTAAGAATTATGTTCTCATCTTTTTCTCGCTCAATGTTCCCTATTTATTTATTTATTTTTTCATCTGCACACGAACGACCCCACACATCATTACTGGGATTAAATAAAATAAACAATGCGAATCACATTAGGCCGCCCTGCCAGGGAGTTAACATTAGAAAAAAAAAAGCATGACTGCACACATATTTACATAACTACTGAGATGCATGAATTACTGTACGTGCCACCGAATGGTGAGACCTTGTGAACAAACCAGAACGTATGCTGTGCTCTTTCATTAAATGATGTGATACAGTGAAGACATTCAGGGCCAGCTAACCTTACATTTCCTTGGTATTCTGCCAGGAAAGATGTTATCTTAAGAAGAACAAGTCATTATTTATGACCTTCGACTGCCCCCCCCCCCAAAAAAAGAAGCCAGATCATAAGTCAGAGGTGTGAAAAATATCAGTTCACCAGAACTTTTCTTACAGATTTCACCTCGACCTAAAGTGTTCTCTGCTATCTTCCTGCTCCTAGATCAATAATTAATGACCATGTCTCTCTGCCCATGCCTAGTTATAACCCACAGCAGGATAACTACTAATACACAACCTCTAGGAAACTGATGCGTGCTGCCTACCGTGCCTCGATTCTGTTTTTAAACTTTATGTATCTTCCATAATATTTCATTATGCTCGTAGTGGCCAGAGTGATGAGGCGGCAAGAAAAAGAAAAGCGGACAGCCGGGTAGGTGATATCTCTGTGTTTTGTTTATTCGCCAGAGGTTGGGTACATAAAAGGTGATTTATATTCTGGACAATGATAAGGTAAAGCCTCTTAGCAGCACCCTGCTCTCTCAGCCAGAGATAACCAGAGGCTGGATGCGACGAGCATCCTTTCTCTTGCAAAAATGTTGGCTGCCTGGGAAACCCAGTGATCTGTGAAGCTCCACTCTCCGAGAGAATGATCAATACACTCCCATCTTACTATCTTCTCTCTAAAGCTCAAAGAAATCACTATCCGCTACACCGGCACAGAGGAGGTGTGAAGTGAAGGCGGATAGAAGTGGGCGGCGAAGGTGGTCAATTCAATTATCCCTCTGTCAGAGCACATTTTCTATTCTAGACAGCCGGAAAAATTCAGAAGAAAAAGCAATGCCAAATATGCTGAATTGCTGTTAAATTCCAAAGTCTCAATCACGTTTCTTTCTCACAACCCATTTTTAGGAGGGTTTCATATAGAATTAATACACCACGTTCTGTACCGCTTGGAATAAATTAGCCTGAAAATCTAAAATTTCCAGGGCCGACAAAGGTCAACAATGCAAATTTCTCCGGAAGGTTAATAGGATCTCTGGAAATATCATCTTTTGAATACCTGCAGCTACTTATGCCTCTTTGTGTGCGTGTGAGAGAGAGAGAGAGAGAGAGAGAGAGAGAGAGAGAGAGAGAGAGAGAGAGAGAGAGAGAGAGAGAGAGCAAATTGATTGACATGAGCTTCTGTGCTATGTGATAACAGCAGTGGGGCAGGTGAAATACGTTCTCTTATACCACGGGGTGAGTGAGTCAGAATAAAATCTGGGCTGATGACACGACCCAGACTCTGTGTCCCTCTTAGCAAATGTCACGGCCACTTGAAAATCTCACCCATACTGAAGTCACTGGTTATGAGTCCATTCGAAAATATGAAAATTCTGCAAAGCTCTCGGTTACTTCAAAAGAACTTTCTTGCGTTCGAAGAAAAGAAGAATCGAGACATTTGCTGTCATCAGTCTCTGAATGTCTCTTTTTAATATCAGTAGCTTTTGAATTTTAATTTTTTTTTTATGATATCACAATGTCTTTGGCTGCCATTGCTTGAAGCTTGAGTAATAGGCAGTAATGTCAGCAACACATGACACCAATAAGTGTTCTTCACTGCAGGAACATTACTAATTCAAAATCTCTTGTCATTATGTTCACTCATATTTCAGGTAAGATAAGGACAAAGTACTGAAATTTTAATGGCGACAATTGTGTGCAAATTTTTTATTTTCTTTTTCGCCCCAGTTCCCATAGAAAAGTGCATACATTCATGAATTTTTTATAAAGACACTGGGTAAATGTTAATCAGGTTAATTTGTGTTTGGCATTTACTTTGATTTCAAACAGAGGAGAAGAGAGTGCATTAAAGCAGCAGCATGACATTTTGGGAGGTACCTCTAGTTTGCTTGTGGTTATTTTGAAAGATCAACATGGCTTTAAATGTCTGTGCAGTAAACATTTAAATATGTAAAGTTTGACAGTAACAGCAAATAGACTGGAGATGATGAAAACAGTTGGACCGACTCTGGCCGGAGTTACAAGATTAATGAGCTTTAGAGCAAAGTGTAGGTGGACTATGTTAGATTTGAATGGCAGCCTTTTAAAAAGAAAATATATATTTCCATTTGCCATATAGTTTTTATGTTCAATTAGGCAGTTGCTAAATATACATCACAGGCACTGAAGTGGTACAATTTGTCTTATGCAAGTCTCAGCAAGACATAATCTTTGGCTAAATGTCAAGCTTTTTATTCTTTGCATAACCACTCTTGTAACTCCATCATTTATAATCAAAGATTATATTTATACTTAAAAAAAATAAATAAAAATCAACCTACACAGGGCCAAAAACTTTTAAAGAAAACAGATTCTTGAATAAATTTCCTGGACACCGCCCAACACTGACGCCTGAGCTGAGATATCGGCGATGCTACCATGAAAGCTAACAAATTAGCCTTCACCACAAAGCCATGCCGTCAGGGTGAGTTTGTAAAAACACCCATAATGTAACAGCTATAGAAAAAGGTTTGAGGACATTTCACTGTATTGTGTACCCGGAGGTTTCTTTAAATTGTTTTTTTGTTGATATTGATGCCATTTTCCGCCGTAATTGTTTTTATGAAAATAAAGAGATTTTGATCATGTACACTCAGCGCCACAACACAAGAAGCCTTTAAAGTTTGAACTTTAAAGGTTAATATGGCACTATTTTACCGTAATGCCCACTCAAGATGAAGGTGGGCTGTATGTGGCCCGTTGAACATTTTCTTTGTTGTGGCGCAGAGTATGAGAATATATATAAATGACTATGTCAACATAAAGCCAACTTTATTGATATCCTCTCGTGCAAAATACAGTCCAAAGAACTTCTCCTATAGCTGTTGTGTTATACATGTTTTTACAAATTCACCCTCACAGCATGGCTTTGAGGCTACTTTGATAGCATCGAGCTAGCGCTCTTTCATGGCAGCGTCACTGATATCTCAGCTCGGGTCTCGGTGTTGTGTTGTGTCTGCTACTGCTAACAAATCAATATTTTTATTGAAATGTTACCATTTGCTTGCAGGTTTGGCGGACCGAAACAGAGCCCCTTGTGGGCCGGTTTTGGCCCACGGGCCTTATGCTTGACACCCTTGATGTCACCCGTTCTGTCTACTGTCTCCTCCTTCCACATGTCCTCCCTCACTGCCTCAATGACCGTCCTCACCGATCTTTCTGCATCTCCAAAGCAATCACCTCTCCGTCACCAAACCTCAACACCCTCAGCTCTGACACCTCCACTTTCGCTTCCTGTCTTTTGTTGAATGTCATTGTTCCTACTAATCGCCCTTTCAACCTCGCCGGGAGATCTTTCAATCGCTAATTTAAACCTGACATGCGAGTCACATCATCAAACAGGCGTTTGATATCTCAGCCATGCAACTGTAACGTGCTGTAAATGAGATAATATATGTAAGCACATCCACAAAAAAAAACACAAACCAAAAAAAAAACTATCAATCAATATTACAAAGTGAACTTTTTGTAAAACAGCTGCAAAAAAAATAAATAAAAAAATGCAACTCTACATCTGTGGATCTTAAATTAAAACATTTTCGCCATTACAAGCAATCACTCTGCGAGAATATCACTAACAAATGCGAGCACAAAAAGTCATCCAGAGGTAACGACAATAAAAAATGGAATAAAACACGATGCTGCTCGTGGACGTTAATGCAGCCCAGCTTCCCCATATTCCATCACCGGGAGGTCGTGAGCATTAAACTCAACATCGCTGTGCACATCAGACACGCACGCACTGATATACAATAGCAGAGGAGTCGGCTGCTGTAAACACCGTCTCCCAATGGCTACTACTCACATCGCTGTTCCACTTCCTATTCACATTTCTATTGTAAACACCTGTCTTCTCTGCTGCCTCCCCCCTCCCTCCTCTCCCTGCTTACAGGGACGGCTCATCATCCAGCGCTGGCTGGCTGCTTCACTACAGTAGCTATCAATTCTGGCTACATCTCATATTCCATTCAGACACAGAGTAAACACAAGCTTCATGCGGCTTCTTCAGGGTAAACAACGTCTGACATTCCGGATAGATATCCAAGCAAAAGCACAATAATAATAATAAGAACGTTGGCAATTTATTATCTTTAATCATATACTGTTTATCGTAAATAATTCAATACTCATTGGGGGTCAACGCCGTCGAGTTCAGGCATTTACAAACCGCAGCTTACTAAATAATCTTTCTTTTATTGTCTTAATCGTCTCGCCGTTAAAGTTGGAAAATACCTTTTGAGATTGTGTGAAATCCAGAATTGAAACTGTACAGATGAGTCAAGTCAAAAACACTCACTGTTTTTTACATGTTAGTGTAAAAGTTAGTGTGAGTGTACTGCAGCACAACACTAGTCCAAATTGGGTCAGACAAGTAAATTCCACTTTTTTGCCATAGTTAGCTAAAAAGATGTTGATCTTGAAAATATGCAAATGTGTACCTTTAAAAAAAAGAAAAGCTAGGATAAACAACTTGAAACAATCTGGACTCAAAAAAAACATTTCTCAAAGGAAGAATATTCAACAAAATGTCATGTACTTTTTTGGACTGGCCTTGATACAATACATAATGCAAATACAATAAATTAAAAAAGCATTAAATAAACAAAAGGTGTATCTATAATCAAATTCACACAGTTAGGTTAGCACATCAAGGTAGAGCAGGTCCAGTGTTTACCATCGAAGTTAAGTATGTTAGTGTGCCAACAATTGCTTAATGTCAGAAGAACAAAGTTGAAATTGAGGATGGTAGGTGTGTCGTCTTGCAGGTAACTGGTAATAAACACGGGTGCTTGATGAAAAGGTCAGAAAAGATCCTCAGTATTTTCCCTTATGGGAACCATTATTGTGGTGTTTGTCCATTCAGCAGGATAAATATTGTCGATCACACAGCAGTCATAAAAAGTCCTCATCGACTGATTTGACGTTAATGTCTCAATGCAATAATTCATATTTTGTTTGTAATCCTGGAGAAGAATGTTGATGAAGTTAAGAGAAAAATCATCTAACAAAATATGGTTGGATAAAATTAGCATATAGATGGATGTTCTTAATGGAAACATAGCCTATAAAGGAGCTGTGCTTATTTGAATCCTGCATTCCTGCTGTATATGAAGAGCTCCAGAAAGAGAGAGAAAAAAAGAAGATGCTATTTTTGCTTTCACTAAGCCTGTAGCCTACACAACACTTTTTATTGGATTCAGTACATGGGTGTGTTTGTGAGTGTACACATCTGTCGCCTTGTGAGTGCATGCTACTGCGCAGGAAGGTTTATATCCATTTAAACGTCAAGAAAAACTAGATCTGAAAACTTTTAAGGCATGGTTAAAAGACAAAACACAAAAACAACAGCACAAGAAACAGACGAGAAGAAAAAGAACTACAAAAACACACCGATGCGCATGTTTACTATAATTTCTTGGTGCTTAGCTTGATAATAGGCGAAACTACTGAACCGTTAAATTAAAGTTTAAAATTCAAGAACAAGTCAGATATTTTTCTGATAACGAAGGCCACTCTCACACTTGCTAATCATTGCATTTGGAAAAAAACCCAAAACGAAACAGATCCCATCTACAGCTGTGGGCAGCAGTTGATTGAAGAAACAAATCTCGCCAAACCATTCAGTTCTACACATAATGAAATTCGCCACCTAAAATTGTTTATTTGACAGCTTTGACCTCTCTCACTCTTCATTTCCAGTGTAATGGAACAGCTTGCTCTGGGGAGATTGTGCAGAGATGTGGATGATATCGGAAGATTTGCCAGTACTGCTGAATCTGGCACTGCTACAGCATGTTGGTCACTGGAGCTGATAACCTATAGGCACTGTGCATGCAAGGCGGCACAGGAAATACCAACTTGCTCTTTATGCTATTAATTCGACTACCACCCTGCAGTCTGGCAGATAAAGCAGCCATTAAACTGCAGATAACAAGACATTCACATCCAAATTTACACCAAAACAACAGTGTAAAATTGTTGTTTGGTGCAAACTGCTTAGCATCCAGCCATTTTCAAAGACTAACCTGCAGGAGAAAATATTAGGGTAGTGTGAAATCAAAGAGCCGATTCACTAAAAGGGGCACAATTTGTTGTAATTATCCCTTGATGTGTTAGTTGCTGAGCTTTATCTATGCTTTGTTGCACTCACACTGTGAAAATTGTTAAAAAAAAAAAAGTCCTTTGAAAGTCAATGAAAAACACTCAAATCTCAGGAGAAGTGGGAAGAGAATAAGCCAGACTGCTTTCCCTCCATAAATCAAAGCACATCACAGACAACCGGCAGCGGCTGTTGCAACAGGTTCGCTCACTCCTCCCTCATTGCTCCGCCCTTTTCTCCGACTCCAGCATGCAAATAACCCCGCTCCGACTGCGCTTGTTTACCGAGGAATGCCTCGAGATGACGCGTGCATTTAAACAAGTGCTGTTCGGGGCACCTCTCTCAAGTAGGCCATCTGAAGATAGATGCAGATACAATGAGCGTTTAGCAAGCAATCTTCTCTGCAGAGCAACGGCGATAAACATCCTGCTTCGTCTGATGCGACCCCCCCCACCCACCCTCTTTGATTGCTAATGTGGCAGCAACACTTTCAAGAGTAACTCTATTTGTCAGTGCATCTGTCAAGCTCGAATAATTTGCTCTGCGGCGCTCTGCTGTCTTTACACGCTTCCTGCCTGCGCGCCCATACCCCGTCTGCATTGTCAGGTAATTGTCCACCGCGGCGTCCCGAGCTGGATAACAGCAGAGTGACAAGCCTTTGACTCTCCACACGCAGACACGTAGGTGATGCTTCTAAGAGCCCCTCAGATTGTCACTGTGTCACCAGTGGACGGCTGCCAAGAGATAGCTGGCCTATCTCGTTTAGACAGGAACAAATGAGGCGAAAGATAGAGCTAAAGCCGATCCGCGCCATCCTGACTTATCGCTCTGTCCAGAGGCCGTTTCAAACTGAATGTCCGCTAATTACACAAGCTGCTTCATATGCAATATTTCCTATCTCGTGTGTAAATGTGTGTAAATGTTTTCTTTTCCTGGTGCAGAAAGCCAATTTTGTAAAAAACTAAACAGAATAACAACAACAACCACTCAGCAGGTTATATTCTGTCTTCTTTACATTTCTACGAGTAAATAAGAGAAAATGAGGAAAAGGAGGGTTCGTTAACTCAGTTTGCTGTTGGGGAACATTTGTTCCTCTTGAATCATGCCTGTTTGCACTGAACACCCCCCCCCCCCAAAAAAAAAGCTGATTCAGGAGTTTCAAGGTTATCATCATGACAGCGGGATAGCACACAACAAAGGCTTTCTTGATTGGATCCATACAGGTGACAGAGTTCAATCGATAAGCAAATGAAAGGCATTGTAGTGGTCATGTATGCAGGTGTCCGAGGTCCCGTTTGTATGGTAAGAAAAAACTTCCCATGCCCCGATTTTCATTACCTCTGACTACTTTATCTGTTTGCTCGGACCTGTTTAAATGAGCAATGTAATATTAACTGACATCTGGAGCTCTTACAGTCCTTGCCAGCTTCAGTCACATAATACGGAAAGTCCCAAAAAAACATCCGGATGTCAAAACATGCTAGCATACGGGCCAACGGGAAATAATTAACTCAAAAGAAAGAAGAAACTCAATAGAGACTTTTCTTGAAACATGCAGACAGGATGACACGCTGTAAAAAATGCAAAACCCTAAGGATTTTAAAGACTGAAAGTTGGCAGAGTCAGACCCACCTGAACCCACGGTTTTAGAATTCAGGTCTCCTGGTTTATTCATGCGGGCCCTCACTGTGCAGAGAAAACAATTTATCTCTGTTTCTTAGCTGTGAGCGCATGTTTCCACTTTGCCTACAAGGAACAGATCCGTGCTGGCAAAAGGATCTCGAACGAACGCAGCGTACGGTTTTATTTGGGCTAAAAAAAAAAAAAAAGGGAATTTGCTCATAAGCAATGTCGGTTGGATTGAATATGATAGATGGTAAAATTCACAGTCAGACAGGCTGAGAAGTGAAGCTGTCATTACGCGACAAAACAGTAATTAACTGGAAACTTGTTTTCACGTTAGAAAGTAGAACAGCAAATGCAGCATTTAGATGTACACGAAATCAAAGAAACGGGCATGAATATACATGGGCAATGCTTTTCTGACCTTGGGTCCTTTCTTTGTACACTTGAATCCACAAGATGCATTATGCAGATACACAAAACGAAGTGCAGGCAGCTTTGCACTCAGGATTTACTGAATTTCTAAGATCCTGTATGAGGCGTGCTAAACTGCGTGCTCACGCTTTCAGGATGTGTGCATAACATCACATGCAAACAGAAGCACTGGGAAACCACATGCACTGAATGAAATGCAGTACCATGGAGTGAGAAAGTGTATTGGCATTTGGTAAAAAAGATCTGTAACAGACCTAAGAGTTGCAATAAAAGAAGAGCCGCAGGGTTCAGGAAATCATGATAATGAACCAAGACGATGTACAACGCAGGAAAGTCTGCAGATAAAACTCATGGGGAGACACCTCATGCGCCTCCGTTTTAGATGTGATGTAAATCACATTGTACATAAACCGATGAATATAACCTCTTCACAGTTTTTTGCACGATCTAAAACACACAAACCTGATATTCCATATTAGTAAAAAAAAGGCCATTAAATCAACGGTGTCAAACACATTTTAATTCAGGGGCCACATGCTGCCCAATTTCATCTCCAGTGGGCCGCATAATAACCTTTAAATTTAAACTTTAAAAGTTTTTCTTTGTTGTCGCGTGCAGATTACGTGACCAAAATGTCTATATTTTTCGCAAAACCAAACAATTACTGTCAAAAATTATTACAAACACAATACTAAATGTAATTTAATGGAACCTCCTGCTGCAAAACACAGTGAAATGTGAAAAAAAACTTCTATAGCTGTTGCATTATGCATGTTTTTACAAAATCACCCCAACAGCATGCCTTTTGATGCTAATGCAAGTTTGTTAGCTTTCATGGCAACGACATTAATAACTCAGCTCTGGGCCCAGTGTTGTGTTGTGTTGCTTCTCTTAAGAAATTTGTTAGAAAAAATAAATAAATAAAAAAAAAAAGTTTTCTTGTGGTTTGGCCAGATTGAAGCTTCTTGCGGGCCAATTTGGGCCTTAAGTTTGACACTAGGTCTCACACATGACGATTAGTGCACCTGTTCATAGATCACAACACAAAATCAAGTATTTATACGGGCAAACCTTCATGAGATCGTGACCCGTAAACCTCCTGCTCCCCAGCTTTGCCGCTAGCGGCACAGTGATTCTTAACGGACACAACAGTCTACATCTGCCACGGACTCTGACATTATGAGGCTCTGAATCACTGCAGCTGCACTCTCCATCTCTCTGTTAGCAGCGACGGCGCAGAGTGGAACAGTTTCAAAGTATATTGATGTTTTCGTTTTCTTCCTCACCAGAGCGTAGCCTCTGCAAATAAATGTGTCTCTGTACAAACCTATTCTTGTCTTCAGGATGAAAATGGCAACTGATAGCTGAGAAATTCAAATGTGCATTAAAGCTGACCACCCACCACATTTAATATGATTCCTTAACCAGAGCCAGCTCCGAGGCGATATTGAATCAGCTGCAAAACCATATTAATAAAACCATTCAGTTGTAGGCCAGCATGAAATGTGATTGCTTTTCAGGAACATTTCTCACTATAATTATGGCCACAACATTTGGGTGACTTATTCACACTAAATTTTCCTTATTGGGCTCGAAATTTCTTTTTTAAAGACACGGCAATGTGACGGCAAAATGAGGGGATTTGCCCTTGGCAGCGAAGTAATTTACGTGTCGTCCCCCACTGTGACAGGTACAACGAACCTTGAGAAAAGATCACCGACTTTATTTTTTTAAACAAGACTATGGAGAAATGTTTCATCCCTCCACCAGACGATAAAAAAACAAGAAAAAAAAAATGGAAAAAAATTAAAGAAACTTGAAAACATGCTGCAGGACAACATTTTTCCTCTCACATCTCTGTGCCAAGGTAAGCACTTCAATGAAAAATGATGTGCAGAGGGTTGAAGCGTTTGAAGACAGAGAAATGATTTCCAACAGAGATGTGCTTTATACGGGCCAATTACCAGCCTCTCAATAATATTGACAGAGGCCAGCAAACAGGCATGTAAGACTTCACATGTAAAATGAGACCTGTCACTGTCCTTGTCTTTATCACATGGGTAATTTGACTTTTTTTTCCCTGGTCTCCATCTGAAGCCTGATTAAACTCCAGTTATGATTACGCAGTGTGATTCTGCTGCTCAGACAAAATGCAAGTTTAGTGCATCCTGCACTAATACAGCTACATTATGTATGGCCACTGCAGAATATTTACACCCAGCCCGCTTGTAAGCATCTTTTCCTTGTACTCAAGGGTAGAGAGCATTTAATACACACTGAATGCATAAATGAAGGAGGCCCATTACCTCCATTATGACTGGCTCATTTTTTCTCATAAAGTTTTAGAACAGCATTGAAAAAAAAAATGAATGTAAAGCTCACGTGTGAATGAATAATGCAAAATAAACCCATCCTAAAATCTGCTGTATGTGCTTAGCACAGCTAATCAGGTCTGGGAGTTCGGAGCTGTCAAAACGAGGAAAAAAGAAAAAAGAAAAAGAAAAAAAAAAGCTTACTTATTTAGTGAGTTTAATCCTACTGTCGGCTTGCTTCTCCCCAGGTACACCTGCATTCACATTTCATCTGTTCATCTAATGCTTATTTATCTCTTTCTTTTTTGAAACTAAGTAATACGTCTCACCGCTGTTGCGTAGTATTGCCACTGGGTATTACTCTAACAGCAATTACAGCATAACTAACACACGGTGCGTTGGCAGACTGAGTAAACACGGAAAATCCTGTTCATACTAAAAAATGAGCTGTAGCAGAACTTTCAGGCTGACCAGAGCTCAACTGGCCTCCGCAGTGGGTCAGTTAATGTTTTTTTGCATACAGATTTAGGCTCCGGTTGCGTTTATGTTTGGTTATATTTAATTCTATCTTCATCATTGAATTCCCACTCTCACCTCCGTTCAAAGTCTCATTTATCACTGCTGGATGATACCGCAACGCCCGCTGGGAAGCAGGATGCATCACATTAGTCCGGAGAGTGGTCATTAGTGGATAAAATAAAGAGGGATGAAAGCAGGTAAAAGGCTTTTTTAAAGTTGCTTTTTCTTCTGAATTGAATTGTGCATTTTCACCCCAAAATAGGCCGGATGATTTTTGATGTTTGCCCCAGGAGAAAAGCAAAAAATGACATGATGTGGATGTCACGGAGCGAGTGAAAGATCTGAGAGTGATGGTGAGTCACCTCTCGAGTAGCTGTCATCAAACATCAATGCCTTCACCTCTCCTCCTCCTGGGAAAGCGGTCCGTCCCCTCCCCAGCCTGCGTTCATGCTTGGCTTCTCCCCTCCGAGGAATAGGACAACATTTTGGAGTCTGCCAGGCTGTCCCTCTCAGAAGGGGACTGCAAGGAAAATCTGCCCAGTCCCATCTGTTTGCACTCACTTGTGAATGGTGCCCAAGGAACAATGTGCAAACCAGTGTGAGCAAACTCAGAGAGCAGTCGCGATGGAGATCCAAAATCATGACGAGCAACAGCTGAAATGTGCTTGAAATGGAGGGGGCATTAATGGGCTGACCCCAGATACGGTGCCGTGTCCTTTGCTGAAATTATCACTGGATAAAGCGCGGTGATAAGGATTTGTCTCACCACACTGCGCCCATGACTGCATACACAGGCAAAAGGTCCATGTTAATAATTACTTTGGCTCAGTAAGGATGAATGAGATCGTTCACTGACCCCATAATGAACTCCTCAAATCGGGCTGCGTTACCGAGCCTCGTCCTGCGCCTCGGCTCCACACAGACGTGCTCTTTTTTTTATTCCGCCGCCCTCTAAAGTCAGCCATTACTGAAGCATGGGTGGCCTAATAAGGGAAATGGAGACATCTGTGCAGAAATAATGACAACTGAATTGGGACTGGAAACGGCACATGGTGAATTGCTGTTATGAATTCCTCATAACGGCAAAAAAATGTACACTTGTATGAAAACAACTTGCATCAATTAGGCAGCTAATACATCTTTCATTCTTTCATTTAAATTCAATGATAGAAAAGTTAATGAATGAGTGTTTAGTCATATTGCTCTTTTTTTCTCCCTTCTCCCATGCAGCAATATTTACATGACTCATATTCCGTGACAGGTAAATTACGACACAGACGTGATACCTGATCATCATTTCAAGGAAAATACATACAATTACTGACAAGTTTACCGCATGCCTGCTGTATTTCTAGCATGCAATAAAACTGTCAGGGCCGCACTAAAATGTGAGATCTAAGACACCCCTCTGTGCCCCAGATAGAATACCAAAGGGATGGAACGGGGGGGCCAGTTTTACATGTTTCCTTTTTATGTAAGACTTAGCATGCTGCAGGCAACCAGACTGCTTCAGATTTATGATTTCAGGACACATTGGAACTTGATGTCTTCTGAAATAAAGCAGACACACAAAGCAAATGTTCTTCCATGTGTGGAAATACAACTCGTAATTGCAAATTGATGTAAAATAAACAAGTGGAACCAATTGCTTTGCTTGTGCGATAAGACGCGGGCAAAGTCAAGGGGACAGTCGGGGAAAAGAAAAAGAAAAAAAACTAACTCGGCTGCGATAAGGAAGAGGACGAATCTGCACGCATGAAGAACAGCAATAATCCCTATTAGGTTTACACAGCCTGTCAGCCAGTCAGTTATCTCGGTACTGTAGCAGCGAGGGAGCTCGACTAGTTACTGCATTTCTGCTCTTCAGGGAGAATATCAGAGACTGTTGTGAGCACACCTCATGCACATCAAATAGGAGTGGAGCTCAAATTGGATCAGACATAACGAGAACACTGCAACAACCTCCTATGATGAAGATCTGGGCTTCACTCTGGAAAACGACAACATGCTCATACATTCCAGATTACAACAAACCCTCTGATACAGTAGTGATGATGGTCTGAATTTTACATTACCTTACATGGCATGCGCCACTTTAAAATGCTTCATTAAGAAATAAAACATGCTATGCGCAACCGGGCGATGATGTAGTCGGAGAACGCACCGGTGCACTTTCATTCTGGAGAGCTCAAATATGTTGCGTTTTATGGCTGAGTTATAACGCGGCGGTAATCTGCAACGGTTCAGCTAAATAAATCAATAAATGCGCTAATGTTTCGGGCATAAATCTGTCTCTCGTTTGTCACGGCGAACAGCGCAGACACAGTGGATGCCCCGCGCCGCGTGTCAAGAGCCGTGCTAGACCTCCGTCCGGGGCTCATTGCCATTCAGGCGGTGAATGCCTGAGATCCGGACCCAAATTCGAGATGACACATTTAAAATACACACATTTGGAGTCAATCTGCTGCTCATATTTTCCCTCCACCGTGGTGCGGTTTCCCAGTGTGTCCTGGGTCTCTAAATGTTGTTTAGAGAAGGGAAGAAGATAGATGAGTGGAAACAAGCTCTCAAGGATGCTGTGTGGGTTGTTTGTGTGGGTTTATGGTGGGAAAAGAAGCAAGCTCTATTGAATCAACTCAGGTAGTGGCCCAGGGGAAATTGGTCTTGGAGTCAGCCATTGATGCACCCTCGGCCCACAGATGATAATCTGAAGAGAACCTAAAGAGCTGGACCTGCAACGTTGAGGATTGTTTTCTCTCGAACTGAACTCCGCTTTAGTCAGACTTCAGTATTTTGAAGAACAAAAACATTTTTTTTTTTAACCACAAAACCAACAGATGGAAAAGAAAAGCAGCTATTTGAATACAAAACATGCACGCAGCTTAAGGGTAGCTCACACTAGATGTTCTGCTCTTTTAATTAAACATGAGCAAGGCAATCTGAAAGGGAATTTCATCCCCCCTCGGACGATCAACAAAATGATATTCCGTAAGCTTCCTCGATGGTGCTGCGAGTCAGGAATGACTGGGAAACATTGATTTCACTGTAATGCGCCTTTTGCTGTCAGAAAAATGCTGAGTCGCTGAACAAGCATGCAGCTCTAACATTACATTAATTCACTACCGAGGTGCAGATCAGCATTGATTGCTTTTTTTCCATTTTGTTTTCCTGAGGTGAAAAGAGGAGGTGAGAATAGATACAAGAGAAACACAGTTTACAGCTTCTCCTGAGGCTCAAGGACGAAACATCACAATGAAAACATTTTTTCATTCATAATGCTGCCAATTTCAAACAAAACATGATGCTGGAACAATACCAGATAAATAATAAATAATTGTGTTTTGCAGACAAAAAGCACTTTTTTTGAGTTTTTGTTGGGGTTTTTTTTAAAGCCAAAACTGTAAGTAGGCAATCTACATTAGGAGATATTACAGAAGCTGCAGCTGCTTAAATCACAGAGCTCATTGTGTCTGTTTTATTATTTTCTTGCTTAACTAATTCCCTTCATGGCCACAGGTGCTTCAAATTTCATGATGCCTGAAATGTTCCAAGATAACTGAAAAGAAAATGTGACAACTGTGCTCATTTTCTATTTTCTTTTTTTTTTTTTTTATATGAAAATAGATTTTTAATTTTTATTTTTAATTTTTTTTACACCAAATGGAATTGTGAAATCATTTTCTGCTGTAAAGCTGCAAAAGAGCCTGTTTCTGTCGACAGCTTCTCCAATAGGATTGGACAGCAAACAGACGCCTTGCACAAGCAGTTCTCGAATACAAAACGCACCGAAAAATTATGTACAAGACCTTTTTGATCAATAACCCAAATGCATGTCCTATAATGATATTTTCTGTTTCATTGTTCAGACATGAAAACACATTATTGACTACAAAACAGAGATGCTGCCTTCTCTATTGCCCGAGGTGCACAACTTGGCACATAGTCATTACAAAAGATCCTGCTTATATATGCAGAACTAATGACACTCATCTTTTCCCCTCGTTTCTCCATTCTCTCTGCTCTCGTCTGTATTTAGAAAAGCACGTTCTCTCTTTCATGTACTGGAGCATGTAGGAGATGCTAAATCTCTGGCTCGAGGCTTGTGTGGTTCAACCTGCTAATATGCCAACTAACACCATCATGGCCACGATGAATATGTGCTTTTCATGTGGCATTCACGGGTCTTTCAGATATAAAGCTCATTAAAGTAGATACACGAGTCCCTTGGATCTATTTACACCAGCAACAACTCAAGTGAAGGTCACTTTTGCATTAACTTTATAAATAAGAGAGGAAACTCAATCTAGGATGTACCAAAGACATACTTAATGCATAGTTGATGCACTATGAGTTCTGCTCCGAGAAGCCACTGTTTCGTCATTTGTTTCTGGGATGTTCATCTGTCACTACGAGTCAGTACTGCAAAGCTAAGACCGTAGCAACTGGACCGGATGAAAAATGCACCTGCAGAGTTGCTGCTTCATGCTAACCGAGCAGGACAAACTTCAAACTCCATATTCAGAGTCTTCAAGGGGCTTACGTCAGGGGTGTCAAACACATTTTAGTTCAAGGGCCAGATTCACCTTAAATTTAATGTTGTGTGGGCTGGGGGCAAGTAAAATGGTGCCATCATAATCTTTGAAAGTTTTGAAGCTTTTGTTAACGTAATGGATATATATCTATATTTTGACCACCGGAAGTGACTACAAACTCAACATAAATTGTAATGATAGCTTCTCATGCAAAATACAGTGAGATGTCCCCAATACTTCTCCTATAGCTTTTGCATTTTGCATCATTTGCATGGCAGCGTCATCGATATCTCAGCTTGGCTCTCAGTGTGTTGTTATGTCTGCTCCATTTCAGGAATATGTAAAAAAAAAAAATTATCAATGTATTCTTGGAAATGTTTGCAATTTGCTTGGAGGTTCAGTAGGCTGGATTTGAGCCTCTACATGATTAGGAGGAGCCGTACAAAAATAGACAAAAAAAAAGTACTTGGCTTGCATGTTTGGAGAGGTTTATTTAATAACCGTCTTAGTAAGTTATTAACTTGTTGCGGTTTTCAGGGTCTCGTGTGCATCGTAATCATCCTTTCATAAAAACCGACCCGGCAACAGCTCATCAAGTCTGAAACCCCTCCCATTCAAACGGTGATGAGTGATGGGCTGGGGATCCTAATTTCCCTGAGAAAGCACCACCTACCTTCTGCATTCAAGCTTAAAATGCACCTCCAATTCTCACAGTCTATTACCTCGACCCCCTAGAGTGAAACACAGCAGCTCCATATCCCAGCTGATCTGCAACATGAGCTAATGAGCTCAGCGCCGCCGCACAGCACGGCCGGGAAATCGAAGCAGCCAGAGAGAAACGTGTAAATTAGAGCGAGCCCCCAAGACGATCCACCGGACAAAGGCAGGCATATGGAGATATTTACCGAGCAGGTCAGCCAAATGGAATCAAGGCCTGTTAATCTATAGGGGATGCTAATTACCAGACTTTGTGATTAAAGTGCATGCAAATATAGTGATATTCGTTATGTAAATGCTACAGAGAAATTACAAAGGAAACTCTCTGGGCTAGACAGTCTGGTTGTGAAACCTATTAATGAAATTCAAGCCAATTACACCATATAAATGTCTGACATGCATTATTACTGAGGATATTTAACTCATGATTGGTGGGATTGACCAGTGCATACCTTAATCCTGATAAATCCACTGGCGACTTCTCTTTGGAGTGTTGGATTTGAGAAGACAGAATGGTCAAGACTGATGCAGTGTTCTGCCATTTCAAACTCGCAGTCCATTCAAGAGCAAGGCTCACACAGCGAATTGATGGAATTAAATGTATGTGACAGCACAGCATATAGCATACAGCTTGTTTCATCATCTCACAGGGAACACTGGAATACCATCCATTTCCCTGCCTGTTTCAGCTGGCAGTGAGTGATGGAGTTCAGCTGTGAAGAAGAAAGGGGAAAAGTTTGCGACAGTACATGCTCTCTTGGGCCATAAAAGATGACTGGACTTTTCATGTGCCGATACAGGGAATGAAAAACAGGCAAATTGCTTCAGTACCTTGGACGGAAACCCCAGGGGGCTCCAGTCTGAGGTGGAAGCAAAAGGACAGCTTGTGAGAAGATTTTTTTTATGGAGTTTCTGCAACCAAAGGTGGGCATTCACACGCACTAACACGGTTCCTTATAAAGTCTGTCAATAGGTTTACTCTTCACAACAGCGGAGCATGGGTACATTTGAAAACTTAAATGTCAAATTCAGTGATGAAATCGATGAGCAAACTAATCTCCCATTGCCTCGGACCAAATGGTTTATAAATCCCGCAGCAATCCCCTAAGTAAGCACAGGAATTCATGAATGCTAAACACATTGGGTTTTCTCTCCTCTAACAAAGCAGCAGCTTTGATATTACCACCCCTCTTGTGCTTGTAGGACATGACTGCTGAGCTGACACTTTCCTTTTAAATATGAATATCAAATGAGACTTTAGCTTTTAATAAGGCATGATAATGTCACGGATAGTCAGGACATATTTAACAACCGCGTGACCTCTCTAACAAATAAGGGAGCATCGACACGACGCTGCTCGTTGTGATGCAGTAACCCTCGCATGCTTTTGTTCAGCATCACTGGACAAGATGAGTAAATGCAGCGAAGGGCAATAAATTGAATCTTGAAATGGAGATGTTATGAGCTGAGGCTACACATTGCATTGCGAGAGGTTGAAATCCTTGCTCCCAGCAAGAACACCAACACCGATGTGATCTCAAGGTTGACACCAACAGGACCTAACATCAATCACTTTATCAGGCTGGTCAAGCAGACACTGGAAGCATGTGTGAGAGAGACAGAGCACAACAGAACCCCATTCCTACTAAATTGCACTCTTTGTCACGCCACAAAGGCCATTTTCTTAGATGATGCCAGCTTCAGCTAAGGGTAGTCGGAAGGAGTCATGCTCTCGAGCCTTAACCGCACAACCCAATACTACTATAATCTGGCCAAAACTCCCTCTACAGCTCAGACTCCTCTAATCCCTCATAAGAAAGAAGAGCCAGATGGTCATGAACAACTGCTGGGGGGCCTGAGGATGAGCGCATGTATGAGGATGCCTGGAGTGCCTGCGACTGTTTACCTTGTGCTTCAAGTTACACTGTAAGCTCCATGCAGCGGATGGTGTGTGGGTGGCGAGCGTGCTCCCGAGAATGGCTGCTATGAGTGTGTCCACGGAGCAAGTGTGTGCTCACACATGTGTGCACAGTCAGAAGGAAGAGACCCCTGCTGTACCTGGTGTTGGGTTACTGACGGGCACCCCCCTCCCTACAATCCTGAGATGAGGATGAGATGTCAGGACTTAAGAGGCAAACCTCACTACCAGCTGCGGTAACCTTGTGATTCCTGGAGTGTCAGAGGTAGAGCAGCACAGTCCCAGGGGTGTCAGGATACCGCATGCCTCAAGCCCTCCTCCCTCAATCCCACAGTGCTCAAGCACCCCATCCCGACTCGTCACTGACGGGTGAACCCTTTATCCGTAGCCCCAGGCTGTCACATGCAGATAGACTGGCCCAGCAGCCACATGCTGCATCCTAACTCCCCCCATCTAACATTACCCCTCTTTCTCCTCATGGGACTCTGATTAAACTGTCATTAAAAATGATACGATATTGGTAGGAAAACAAGAGTGCTAATCTGTGGGACTACAAGAGTATACACATTGTGGATACTCATTAAGTGAGAAAAAAAAATTCTATTATTTCACAGCAGGGGATGAGCTACACTGGGGAAGGTCCTTAGCCATTTAAATTCCCCTAAGGACCCTGACAAATACCTTCACATACACACACATTATGAGAACAACTCTCAAAGGGAAAGACCTTCTACTTGCTCGTAGTGTGTTTATGTTACATTTCAATTAGGTTCCACGTAAATCAGCAAAATCCAAAGCCTCTTTTCCAACACCTGATTAGTGTAGTGCAGTAGCTGGTTAACAGTGGCAGGTTTTTGACACTGAAAAGGGTTAAGCACAAACTGAGTCTTAAAGGGACCTGACAAGCAAATGCCTCATTCAAATCCCCCGTGAGTGGCTCTAAGGAAGCTCGTGGATAATAATAACCTTTTGACCTCTGCTAAAGGCTGACTTACACCAGCGCTCTGAGGAGGCTTGTGATCTATTGCATGAGGCGATCAGGCCTGAACTGATACACAGGCAGCTGATGAAGAGCTTGTGCGGATGGAAAGTCTAATATAGCTCTGGACTGTAATATTCAGGCGAGGTAATGGAAAATGGACTTTCACTCATGTTGCATTTTACCGCTTGAGCGACCTCAAACACACCTTTACATGATCCGTTACATTTATGCACACAGTAACACAACAATGGTGTCACCTACGATGCAAAGGTGCTTTCACACCATTTGGGAGCAATTTTGAGCTTAGTGTCTTGTTCATGGGGGATCGAACCACCAACATTGGGATTGAATGGGTTTACTCACTGTGCCATAGGCGGGTAGTGGTCAGTACTCTTGCCTCATGGTGTGAATATCCCTGGTTAGAGTCTTTGTTAAGTTTGCATATTCTCCGTGTGTGCGTCTGTTTACACAGTCCAAAAACATGCATTTTTTTCTCCCTAAACTGCCCGTGGGTGTCAAAAGTGTGTTTGTGATGATCTGTCTCTTTGTCTTTGCCCTGCGATGGACTGATGGCATGTCCAGAGTGTGTCGCTGGTTAGCTGGGAATGGCTCCAGCCTGACGAGACCCTAATTTGGATAAAGCGGGTATGAGAACATGGATGGATAGATGGTCTGTAGCATTCACTTCTCAGCCAAATACAGTGATTAAAATTACAAATGACTTGCTGCAGGGGCTTAACTTGTGTCTGTAGTGGTGGTTTTATTGGCTGAACACAATCTAAATAGGAACTTACTTCAACATTACATGCTTAATCAGGAAAGCAATTTCAGTGTGTATGTGTGTGTGTGTGTGTGTGTGTGTGTGTGTGTGTGTGTGTGTGTGTGTGTGTGTGTGCGTGCCCTTCTGCTAAAAGACAAGTGGGTTAGACTTAAAGTGGAGAACACATTCAGCTCCATCTAATCAGTCCTGAATAGCCTGTAGATTGTACCCAAGGAGTACGCTTAATCTAGACTTTTGTTTGGTCATTAACATTATGTGTGGAGAGAAGTGACAGCAATTTTCACAGCATTTCTTTCCAGTTTTGACAATTTCAATATTTTAATACATAATTTGTGCTTTGAATCAAAAACCTCATTCAGTTAGAGTAGGCTATGAAAAAACCCCACTCCTTTATGGGTATGTAATGGAGCTTTCAGTACAGTGAAACATGCATTTTGCAAAAATGAATAAGCACTGATTGATCTGTTGTGAGGGTGGCAGAAATTTATGAAATTACCCACATTTTATATCGTCAAATCAAACTGCAGGAATGTGAAGCTCAGAGCACCTACACACAGAGTGGAGAAAAAGGCTGTTCAAATCAAAGTATGCCAATATCTCCAATCGCCAATACGTCATCAGTGAAGGTTTTCTAACCCACTTACTCCTTGAAGCAAATGTGTGCATCATTTGAGGTGCAATGAGGAGCCCTTGAGCCATTTGCATGTCTTTGCCAATCAAACTTACTTCAGCCTTTGTGGATGGGGTAATAAAATAAGAATGACATGGGCAAATTGCCCTCAAGCACCAGCAAAGGGCCACAGCTCAGTCATAAGACTGTCCATGAGCAGTGTTCCTTTAATATGAGAGATGGGCAATGGGATGAGGCTGGTTTGTGTGGTGGGTGTATAAGTATGTGTGTGTGTGTGTATGCGTGTGTTTTTTTCTTAATGGTGTTCACAGCTGGGCTCCCACTAATGCCCACTCTGGTGTCCCAGTTAGCAGAGCTCTTCACCCAGTAATATGGTGGGATGGGGCTTGTAGATCCCAGTGTTGGGATGTTTTTACGCTTCATGCTTCACTGCATCCACACAAAAAGACTTGGCCCATAACCCATAAGCCCTTTAATCCATCCTGTAAACATCCAGGGGATGCCCACTTTTACAATAAATGCCCCTGCACGGGGCACGCTGCAGAGACAGGCAGTGGTCAGGCTTCGCTGAATAAATCAAAGGTGACAGAAAAAGCATCGCTATACAAAGTCCTAATCAATTTACATTGACTATATGCCTTATTACTACTTCTTACAATAGGTGTTCTTATTTCATCTACAATGCTGCACCATTCGAAAGCACAGACATTTAAATCATTTCTGACCACCTCAGCTCAAATCCTCTGGCTGCACAGTCTGCAGCTCATCAGTGTAGCTGTCATCTGGAAGACTGCACTGGCACTTTGCTTGCATACCAAAAGCAGTATTGTATCTTCACAGTAAATCATATAACCATCTGAATGAGTGACCCTAATGAAACAACCCCCCCGCACCAACCTTCTGCCAAATACAAAAGGAGACCTGGTGCAATGCCACTGACTCTGTCATGACATCCAGGAATAGCAACATGCAGAGAGAGGAGCAGGCATAAACACCCTGATGTAATTAGAAACGCATGAATGCCCTGACAGCCATCATTTTGTAATACAGCAAAACTTCCTGATACATATATAAAAAAAAAAAAGACAAAAAAAAAAGAAAGAAAAATAAAACTCAAACAGTGAACCATCATGTTTATAACCACAGATATGGACAATGACTAATACTGACTCACTCAAGCCAGATTTCCGCTGTCAGCATAGTCTTGTAAGCAGCACACCATTAAGATCACACGGTATGGAGATAATCAGAAAACAGGATGCCACTTACCCAGAAGATGAGATTGAAGATGAACATCATATACTTCAAGCAGCAGAGGCAGCCTCTTGCCATGTTGCACTTCTTGAATTCTAAAAGGAACACAAATGATAGATCCAGGTAAAAGACCACGTATTTACTGCCTTTGGGTGAGCTGTACTTGTTGTTGGTCTTGTCTCCTGCGCCGGCGTCAGCTGCCGTTCCAGTCTGTCCCTGCTGTGCGTTTTTGCGCGGCCCCGTGGAGCCGTAGAAAGCGCCAGCAGTGAAGCCGCGGCCGCCAAACGGGCGGCCAGACGTGGAGGCTTGAGCAAAATCGGAGTCACGGCTATCTACAGAAGGGCTACGGTGAATGGCTGACTCCTCACTGCTGGACTTCTCCATGCTCTAGGGCTGCAGCTGCTGATGAAGGGCTCTTTGACGCACAGTCTACCATAGTCTCAGAGATGACAGGACAGAACAACTTCCCCTCCGAATCTCCACTGCTCCACACACTGAAGCAATGAAGGATAAAACCCACACCGCCCGGCAACTACATCCACCTCCAAACACACACGCAGCTGGATGGGGGAAAGTCTCCTCGACAGAAGCGAGTTGAAGTGAACTGCTCAGGCACCTCTGGCAGCTTTAAGTGTCCCCGGCTCGCTCCTGTGATAATCCTGAAGTGGCTGTGCTGAAGGGTCCTGTGAGGAGCATTACCACCCCTGCCTTTAGGCAGGACTCTTGTAGAGAAGAAGAAGTTGCATCCACTCCCGTAACATCACTCGCCTCCAGCGAGGCTTATTGCTGAGCCGGCTGCTCCGCCGGGAGTGAGACCCCCAGTGACTTTCAGCTGCTCCACTTCCACGTTGCCTTGCTGACCTGGTAACTTTTCCTCACTCCTCCAGTCTCTCCTCTCTCTTCAATTCCTTCTCAGTCCTTTTTTTCTCCTGTGTGATGCGCTCTCGCTTCTCTTGCATTTATCTCCCACTGCCTCCTTCTGAGTGTGCCTTTCTCGCTCCGAGTCTTCCTGTGTGCGCTTGTCCTCTCTAGTGAACCATTCTGTGCTCAGCAGCTCAGTCCTCCGCACTGCCTGCGCTCTGCTCTCCCAACAGCAGCGCACTGGCTGATGTGCTATTATCGGCAGACGCAACTAACGGGCATTCCCTATCTCCCAACAAGAGCTCTGCCCTCCTCCCCATAACTCTCTCACTCGCTCTCTCTCTCTCACGCTCTCTCTCTCTCTCTCTCCCACTTCCAACCCCTCCCCACTGCCGAGAAGCCAATGCAACAGCTGCAAGTCTGATTCAAGCTCCTCCTCTCCGCTCCCCGTATCTTTATTAAGGCCATCACTGTTTGCTTTGACTATACATGCTCAGCAATTTCATCTCCCATCAGGGGAATTGTGGGGGCAGAGATGGGACCAACACATTTAAATAATCAAGTGCAAAGGGAATTTGGAAGAGTGTGAAGAGAAGAGAAGAATGTTGAGAAGAAGTGTTGGACGCTGTGAGGTGGGACCCACTATTCTTTTGCCTCTGCAAAGCCTCGACTGTCAGCCTGCTGATGACACTGACACCCACAATTTCACACATGCCGGAATAGCTCTTGGCAGTGCTTTAATCTGCAACGTCATTGATTAATGTCACCATAAATAAACGATGGTTAACCCTGACAGCAGGTGATTTATCACAGCTTTCTGAAAACTAACTTAAAGCAGCACGCAACTCGATTCCTCTATTTGATGTGTGCAGTTGCAACAGTCTGAGCGACCATTTGGTCATGCTCGTGTTCTCCACCGCTCTGCCCACATCCATGTAAGGGGGCCCCAATTAACTGGCAGCATCCAGGCATTGGAATTATGGCACCATGTGAAGCATGGAAAGAGGATATTGCCTTTAAGATGCTGAACACTCTTCAATGCAAACCCCGGGTCAAACGCTGTACGGCCCCGCTGATTCACACGCTAAACTGACACAATATTACAAAGCATTTAATTAAACATTTTGCCTACGTGCCCAAAGTGCACATTGTTATTGCCGAACATGGGATCACACAGTTGCATGATCTTCAATGAACACTGTGGTTACCAAATGTGAGTTCCAATAAAACAACATAATCACCAAAAAGCTATTTGTGTGTTCTTTTTTATTAGCTTTCCAGAGCTTAATTTGATTCACTCTCAGTTGACCTAAAAGCTTAAATAACAGCGTTATGTCTATAACCGAGTTGAGGAATCCTTTTTTTTTTTTTTTTTAACTCAAAGATGTCTTCTGTGAACCAAGTACTATGCTGCACACTGCTCAGCCGCGGCAAAGCTCTTCTCTGAGCTGAGTGCTCAGCCTACAGGCAGATGGAGGGAGAGTTTTAGCTCAGTGGTCTAAAAGGTAAATCCACGAATCCCTAATCAACAAAGACAATGTAATCCAACCCTATTGTGCTTCACCATTGGAGAGTTCAAAATTGCCTTGAAGCGAGGAAGTACATGCACAGTGGTTCTACCACACACTGTTAACACACAATCACACTTTAGCGGCGGCGGTGTGGCTTCAGAGAATGATTCCATGCATGAAGGTGAAAATGTTTTTTATGAACTAATTACCCTCTTTCTAATTTAAAGAAACAGTTCAAGATGTTTAGAAACATTATTAATGGATTTCACCTATGAGAGATAGAGAAACTAATTCTCCTCTCAAGCCTGCAGCTAACTTATTATAGATATCGGGAGCCGTGAACCTGCTCCTGACGGACAGTTCCATTAACACAATGGTTCATATGTACACAGCACAGCATAGGCTTGGATGCTCAGCAAATCACTCGTGAATTAAAAACATTTTCATTATTGAATGCATTCAGGTGCCATTTACAACAACGTATTAAGTGAAAACTTGTTTCAAAACAGTTTCACACGAAAACGTCAGAAACGCCGAAAACTATGTAGTTTTCATGTTGAGCCACTAGCGGGTGCCGTTGGGAACAATATGTTATACACATGGTGAGACTACAATGGTGAGTACACAGATATTCGTATGGACAGATGATGAAGTTGGATTGTTATTACCATGACTGTGGACTATAAAACGAAGTTCCAGGAGAATATGAACTGGGAGTCACGCCACCTTTTTTTTTGTGCAAACGTACAATCCTCAATCTCGCTATTGAGTATTGCAGATGAGAAAATATTCCTATTGGAGCAAGAATCTTAAAAGCCAGTTCCCTAAAAATGTCACACCAACTGCTTCTCATTAAAAAGTTCTTTGGTTTTTCTTTTTGGGGGGGGGGTGTAACCTTATATGTACATACAATCTTTTATGTCCCGTTTCTTTTTTATTGGAGCGGCGAACATTAAATTGCCTTCTGCCTGAATTGAAATCAATCAAGCAATCTGTCCTTGCTTTACAGTCAGTAGTGTTGCTAAAAGAAATCCATATAGCTCATCATTTAAAGCATTTAGAAAGAGCTTGTTTTTCGTCTTGACAATGCATTGTTTTGATGGTTGTGTTCTTAACTGTCTCTAACAACACCTTTATTGATCTAAAAACAGTGTGATACCTGGAAATGGGAGCAACACTACATACAGTTTAAGACAAAGCTCGTCGAACTAAAAAGGTTTCAAGCTGCTTTTTAAAGATGCAAGGTGGCTGTACTAAAACACTAAAAGGTGGCAAAGTGACAAGGTTTCCCACCATCCTCTTTGAGCGCATGTGAAAAATTAGCCGCTAACTCAAATCCGATGTGTTCAACGTCAGTGCTGTTCTCTCTGAGAGTTACACACATTAATCAGGGCCCAGTGGGGCTCTCGGTGCGCGCGTTACTGATTCCTCAAGTAGCCTGAAGGACACAACCAAGCCTGCACAGATCCATCTATCCATCGACTCGAACAACAGGGCTCTGCAGCATTAGTTTGGGGGGGGGGGGGGGGGGGGGGGGGGGGGGGGGGGGGTGAAGCGAGAAAGAAAGAGACAAAGCAGGACTCGGGAGAGCCGGACGTCGGCGGAATGACACAGAGGAGTTGACTCTTGGAGAGAAGATGAAAAATATGTGGAGCAGCAACCGAGCAGACCCGAGCAAAGAGCCTGGGCTTAGATGGGAAGTGTGTGTGTGTGTGTGTGTGTGTGTGTGTGTGTGTGTGTGTGTGTGTGTGTGTGTGTGTGTGTGTGTGTGTGTGTGTGTGTGTGTGTATGGGGGGGGTGAGTGGGATGAGATTGCATTCAAACGTTCTCTCTCTCTCTCTCTCTCTCTCTCTCTCTCTCTCTCTCTCTCTCTCTGAGCACTGAGCAAATCTGGCAGCCCGTTAGACATATGTATGTTGAAAAGACAGGCCTGGAGAGATTAGACCTTCGACAGAACCAGCCGGGACTCTCCTGGAGCTCTTCAGACACCGCTTCACAAAAGATAATGGGAAGCAAGTACTTAACCCCGCACCTGCGTCCAAACACCATGAACAAATAATGACACATTAGTGGGATCGTCAGTCAATCGTCATTACAGAAGAGGTTAAGATTAGATTAGATGGAGATTCTTATGATATGCAGCACAAGTATTCAGAAGCAGCACGGAGCGTGTGGCCTTCATAATAAAGACATCCCGGGCTGCAAGATGTGGGCGGTAGATTTATTAAACAGACACTTAGTAAATGTAAAAAGTCGGTTCTTGTCTTATGAAATATTTAACGACTTTTGAATTAAAATATCTCCATTGTAACATAGATTAAACTACAGGCAATTGACTCGGTTCCTAAAAATGAAGGAATGGATCTGCTGAAGTGATTCAGTGAGCATGATTGTGACTTTACATTGGCTGTCCTTCAGTCAGAATGTTGCTCATGGGTTTCTGTAAAAAAAAAAACATATCTTGTTTGTCTTGCAAACTGTAATTGGCGAACATTCCTTTAATTTAGTATTGTATTTATTTGTTGGTAAATCAGCATCACATTTGGCAAAAATCTGCTGTGGCCAGCGGACTAAATTTCACCTCCAATAGATTAACCTTAAATAAATAATGCTCCATTTCTTAGGTCCCGTTAACTGTTGTAAAAAGCCAGGATGGAGCCACGCTTTCTGAATGTCTACTGTAAATTTGAACTCCACTTAGATGTTGCAGCGGAAATTGATTTTCCAATCCACTGTCCAATTCGGTCATTTTCCACACGCAAATTGTGGGCATTGGCTTCCAGTCCTCAGCTGCTGGGACACACACCTGCTGTGGGGGTCTTCTGGTGTCGCAGGGCTCACATTTAAAGGTTTAGCTTGTGTGTTCACGGACGTCTTCATGCAATTTCGGTTGTAAAGAGTGCTTAAATCCAGTCAACTTCAAGCAATTTCCATATTCCTCCCCTGACCTGTGGCACCATCACTACATTTTTGGATCTGTATGTTTTTATTACTTTTGAAATGAATGCGTTTGCAAGCTCGCGATGAGCCGGCCCATGTGGCTCCAACAAGTACATCGCATTGAAACTCTATTAAATCACCTTTCTCCCTCTCTTGAGTTTATCTTCGGCCGCTCATCTTGGTTATGCCTGCATACATTCTTAAATGCGTCACATTCCAGACATGCGATTAACTAATCAGCCATTTGCATTAATGAGCAGGTGTACTTTAAGTTGTGGTGAGTGAATAGTCCAAATCCCCTGAAAACAGATACGTTTTTAAAAAAAAAAATTTAATTAAGAAATGGAAAACAACTCCATGCGTAGGAGGTAAGGAAAAGGAAAATAGGTTTAACCCCCCCAACCCACTAACACACATCCTTGACAAACATTTGTGTTAATCGAGTCTCATGGAGTTTCAGTTTTCGACTATTTGTTTGAAATATGACAGCTTGGCATGTGAATGAGGGACACTGACAAATAAAACCCATTCATCTTCTATTTTGTAGTGCTTCATATCATGAGCAGAAATTCATTTTTGATAGGGTGTGTTCTCGGTGCAATTTATCTTTGAACCCTTTGGGAAAATGATAAAATGATAGAGCGTGCGAGAGCTCAGTTTGTTGACAGAATGCTTTTTTTTTTTGTTTTTTTGGAGGTCATAACATAATATATTGGCATGTTAGGTCAACCGAGTGTGTGTCTCTTTCTGTAAGTGGATTTTCGTGACTTGGGTGTTGTTTTATGAAACACAAAGCAACACCCAAGTCACGAAAATCCACTGTTTCATAGTGTTTCATATACAAATACTTTTTCTTCATACTATGTAAAATGGATGTTTTGTGGTTCTGGCTTTGAGTAATTAAACTGTGTCTGAAATGTGCATGACTGATAATCCTGTTTATCAATTCATAACTGGAAAAGGGTGAAATGATGAACTGTGAAAGTAATTTTTCCTTGAAAATGTTAGTGGAAAAGATTGCAGTTGCCTTCAATACTGCTCATTTAACCGTGCATGAATGAGTGAGATAAGCAAGTTCGTTTTAGTTCTTAAAAAAAAAAAAAAAAAAAAATATATATATATATATATATATATATATATATATATATATATATATATATATATATATATATATATATATATATATATATAAAGAAGTTGGTTCACAAATAGGGATAACTAAATAATCCTGACAGATGATTCTCAGAGATATTTACTTCTCCACTGATGGGATCTCATTCAAATCTTTGCTGTTTGAACTCATAAGTTTGTTTATTGGAAGAAAGACTCAATCAAGCTTTGCTTTTTGGTTTGATAAGTTGTTTTCATTCGATCACCTCTCAAACTTTCCAAATGGCCTTTTGGGAGAAAAAAAAACCACACAAAATATTTAGACCCACTATTTTTAGCCAATTTACTGATCACAATAGTGTCTTTCATAGGGGGGGGAAAAAATCAGCATTTTTTTTTAATGTCTTTGATATCCTGCCACTGAGCTTCTCTGATTTCCTAAATTGAATTGAGTAATGACAATCAGAGCCACAGTCACAGGGTCACCTCACTCACGACAGCACCCTAAAAATAAAACAATCACTTCATTTGCATGGAAAACGGAACAAAATAGCACCATTTAAAATGAGATTTGAATTTTTTTTTTAATTTAAATGACATGTTTATATAGGCGAAAACCTATGAATTAAAATGAGATCATTTAAGCATAACAAAAGTGTAAATAAAAGACAACCAGTAGCTAAAAAAAAGTGCATACTTTTGATAAGTCAATCTTACACCATATCAGACCTGTACACGCAGACTAAATGACACGTAACAGCACATGATCCTGGTGTGAGTGCATGATCAAGGCCCGGGCATAAGGAGAGGATTAAAACTACAAAGGGCTTCCTCCCACACAATATGTGACTGCCAGTGGCCCTTAGATCTTCTCGAGGCCGAGGCTGTTGCTGTGGATGCAAACAGACACCAACACGGCATGTCCTGTGTGGATGTGCAACTGAAACAGCGACCGCTCCAACTACACAAACAAGAGTAGTTTCCTCCCCGTTCTTCATCCCTATACTTGGTTAATATTTTTAAGTCTGAGCCCTTTTTTTCTGTTTTTTAAAAAGTCTCATGTTTGGACATTGTATCAGGTCTTCACTGAGTTTGTTCCAAATCTTCACTCCACTGACTGAAGTGCTCATCCTCCTCATTGTCGCTCAAAAACTCTTGGTTCTGAGTATGAACTGTGACATAAAGATGAGCTAACGAGCTATTATTAATTGCAATGTCAGTCTTGTCTTCCAAAATCAAATTAAAGTCACATGTCAATCTGGTTTGATATTTATAGCTCCTTCGTGCCCTTTTATGAATATTACCCTTAGAGAAGAGGCCGGCCAGACATGTGGTGTCATTCCTCAGTCGTTCTTGGGTGATTTGCAACCAAAATGTCAATAAAGGTGTCTGGAAAATGTGTTAATTAGAAATTTATGACAGCAGGCTCCATTGGAGATACAGCCGTGATAGTATGTCGGATTTTCGTGTGTCAGGGTCAAATTAAACACAAAGCATCAAGTTGGGCTTATTGACCATGGAGCCAAACACTGAATACTCAAACTTTATTCTATAACACACACACACACACACACACACACACACACACACACACACACACACACACACACACACACACACACACACACACACACACACACACACACACACACACACACACACACACACGTGGGAACATGTGTCACAACAGACGTTATCTACAGTAAGTGTAACAATTAATCCAAACAATTATAACTAATTAATGTGATTAAATCTCATTCGAAACATCATGATTTTTGGTATCATCGTACTGGGAAACTTTTTAAAATTAATCAAAAAAGGCAGTGGGGAAAAAAAAAAATCTCCCTAGACAGATATGATTTTATTTCCACATCTTAAAAAGTGACAGATATCCATCACTCAAGATGTGTAGTGTCATGCATACTAAATATGCGCCGTACACCCTCTACCGCTACAATGATCACTCGGGAAATGTTTCAGGGCATTACTGAAGTCCGTGTTTTGAGGCCTTGTCAACATAATGAAAAATGAACCACGGACCTGCACTTTTTGTCAATCCCGGGTTATTTTCTTTGCTTCGAAAATCACTTAAAACGTTTGAAATTGCGTCACATTTTCTGACTAAGTCGTCTAGAAAAAGAACCTGAAGTGGCTGTTGGAGTGAAATGGGATTGAGACATAAAACTAAGCATGCACAAGGCCCGGGTAGCTCATTCTGCATCCAAGCCCCAATATAAACTTAATTCCTGCTCGCACATCCATCAGACTTCAGGGAGATAAGGTAGGACTGGAGGGACAGGCGGGATTTTACAAGTAAACTGAGTATACTCAGATTACAGGATACTACATTAGCATTTAGATCAGAATGTGTCTCTCGCCATTGAAATGCAATGTAGCATCACGGTGCAGTAAAGTCCTGTTCAATACAGGCCGCAGCAGAGAGGTCAAACGCCTGTGATGTGTGCAGCAGTACGATATATGAATCCCAGAACAGCCTCGCAAACACATCAAGAGTGACACAATGTTCTGATAAGTTTGATCAAAGAAGTGAAATAACTATATCCACTCGATGCTTTATGTAATATTTAAGGGAGTGATAACCGCAAGAAAAAAAAAAAGATGAAATGTCAGCAATATCTAAGACAGTTCACCGAGAATGTGTGGAGCAAACGGCCTGGATATTGATTTACTGGGAGTGAGTTAATTAAAGTTGACTGGGGGTCTTTAAAAAATATGATGAATCTTTCTTCTTCAGTGCTCGACTTGAAATGGCTTATTTCAGATTTCTTTCGGTTTGCTGAATGGAAGCAGCTGCCCTGAAACTGTTCACATAAAACCGCAGATACATAACCATACATATCAACCAAGAACAGCAGTGTCAAGTAAATATAATAAAGAACAAGTATTTATGAACTGGAGTACTAAATGAGAACAAGATCTTTCTAATTTAGTACGAGTATTTAGTGACTTTATTGGTCAGCTAATATTGATGTGTTCAGTAATAATTTACTGAACGTTTTTTTATTTTTTCATATAAACCTAACTACTCACAAATAGTATTGATTGTTTCCGGGTTGGTAGATTGTTTCTTTATTACAACAAAAACCTTTCAGCCATAAAACTTTTCTATAATTGAAAAGCCTGTTTATTTTTCATATAAATGTGGCTACGTGCAAAATGGTGTCTGCCTTTGGAAAACACCTTGTTTGGTGCATTAGGGGGTTACATAGAAAACATATTGGCAAATCGAGGATAGTCCAATTATCAATACAATAGTTCTCATTATTTACACCGAGTACTGGGGTTAAGATTAGGACGGCTGATTCCATCCTGTCTTCACACCTCAGTTTTGGGAGGGCTCTCTAAAAACGTCTCTGTGAGTCGAGCATTATCATCTTGGAGTGGGGGTGTCACACATAAGGCCCGTGGACCAAAACCGGCCAGCAATAGGCTCCGATCTGGACCGCCAAACCATGACACCATGTTACCTGTCTATCTTACGAGTGCACGCTGTTTCAAATGTGGCAGCATTAAGCAAACTGCATTAAAATGGAAATAATCATGTTTTCTAATGGTGTAAGACTCTTACAAGATCAGAACTGAAAACAATCTCAAAAAATCTATCGAACACAATTTCCCTCACTTTTTGTGCAAAGTTTGGTTTAGTATGCATACCAGTGGAAAATGACCACAATGCCAATTGATTTATGACACTGATGTCAAAAAGTAATCTTACTGATTGATGATGAGACAAATCCCTGAAAAACAGAAAAGCAGGAGTCATAAATGTTGGCATTCACCTCATTTGCCTCCTGTCAACAAAAATAATGCATCCCATGAGTTATGGAGTCTGCGGTGCCAGGTGGTGTAAGTTCAAACTGATCCACATTTTATTAGTCGGTTCATATTTTGTTTGAAAAAAAAAAATGTACGTGGTGACGATGTGGATAAAAACGGAATGCAACGATATGCAATTTTCCTAAACCTCGATTTTATTCACAACAGAATGTAAACAAAACAGAGTAGACAGTTGAAATTTTGAACATGATGGTAGGTATACATTTCCAAAAAAAGTTTTTTTTTCCATTAATGAAGTTAATTGGTAGCAAGTCTGAAGACAACTAGGTATAAATAAAGCATTAAAACGGTGAAAAAAAAGTTTTGACTTTGAGTTACTTTACAGTCCAAAACCTTTCGAGTAAATGTTACCCGTCGTCTGGAGCACCTGGTCCAAACTCAGACATAGACATAACATGCAAACAGCACGGAATTATGGAGAATCCAAGGAAAACTTCAAAGACTTTGTAGATTTAGCTACCAACCGTTTGAAAATTGCAGAAATCTGTGCACAAATGGCGAGGCCTTCAAGAGGCATTAACAACAGACATTATTCTGTACTGGAAACCACTGCATGGACTCAGGAACACTTCCAGGAATCATTGTCTATGAATGAAGTACACCCTGCAAATCCAGAAACTGAAGTTAAAGCTGTATGATGCAAAGAACAAGCCATGTAAGACCAAAAAAACCCCCCCAAAAAAACCCTCCTGTCTTCTTTGGATGGAAGCTCAGTTAATCAGACTGTGGCAAAAAAATGTAAAAGGCTCCTCAGAAATCACAGGCGCTGTGTCATGCAGACTTAAAGAGAGAGGGCCCATCATTCTTGTAATCAGCCTGCCTTTCTGACGGTTTGATGGAGCTGCATTAGTGCTTCTGGAAAGCCACCACTGATGCTGGAAAGTGTATCGAGGTTTTAGTGTAGCATATGCTCCCTTCCAGACAGCGCCTCTTTCGGGGAAGGCCTTGCATATTTAACCAGGACGATGCGAGATACCACAAGAAGCGTGGCTCAATCGTAGAAGAGTCGGGGTACTGAAATGGCCTGTCTGCAGTCCAGACGTTTCACTAATAGAAAACACTTTTTGCATCATAAATCAATAACTCGGGCAACAAATATCCAGGACTGTCCCGCAGCTATAAAAAGACAAGACGATACGGAACATGATTTATCTCCCAAGACTGGAGGAATTGGTTTCCTCACCTCTTAAGACTCTTACAGACTGTCGTTACAATGAGAGAGGACGCGACAAAAAGTAAACTTGACTCTGTCCAAACTTGTTTGAGAATTGTCACAATCAAACTGTTTGCACGGTGGTGTCGCGGGCAGCAAGGATATCCGGCTGGGGGAGTTTGCATGTTCTCCCTGAGTGTACATGGGTTTTCTCAGGATGCCCTGGTTTGCTCTCACACTCCAAAAGCATGTGTTTGAAGTTAATTGGTGACTCAAAGGCCACGTTTCAAAGGAAAACGCGTTGTTTTTCCAGTTTTGTTTCAGAAAAGATTTCGTGTTGGGCCAGTAGTTGGTGGTGCTGTTTGTTTTTGTATTGTAACGACACACACATGTGGCAGACAGTACTAACTAATTTGTACTTTACACATTTTTTGAAGAAATGCACTTTAAATAAAAACAGTAGCAGCATGGACAGACAATCAAGTTTGATCACTTACTGGTGACTTTCAACTGTAAAATTATTATTCTGTAGGCCGCCATTGTTGTTATTGTCCATCTATGGATGAAGCAGTTTGGAAGGTGGATGGATGAACTAATCGTCATGACGAAACAAGATGATGAAAGGAGCCCAGAAACAGCTTTTTTTAATTATTATTTACAAAAAACAGTGGCATGTAAGACGACTCTATTATGTGAAAATAAGGCCATAGTACTTGATCATTGTCAAATAATTTCCATATCATCTTTCGGTCAGCAATATTTGCGTCATCATGACCCGCCTTACTCTGCCTTTGATTGGCTCGTCAGCCCTCATGCAGATCGTAAATATAGAACTCAACCAATCAAATCAGTGAATGCAGCGAGTACTAGCCAATTAGAGGCAGTGGAGGGCGGGTTAATGCCTTCATCATTCTAGGGAAAAGAAATAGGCAATCTGGCTCGTAGACACTGCTGAGAGGTGCATCATGGGGGATTTGGAAGTGGCTGTGCGCAATGCTGACTGAAAAAATAAGTGGGTATACATAGTATACCCGCACATACTGTGAATTACACTACTTGTTCTATTCTAAAAAAACATGGGTGTATGATTCCTGTTTTTTATCATAAAAATGTACACAACCTTTTGAGCCTTTTTTATATAATTGGGATTGTGTGGGATAATGTATGTATAATTGTACATTTATCCACTAATATTGGCACAAGATACACTCAAAAATCTCACAACAATACCTTTTTTTCAGTTGACAAATGGGTAGTTTGCAGTACTCGTAGTGCTTGGTGGTACTTTAGGAGGGTTACTGCACACAGGGGAGACGAGGGAAGCAGGTGATGGGTATTTTATGTGCTTTAGGAAGTGAAACAGAGATGGGATACAAAGGATGTAGTTATCACTCAGAGTTAAAGTCACATGGAAAAAAAAATAGCAGCCGCAACGGAAACGATGCCACACAGGGCTTAAGTTTCCATAACCTACAAATGCCACTGGCACAACACTGAAACTATTTAAGGATGTGAAGGCAGAATAATATACCGTGGTCGGATCTTTTTTTGTTCTGGAACCCCGAAGCTCCGTGGATGAATTGTGTTTGTGTGGCGCCTCATAAGTAAGCCAGCACATACTGAAATCTCAGGTTTGTCGGACGCGTCAGAGCGCTTAAAGACAGAAATGTCCTCGGGGTACAGTCGGGGTTGGACAGGGTGAGACAAGATCTACAAAAGAAATGAGTGGGAGGAGGGAGACAAACAAATGGCGCATTAGAGAAGTTCAAGCATACAGCGTGTGGTATTTTCTGCACTTGTGGCGGTCCCAGTGCTGCTTTTATGTGGAAGAAGATATGTCCTCTCTCTATGTGTGTTGTCAGGACTGCTGCAGAGGGTATAAATATATATGTTATCTAGAGACACCTTCTCCCTCAGCGCCTGGAATCGCTGTATGATCTCTGTCTATCCGTGTAGCGGGATTAAAGGGTCAGTCTGTGCAGGGAGTAAGGTCAACATCACGGTTTCATCTCTAGTTTCTAACCCACAAGAGGGTGGGAAGCAGCTGGCGCCACCTACACGGAGCGCATGTCTGCATCATGTGAAGTGTGTCCAACATGAGCGCCGGTCAATAAGCAGATGAGCACGTTGCATCGGCGGAGGAGCGCCAAAGAATTCGCTGACACAACAGTGAGGGTCACATGGGGTTCATCAATATTTCAGCTGGCAGTTGCTGAAATGCAAAGAAAGGAGGACAAGGCTGCACCACTGAGCTGCGCCGGGGTGCAAAACACAAAGTGCGGGAGGAGAGAAGGAGCATGGTAAAGTATCCCTCTCTCTGCTATTTATGCCACGCAGCGCGATGGCTCCTGGCTGACGATTCAAAGGCAGGAATGGATTAAAGGCAAAACAGAAGGCCTGAGGAGCTTTACCATTGTGAGCGCCACAAAAGACATCTCATCTCCATCAAGACTTTCAGAATGGTGTTTATACCTCGGGGATATTGATCACGGTGTGATCTGAGCTGCCTATGACATACACAATCCCACCATTAACATAATCTCATCATAAAATGATATTTGCTCGCCCACGTGTGACGAGACAAGACGGAGGGAGAGAGACGTGGGGACGAGGGCAGGGTAAGAAATGCAATCTTAAAAAAAAAAAAAAAAAAAAAAGATCAAACTCGGTACGGTGGCAACCTGCAGAGAGGAGAAGATGGCCCAGCACAGTGCAGCTCCAATCTGACCAGCTGGGCTGCGCCTCCCCACAATATGGCAAGCCCTGACTACCCCTGTGTGTGCATGTGTGTGTGTGTGTGTGTGTGTGTGTGTGTGTCATGTGTGTTTGAACTAGAGACATGAGGTCTGTCCCCTGGCACAGACATTGTAAACACGACTGTGGTCATTCATGAGCAGCCGCTCTGTCACTGCCACCCAGAGCGAGCCGGGGCAAGAGAGGTGACGAGAGGAGAGGGGCGGAAAGATAAAGGTAGTAGACTGTGGCAGATTGCCCTGGATCCCTTCACTGTTACAGGAACTGCCCTGCCGCGGATTAACGCCCTCCCCTAAACAAGCACCTGCCATGTCGTAGTGCCCGTGGGGCAATCTCCAGATATGAATCAGTAACTGCTGATGAAGCAACAGATAGCGAAAACAAGCCACATAAACTCACAAGAATTGAGAGGCCTATTGATGTCTGCATGCCTTTCTTATGAGAAAAATAAATCCTTGCAACACTTCAAGATACAGAGGATCCTGGTGAAAGCAACTCTGTAAGCAAACTGCAGCAAGAAGTGCAGAAAAAGAAAAAAAAAAACTTGAGCTGATGGATGCTTTATGTAAACAACAGAAAAGAACACACATCGCTTCTTCCCTTCCATGGCGGGGGAAGGAAAACAGCAGATGTCTACAGAGCTGCATAAATGGCGTGGAACAAGCTACAAGGAGTCACATTCACAGCTTTCTAATTACTGAAACATTCTCCGATTATCTTCTAAACACAGTACATGTGAATGCAGCGTCCATCTGCGGGGTTCCACGGGAGCATTTTTAAGAACGTAAATCATTAAATCTGTGAGATACGCCCTTAAACATTCACATGGTTGCATACAAAAAACTTGCAAACACTGGACACACACATTAACCAACTCATAAAAACACCCACACATCTATTAGTGGGGCACGTTCCCTGTGAAATCCCAACGTGGGGTCACAAGTTCCCCGAGCAGAGAATGGAGTTTGCAGCCCACCGAAAGGCTTATGGACAGAAACACATCAAACAATCTAGTTTTGATGTTTACCAACACATAAAGTAATCTATTACTTCAAGTGTCTGACCCTCACTAAAAACATCTGGCATGCGTACAGAAAGTGATCATTTGCTTCGCTGCCAAACGTTCTTAATTAAAGTCTGCAGACAGCAGCTGAAACTGGCTCCGGCTACTTTTCAGATTTTTACCTACTTAAACATTTCTCACTGATGGCTCATTATTTCCCGTTCCTTTTGAGGACTGTTGATTATAAATGAACTCAATATCCTCACACCCCATGTCATGGTTCTTCCAGCTTGATACTGGAGCAAAATTGCTTGTAGATGATTTGAATGAAAATAAATTTTGTCTCAGCACAAATCCCAAAATATAATGAAGGAAGCAAAAGCAATTTATGCAGAACATTAACGAGTTCGACATTATTCATTGTGTGCTTATATTATAAAAGATACCCTATGTAAATAGGCAGTGTAAATTAATGTATTTCCTCCGAGGAAATGACTGAATGTGAATTCAAACTAGATTAACCATGACATGACCCAAAAACTTCAGAGGCAGGGACGGCCACTGGGAGGGAAATGTGAGCGACTCTGCCAGTCACTCATCCATTTTTTACATCACTCTCAAAAGCACCGAGTCTACCTCAAAATGATTTAAGGCCAGAAAATAGCTTTCCTCTGACCTATCACCCAAGGCAATGGATTATAATATCCGCTCCCCTCCTGAGTGTTCAGTCCACAATCTGCACACATCAAACAGTACAAACAGGGAAGTTGTTGCACTGCTTTGCTCAGCTGTGAGCGGCTATTCATGTCATTGCAGAGGGGCATGTTATATGTTTGAAGGTCATTTCATTTTTCTGAATAAGTCACGTTTTATATACTCACAAAGATTTTTATTTATTTATTTTTTCCCACTTTGACGTGCATGTGAACATGCTCAGCTTCCTTGTTAAGCACGTCTGGGCCATGAAACATCTGATAATGTTCACTTTACAGAGTCCAGCAGGTAAAAAAAAAAACCCTCTAATATACTGCAGCTGCTGCAGAGAGGCGATGGTAGACCTCATTTAAAAGCTCCATCACATCCACAGCAGAGCTCTACTGTTACTGACAGAACGGCCAAAAAGAGAGGAGATATATAACTCTTGTGTCTCCATATAAGAAACCAGATCCAGTCCGAAAGCTAAGCGTGTCTGCATGCAGACTTCATTTAACACACCACCTCCACTCTTTCTTTTCAGTGAACACAACTGTATATTTTATGCACTCTGTCCCTCACACAAACACGCACACACACACACACTCTTGTCATTCCTTATTCACATGCTGACCTTCATGCAAAGTGAGAAAACAGCCTCAGTCACTCCACTGATTCCCATTTAAAAAAAAAAAAAAAAAAAAAAGTATTAAGGAAAAGCCACGTTGCTTTTAAAAGGACAAGACTGCTGCTCCACGCTTCTGCTGAGCTAATTGTCATGCACACTTGCACAGGTGCATTCAGAGCTCCACATGGGGTCTCAAAGAGGTTTGGTTAATGAAGAAGTGTTGGTTACCTATCAGAATTCACCACAACAGCTGACTGACGGTCATCCTCCGCATATGCTGTCTTTCAATTTGTATTTAAACTCGTGTTTGTGCACTACTGCACCTATGCGACCTTCCTATGAACTACACTCTAGTCTGTGTCCATGTGTGGTCTTGTTTCCAGTCCGTCTGTTTGCCGGCCGGCGTAAAACATGGAATCTGGAAGAGCCGGGGTCAGCCGTTCCTAATTCAGTCGGCCGGGAGTTTTTATTTCCTGTTCTGAGCGTGCTCGGCTCCAGCCTGTCTCCACTGTGGTATTCCTGCCACATCACAGGTGGAGCGAGCAAAGAGCAACTGCACAGAATGTTAAAGCAGAGGACAGCATTAGGGGGAAGGGGACTGTCTTTAATTCTCCACTCTTCTGACACAACACGCCGTCATGGTCCATTCTAACAAGCCCTGCCTCACATTATGAGTGAATGCCAGTTTTGCAATGGCTAAAAAGTCCTTCAGCCTAACAGGTTTGCAGGGCACTCAGAAGGCACAGAGTGAAAGACGAGGGTGAATTGTCCAGATTCAACTCTCATAAACCATGGCGCACACAGAAATTTGGCATTCCCGAGAACACATAGAGATGGCACGTCTGGGTTGTTCAGGCAAAAAAGGTAGTCGGCCCTCCATTATGACTCATGCCAATTTAAAGGAAGACGGCTGAGCAAATAAGAGCGGAGTTAAAGGTCTCGCTGCCCTTTATCTAAACTACATTTGGGTGCCAGGGACGACAGACACCTAACTTTCCAGTTCAACGATTGCACCCCTACTCTCTCGCCGGCTCTGTGCTGCACCCACATTAATATTCATAATATCAGCTCAAATTTCATAGTGCACTTCATTACAGCCGAGCATTTCGTTACTCAAGGTGACTGCGGAGGGAAGGGACCATGCAAACATATATTTCAGAATAATGTCTGAGCAAATATCCACAACACAATACTTTCAACCTTCTGCTCTGGCGCAGAGCTAAATGAAATCTAATCTGCTGTAAATAGCTCCTGGGGGTAAACACAATACTTCATATTTAATGTATCCCCCAACTTCTAAATTAAGAAAGTGGACAAATTCAAGGATCTGCTTCTCAGATTTAGTGAAAAGTGTGTTACTCCGATACATTCTAATTAAGATGTTTTTTTTATTTTTTTCAACCATTAGTTTCCTTTTTAATAGATGCTATTTTTTGCCTTCAATTACCCTTTTTTTTTTTTTCTTCAATTTTCATTTTGTTATTGTTATTGTAATGGTTACAGCTCATTCTAACATCAAACAAGGCTGCCTGTGTGAGCTGCGATTGTCTTCACAAATCACAGTAAAGCTGACACATTCATACCAGGAGCTTTAATGGATATGTGACACACACTATTAAACAAGCCCCTGGGCTCGTATTCATGAAGCTTCTAGGAACAGCTAAAGGAAGCGATCTGGGATCGCTATTTGGGTCACATGACCACATTAGCTCTACTGTAAGACATCTAATGCATTCCCGATGTGCGGATCTAGAGTCTGCTGCGTTTTAAACTCTGGGCAGGATGAGATGACATTGAAAGGCTTGAATGTCAACACAACAAAAGGCAAACTGAATTTTGTCAGTTCCGTTTAAAGGCCAGGGTCAGGTGTCACCCAGAAAGGCTCCTGCTTGGCACCACACATCGTCAACACACCTCAGCCATCGCCGTGCTTCTGCTCACCGGCTGCATTTTTCCAGGATGTTCAATACAGTATGAGGAGAACAGCAAGTAGAGGAAAGCGAATTAGCTTCAAACAGCATCGACAAGGAATTGGAAATGGAGAGAACTGCTTTGCTCTCTTCTCTCTCTCCTCAGCCTGTAGTCTGGTTAGACACGCCATTCAAAACAGATAACACTGAGAGGGAGCATGAGGGAGACACAAAAATAGAGTCATGTGATTAGAAAGAAACGGGCCCTGCCACACGAGAAGCAACTTCAATAATGAAATTGTGCCACGTTGACAGCATCTTTGATAATGAAATGCCTTCACTGAACGCTCTTTGTGTTGCTTTGTCAGAACGACTGCTGAAATAACCACAAGCATTGTGGGAGTCATTCCAGGGTGCAAGTGTTGGGCAATTAGTAGGCATTCTTCAAAATAAGACAGCTTATGTGCGTTCATTTCCTCCTGCTGATGGATTTCTTCCATACAGTGGGGGGAAATGCAGCTACGGGGGATAGTTATTTCACTTAGTAAAACAAATGGAAGATATTCAGTGTGACAATGAGCTGATGCAAATGATGCAGGGAAATGTAGATGGATTATTACACAGTTAAAACCTCCAGTTAAAAAATATGATACATTGCAAATAATCAAGACACTCAGATATCAGTATATATACATTTTTTTACTGTTTCTCCAGTTTAGGTGAAAGTATGCGAGTGTGTTTGATTGTATCACAGTGTTCAGAAGCAGCACTGAATTAGGATTGATGAGTTGATTGGTAGACAGTATGTACAACTATACAGTCCAAAAACATGCACTGAATGTATCTAGATTTTTGATTGACCTCTATGGGAAAGTTATTTGTCACCCATCCTATTCACCTAAACGACACACACAGCGTGCAGCGGGCTGCTATGGTGCGGAGCTCAGGGAGCATCCGCTGGTCAGGAGCCCCACTGTGGTAACCTGGTAGCAGTGGGAATCGAACCTGTGAGCCTCCCAACGCGAGCTTGGTTCTCGAAGCTCCAGGTCACTATTTAATAACAATTTAAAGTTTGCTTATGATGAAATATCATGAAAAAAAACCTCAAATAAATATAGATACAATCAGAGGACATAATTTCTCCATTGATTCAGAGTAAACAAATACCTTCCCTTAAAAAAACTCCACAATATTACTTTTTCAGTTTATGACCTCGGATTTATTCCAGACTATGCTACTTTTTAGCGCAAATTAATTTTACTTTACTCAATGTCACTTGCTTTCATCATTAAATTGAAATTAAGGACCAAGGGCACAAACAACACAATTGAGGATAATCCCATCCATTTGTGCAGAGATTTTGTCCACCCATGCATCCATCCACCCACCCATCCGTGGATGGTTGGATGGATATCTATCCATCCAACCATCCATCCTCGTCTCCTCACTTTCTGTTAACTACTTTTTAGTGAAAAGATTTATTGAAGGACACAAGTACGGAGGTGAAGTGATTAATGTTTGGACCATCAATGTGAAAAGACGATACCTTGTATTTGTTCTATTTTTCAGGATTTTTAAATTACTTCTTTATGTAATGCGCATGCTGGACAAGCAAAAACATGATTCATTAGTTTGGACTGTAAAGAAACGGTTTCTTTTGAAAATACCTTGTGTTAAATAAACTGAAAAGACTTTGAAATACCTCTCGCTAAAAAAACAAAAAGACAAAAAGAAATCTTCACTGCTCAATGAAATATGTGATAACAGTCATAAATTTCAAACAATCACAGGTGGAATATAAAATATTACAGAAATAACAGTCACACTGTATAAAAAAAGACTCCTGCAAAATACAATTGTGTAATTCCCTGCATGTATGTCATGTACACAATCAATGTAATATAAATGCATTAAAAGATTAAAGAAAATAAATTGTGTACCTTTTCATTTACAGCTTCCCGCTGCGGATATATATTTACTAAACTGCAACATCTGAAATGTTTAAATGATTTGTGGCACTCAACACAATGTCCAAATTGGGTTGTACATGAGGGAGAACTTTCACATTTGAAGTTAGTCCGTAGCAACGCTGCGTTGAAAAGGTGAACGTCTGAAGCCTCGCTGCAGCCAAAATGATTACAGCAAACTAAGAAGGATCACCCGGTACGAGTGCCATCGCTGGAGATAGAGCTCCGGTCCACACGGGAGGATTAATGCATCGGGTTTTGAGCCGACTGCCCTCTGGACGCTGCCTTTCCCCGATAACAAAAATCTGAGCTCAGCATGCTGCGTGCGCAGAGCCAAACAGTTCAGAGTGATTGCATTATGGACCAAAGCTCCATTTAGCTGTCCCTCCCTTATGCATGCATCCGTGCTCGATGCTGCCCCAAAACACACACTCAGGTCCAGGCCCGAGGGACCCTCATTACAAGGCTGGCACAGAGCTGCCGGGCCCTCAAGATCCATGTATTGACAACTTCAGCAGTGCAAATGCAAGATGACAGAATAATATATGCTCTTTTTTTTTGTGTGTGTGTGCCATATTACTGCAGTGCAGTTTTCTGCTCTGTGTCTCATGCTTTATAAATACACCCAGCAAGTAAAGACTCGGGTAAACTTTTAGTACAAATTGAGACATATTGCTGTTGTTGTTTTGTCCGGGCATGAAAGGGACCATTTTAAATTGCATAATCTAGTTTCATCAGACAGCAAGAACACTCCAAATAGAAAATGTTGTTGACTATTTTAACGCCTGTAATTGTAAAAAGTTTAAGAGGTTTAAATGGCGGAAGCTTTTTAAAATTCTTTCCTTGTTCGGTCTACACAGCACAAAGGATTTGGCATGGGTAAAAGAGAGTGAATTGCCACAACATGGCCTCATTTTATTGACGATTAACCTCTTAAATCGCTGTTTGATGGCGGCACCCCGTTATGATATTAGACACCACGCACACAGCCGCTCAGTTCTTCACCTGTTTGTCAGAGAGCTGTTTGTGTGGTCACAGATTACTAATGTGTTAAAGGCAGCTATCAGCTGGCATCCTATTTAGCAGGCAATTCCCTTTTCTCGCAGCAACCTCATTTTCCCTTGAAATTTAGCCTGCAATTCAAGAAAGTAATTTGCGCAAGGCTGCTGTTTACAGCTCCATCTCCCTCACTGAACACTGCACTCACATTATCCTTTTAGCCAGTTAATTATAACTTTCAACTATACATTGTCATCATTTGTTACTCCAGACTTTTGTTGCCACTCTGGGTAATTTATTATGCTTTGAATTAGGGTTCGAACAACTTTTTTAATTGATGTACAATAAATTCTTAATTTGCGTTTATTTGCTAAACACATGGCCCGCGGACCAAATGCGGAAGTGTAAGTATTACAAAGGATAGAAATAATGCAATTTTTCTGCATGTGTACCGAGGCCTGAACCCAGTAATCAGCAATGCAGCAGTGAAAGCGGGTAAAACATTAGTAGCAAATAGATAAAACTCTGCAGCAGGAAGGATATGTCACCAGGCTGAAACCACAACCTCTTCAAGTGAAAACGTTGCATTTCGGGTCCGTTGCCAGGACAACGGCGCTCGGAGTCAGTGAAATGCAATGTTACCTAGGTGGAACTTTTCAAAAACACTCTTTCACCATTTTTCTTCACCCCTCCGTTGAGGTACCTAGCACATTGGGACGGGTTCTATAAGGAGGAGCTACAACACAGAATTTGATGGAGCATCTTGAGGGAAAAGAAACATGAAAAACACACAATTGACAGAAATATTTCTCACGTTTTTAACTATTTCTTTTCAACCATGCAAATCCTTATTGAACAGATATGAGTAACTACTTGAGTGATTCTCTTCCTACAGTATTTAGATCAATCAGTTTCCGTAATCATTGAGTATTTCAGATATTGTGGAACATACAAAAAAATACATGACCACTCGATAAGCTCCACAGGGGGCTTCCAGAAATAATCTACGAGGCGGTCGTCCTTAAAACGCAAAGATAAATGAAGTTGAAATCGCCTTGCAACACTTCGCTGCAGAAATCAACCGCTGACGAGAGTGGGTTATCAGTTAAGTGGTGTACTGCGATACAGCTTTTCAGAGTGACTCGATAGGTCACATCCAGCCGGTCCACTTTGTCACTTAGTCCTCTCCATCTTCTTCAGTCCTCCTCCCAATACCCTCCGCTACCCTCTCAATAAAGCATCATGGCGGAGGTTAAAATAGACAACTCCACTTCAATACACGTCTAACATGTACACGACGACTTTGTAGCTCCCTCCGGTGTTACCCGTGGGTTTTCCGAAGTGCTGCCATTCGTACTTGACTCTCCATTTGACAGCGCGTTTGGCAAGATGACGCTCCCCCCAAAAAAACAACAACAAAAAAAAACGGGTCAGGTAAGGTAGCAGTTTACCTGAGAACAAATTGTATGTATGATAGATTGTGTGGGAGGAAAACAGAAAAGTATCACTTCATCCGGCTCATCTCACTAAAAAGAGAAGAGAAAGAGATAGTGTTGATGAGCTCGTTCCTGCGTAAAGATGTTTGTGTAACAAAAGAAAGAAAAACACTACTTTGGAAGTAGTGAGTAAACTCGCAATTAATTCCAAGTTGGAGACAGGTAGGGAAATTATAGGGTGTGAAAACTGGATAAATTGAGACTGTTGAGTCAGAACCACTGCTGCTCCTGCATTTATTTAAGAAATTGTGTCTAAAATTATTCTTTAACTCCGCTCATGTCCAACACGCAGGTATGAGCCAACAAAGGCAATGACCTGTGAATGCCCACCTCACACTCTTTGGTCAACAAAAAGTAACGAGCATGCTGATTTAAAGTTGTTGTTTATTTTCTTTCTTTCTTAGCCAATTAAAAGACTGTGTTGGTGTGACCCCACGATGTGTAGAAGGTTAAGTGGATAGCTGTCGGGCATGTTCACGCTGACAAATACAACAGAGCGACACGTTAAACCTTCCCGCTGAGACACATATCTGCATTCCCCACACATAAATCCCTCCGTCTTATCCTTTGTGCTGGCATATCTACCCCTCCATCCCGTTTCTATGTTTTTCGTATATCCAAATTTCTCAGCAAAATAACATCACCCGGTCCCACCCTGTGCACTTCGCCTCCACGCGAGCCTCTCTCCACCCGTCCAGCCGGCTCCGTTGGTGTTCTCTTTGTTTGGAGATGAAAGATGGCAGCCCTGCTGTCTGACAGCTTGTAAGAGGCTGCTAATGTGAGAAGTAAATGCACAACACTGCAAGATGCTGGTAGCTTTGGCTTACACTTAATGAGTCATTATTCCATGTTGTCACAGCTCCACTCACTTTAATTATTCCTATGTGGATTGGTAAGCAAACAGTATGTCAGTAAGTGTGTGTGTATGTGTGCACACGGACGCCCGTGCTCGAAGAAGAGGACAAGTTCTTGCTTGCCTGTAAGTGCTTGCACATACTGTATTTTTTTTTTTCTTCCATGTGTTTGTGGATTTACATGTGCATCCATGCGGATTTTCTTTTTTTTTGTCTGTCTGTGCCTGGAAGGTCCCGTAGTGTCACATTCGGGAAAGCTCACTTTGCCTGCCTCCCGTGTACTCTGCAAACAAAAACTTGCCTTTCTCTTCACTAGAGTATGTCACGCAAACATGCAGCCATCTCTGCAGACACAGAGTAAAAATCATCTGCGGCAAGATGAAGAAAAAAACCCCCCCAACATTTGGCACATCATTGGGATCAAGCCACCTTCACACGATTCCCAGGGAACAATGATGCCCTAAGGGTTATCAGGAAGTAAAATGAGGTGGGAGGCGGCGTCCTCTCCTCATCCCTCTTGTGATTTCCAGCTATTGGCTTCAAGGTGCTGTTGGCAGTGCTCGCTCCGCATCAGTGCCAAATATTAATTTTCAAAAGGGGCTGCAACGCTGCTCACCTTACAACCACAGATATGTTTACTAATGTGGTTTATTTCAGTAATTTTCCTTCCTGACATTTCAGTGATCACACCATGCCAAGTTAAAATATCTAGCAGGAAGCATAAACACTATTCTCTAGTCCAGGGAGGTCAAACATAACGCCTGTGAGCCAAAACTGTCCCAAAGGAAGCCCCAATCCACCCAAACTACCAAGAAAATGGTAAAAACATCAAATAATTTAATTTTAAACATAATTCTTAATAGTATCAGATACTGACATGAAAGTTAGCAAACTAGCATTAGCCTCAAAGCCATGCTGTCAGGGTGAGTTTGTAAAAACACCCATAATGCAACATTTTCTCGACATATCAATGCATTTTGCACCAGAAGGTTTCATCATAATCTGCTTTAAGTTGAGTTTGCAATTATTTTATGTTGGAATTGTTTAGGTTTATGAAAATATAGACATTTTCATCATGTAAACTCTCTGCCACAGCAAAAAAAACAAAAACAAAAAAAACGTTTTAAGTTTAAATTTAAAAGTATTATGACACTATTTTACTGGGCCGGCCCACACAACATGGGATTTGGCTGAATGTTTTTGACACCCCTGCTCTAGTCAGTGTTAAATGAGGAAATAATTTTTTTCAGTGTCACACCTAACAGAAAAATAAATCCTTTCGACATCCTAGTATTTATGTGTTTAGCATTTGAAACAACTTCTCTAATGCACTGTGCATTACACACCGACAGCGATTCCTGAAAGTAGTGCCGGAGGTTTCATTCAACACTGTCAACATCTTAGCATTCAGGTGATTCTCTGGAGGCGTTTTATCTGTCAAATCGATATCACAGTGATGAATGAAGCAAAAAAAAAATAAAACATAAAAAATCCCCTCGCTGTCACACACAACAAAACATCTCCCAATATTGTTTAAAACAACACCTGTTCAGTGGCCTGCAAAGTCTGCACTCTGGTGGTCTGCTCTCATGAAAAATGATTGGTCATGCTTGTTTCAGCTCCGCGTCACTCGAGAGGCTGCAGCGGATTCATAAATCTGCATGAGCCTTTGCAGATGCGGACATGAGCTTGCAGGCTGTCGCTGTCTTTTTGCCAAAATGCCATTTTCCTCTCATTTGCATATCTATATCCTCATCCAACAATGACCATTACGTATACGTGCTCTGAACAGAAATGCATTTTAATATCTGGGATAGGAGCTAAGCTTCCTTGACAAGAGATCGACTTGTTTAATTTGACACAGTTGAAAGAGCCTGTGGGTAAATCTTCACCCCCCCCAACTCTCTATTGCACACTGCTACCATTTATTGTAGCCCTCCCTTGTGTCTTCATTACGTATGCAGCAATAAAACGCAATAGCAAACAGCAGAGGTACTGCCGGCCAGTGTGAGCGCATGTGAGTGAGGGTTTTACAGAGTTGGGCCACAGAAGGCTGTTTCATGTGAGACTGCACTCAGTGTTCAAACAGACTCCAGTGTTACACCACGCTTCCACACACCACTGCTAAACCACAGAATTGCATTACATAAGTGCCAAATAAAGTTAGGTTTCAGCCTCAGTTTTCTCTGTCCCTCCCCTCTGACTGCTCTTCTTTTTTTTTTTTTTTTTTTTTTGAGGAGTGCTGTTTTAGAGTGATAGCATTAAAATTAAATGATCATCATTGCAGAAATTAAATGGCTGTTTCCTGGGGCCTGCTGGGACCTCCATGTGGCGACACCCGCACTGCAGCTGGTGTTCACGCTCGGGGGTCAAATGTGTGGACACCTGCACTGTGGAAACACTGCCAAAAGCAGGACGGGATAAATATGACGGTGCGGTGGTAAACACTGAACTTACAGTAAGAATGTCCCAGTTCAAGTCCGGATTCAATACGATTGCTTATAGGGGTGGCTTTGTGATGTGTCTATATACGCAATGCCCTATACGTACAGTAGATTGTAGATCTAGGGACCGAGGTTGCCGTGTGCTGCTACAAGCTCCAGATCAGTCACACTTTAATCATGTTTAGCATGTAACATCACTGGCGTGTGAGCACCAAACACTCTTTAATATGTAGCGTAGCATGTAGGCTAACTAAGCTGGTCCAAATGTCTCTGGTGATTAAGTTGCTGGTGTTGTACGAAGTAGCTTTCACCTCCTTCTGATGGTTGCAGGTACACAAGATGTTCTGACAGACTAACGTTATACTCACTGGGTTGTATCGGAAAATACAAGTGTGCCGTGCAGAAATGGACCCGATACCAGTATCTGTGCATCTCGAGTGTGAATGTGAGTATATGTTACTGTCTATCTGTGTTTGCCCTGTGACGGACTGCTGACTTTTCCAGAGTGTATCCTGCTTTCCCACCCAATTATCCTCCTGCGACCCTCAAAGGGACAAAGTCGATGCAGACGATGGAGGTTCTGATGGTCATGCGACACTGAAAGCGGCTAAGGTTAATGGGGCTTGCCTGTGGTCAGACACACTTTTTATATAGCGTGTTTGGAGCAGCTGTAGGTCAGATAAATAAAGCAGGAAATTGTAACCTGAAGGATAATCGTGTTCTTATTTAGATGTGACAAATGAGAAGTGACTGTGGTCTTTGGGGCCAGCGTGACACCAGGAATAGAACTGAAGAGCAGGAATATGCTGCGGCACGTCTTTGCCAAAGTGGATCAACTGAAGAGGCTACCTGAGTCTGTGTTCATCTATCAACTTAAGTAGAAGACACATGTATGGGCGTGAGTCTGCGCTCACATTCAAACAGGCACATGTGCAGTCAATAAGCTCAGCCTGGTGAGGACAAGTATTTATTTTATTTTTTATTTTTTTAACAAGGTGAAAGAGCAGACAACATCCATCCCGCCCGACGGCAATAAAATTGCTTCATATAACATAACAACTTGTGACATAAGGGGCCGTGTAATTGTGACACTTCTCAGAGACGGTAAAGCCTGGTGGCACTGGTGCTCAGATTTCCTCTGTGTCATCTCAGGACAAGGGCTGATCCACTTCACTGAGCTGGCACAAGCACAGTTTTTTCTAAAACAGAAATGTGCTCTTTTTTCACTACTACATTTCCTAAATTCATATTGCTGCACTTTCTGCGCTCTCTGGGGCAGGGTCGGGTGGTCGGCTGGATTTGCAACTTTTCTGACCGAGTGCCAAAACTCATCGGAGGGCTTCATTACTTTGAATGATGTGAGCCGCAACGAAAAATAAGCCACGCGATCTGCGAGGTTAACCCAGGTTAAAACTGAGTCACATGTTCTGTCATAACTATCGTGATGAGTAATCCATGTTTTTAAAGGCTCAAACACTCCCAAAAATTTTTTTTTAATAAAAATCCACAGATCTCAGCTATAATTATAAAAAGAAAGTGAAAATGTATTTTCCCAAATAAAATTGATGGCTGGGAGGACTTTTACCTGGAGCCTAAATAATCTTTGAAAGCTTTAAAGCTGTGAGTCACGGCGATAACGGTTGACTTCAGTCTGTATAAAGTGTGTCTCTGCAACAACCTGTTTGGAGAGAAAACCATTTCCCGACTTTAATCCTGATGCAATACTTTCATGATGTTGTAAAAATGAACCTTGGGGAGAATTTTGAACAATATCTTGTACAAATTGTACTACAGAGGGGAAATAAAGACAAGAAAATCACTTTTTGGAGTGTCAAGCAGAAAGAGTAATTGGTAGGTATCAGTTCAACCTTTTCAAATAAAAAAAGATACTTTCCCCTTGCCCTTTGTGTTCGATCAATCTCCGATCCTAATTAAATGAACTGAGAAAGAACAGTCCCTTTAAAGTCCCAAGACTACATTCTGTTTATTCTTTCCCTGCTTCTTCTTCCATCCTAGTTTCAGTTATTTGGCTGTAAATACTGAAGCTTCACAGTAAGAAATGTGAGCGACCTTAATTTCACAATATTCTCTTTTTTCATGTTTTTTTTTTGCCACTACTATGAAATATTACAGACTGACTTTCAACTATGAAGAGATGACGTAGCTCTGAGATCTGCGCAAACTATAATTATTGTATATGGAACAGCGCATCGAGAACGAGCTCTCAGCTGATGTATTTTCATTAAGGTAAGGTGAATGTATGCCACACACTCAAAAGCACTTGAGAAATATACTGAATTACAGAGATATAAAGCTTACTGTTCAATTCAAAACCTTGGAATGAAAAAAGTGCACTTAAACCCGTTATGCTCCCCTATAGCGTACACAAGTACATAATCTATACTTGATGGTGTAGGAGTAAATAAGCTTATGCTTATCCTTTTCAGATATATTGGGTCATTGTTGTTACTGTCCATCTACTCGCACATGTGCAGTAGAACTATGAACTACCGTAGGAGTTGCACATGTGCAGTAATAGCATTTCCACGGTGACGGAGCGAAAGCGTTTTCAAATAGTTGCATTCTCAGTGGCTCTGAGCAGTTTTCGTGGAACACAGACACCCAAATTAGGACAAAAATATTGTGTTTTCACTTGCAAATGTCGTGTAAACGGGGTCTGAATCACAACATTTGTCCCTCTCTACTGGTGAGTAAGGATAAAGTGCAGCTCCTCCTACTAAGGAGAAAATTTGTCATACAGTTTATTAAATTGCATTACTTGAAATCATAAAGTATCACATTTATTTGTTTCAATATTGTAACATTAAAATAAAAGCTGTTTTTGAACCACAATGTATCATATCAAATGTGAAATGAATGTTGACGTATCGGATGGTTATATATTGAGACATGGACTGTTTGAATTTATCATGTTTTATTGTATCATATTGCAGCATTCATTCATTTTCTCCTGCTTCTCCGTTTCCGGGTCACGGGGGTGACAGTCTGAGCACTGTCACCCAGATCACAATGCACCGATTAAGAACCTTCCTGCAGGTGGTGAGCCCACGGGAAGGTGACGCCCGGCGTGGGACATGAACCCACTACCCCTGAGATTGTGAGTCTCATGCTCTACCAACTGAGCTAGCCGGGGGATATTGCAGCATCTCATACTTAATGTATCATATTAGAATAACTTCCATCCAAATGTATCTTATTACAACCTGCAATATCACACTGTATTATTTCATAACACAATGTTTCAGTATTGAATGAATTATATTTCAATGTAGAATTACAATGTATCAACGTTTTCGGTGTATTGACATGCATTGCAATTGCATCATGATGAATCACAACATTTTGTATTGTATTTAATCACATTGCAATATATTAAGCTGTATCGTCTGGAATCGCAACATACTCACAGCTCTCATGTTGAATTGTATTGCATTGTACTGTGCCAAGTCATATTAAAATAGATAAACAGGTGAAGTTGGATGCAAAATTGGCAAAAACAAATATCAAAACAAAAGGCTCTTCAAAGAAAGACACTGTGTTTGCATTTGTTTGTGGATTTGCCATGTTGCTGTGTAGTTGTCCTTCAGGTTCAGCCTCCACCCCTGCATGTTAAAGTGTCCTTGGCAGGATATGGATGAAGGGCAAATACTTTGGTATCTATGGTGTAGGGGTGATAGTACAAGTGTTGGGTAAAAGATATGTCGTTTGAGTGCAGTCCGGGCTTTTAAAAAAAATGTTTTTACCTAAACAAAGGATATTTTTTTAATATCTGTAGCAAACACAGTGTGATGCTGAACCTTTATTTCCCCTTTTGGCTGCTGCAGGTTGACAATGGTAAATTCCTCCTGCACCCAGCCAACATGTCCACAGCACTCAGGTCAAACAGACAGTGATTGTGTTGACTTTGATGTATTGTTTTTTCCAACTAAGCTCTAAAAAGGGGGGAGTGTTACTTTGAGTAATAGTCAGTGGGTCTCCCTATTTGGCAGCTGTGCTCTTTAATACATGTCCAGTATCACAGGTTTTAGGCAAAAAAAATAATTAAATCACTATTGGTGACCAAACAGAAGTGTCAGACCAGCTCTCGGGGGCTTTGGCGTCTCTTCAACCCAAACATTATGGCTCATCGTAAGGCGCTCTCATTTGTTCTGCTCTAACCCTGCAGATATCGAATATCTTTAACTTAAGGTGATAAAACTCTTTGCTTCAGGAGTGCCACTCCGACTGACCCTCCATGATGTCATTTCACTTTAACACCTTTCTGAATACATTAAAACCTATAATACAATCCTTGCCATTTTGTTCTTGAAAACGGCTGTGACCCGATTCGTGAAATGCCAACAAAGTCCTCCGGGCAGGGGTGAGGGTGATTTACGCCGATGAGTCACGTGAAGAAGAAAGACATGCAAAGAAAAAAATGTCGCCGATGTCATGGGTTCTGGGAGTACTTAATGCACAATGTTTCCAATCCTATAAAGCTTCGGACGAACAACCATATATTTACAGAGTGACAGAACTGTGATGCCGAAGCTCATAAGATTTAATTTACTGTCGATCCATCCATCTTTGATATCTCTGTAGATGTACCCAGGGACATACTGGCGTTTTCGCAGCAGAATTCAAACAGGATCCATTGAATAACTGAAAAACATAGAGAATATCTCTGAAAGTTGAATCCATCTATTCTTCTGCAAAGTTTCATCCAACATACAACAACAGACCTTCAATACGTGGTTCGTCAATATATGTGATTATTACGGTTGTGACCATCGTTAATGTTTTTTAATTCAAATATATTTCAATGATTTTTTGTTTCTCACAAACTTTGATGGGTTTTTCTAACATGTTTAACTGTTTGTGGACCAAGTGGCCTTATTTCTTAACATTTGAATTCCTTCCTGTTCCAGTTATGGCAGGCACATCATATTTAGTTGAATTGTTTTCTGTAAAACATGTACAGAGCTGATGCTTTTTGTATGCTTTCCTCTTGGTAAGCATCTTTTTTCCTTTCAGCTCACGTGATTGATGCATTTAACTGGAATATATGATAAACAACAACACAAACAAAACAGAGCAGATGAGTAGTTTTACATGGTGCATGAAAAACTACTTCTTCCCTTGCATATGTCAAATGCTCCAAGTTAATCAGGATACTTATATATAAAGACAGTGATGCTCAATACCATGTAGCTGTTTAATCAGTTGAGAAATATATTCAATTTAGAAACCTTTGATGAAGATGGTCAAATATTGGATTTTGTCCAGTGTAATGCTTATTTATACATTTCATGGTGAATACATTGTATATAAGGGTGTGAAAGGCTTCATATCTCACTGTATAGGATTGTGGTATTTCCATGAAGGGCCCATGAAGTGCAAGGCTGTCAAACACATTTTAGTTCAGGGGTCACATACAGCCAACTTTTATCTTGAGTGGGCCGGACCGGTAAAATAGCCCAATAATAACCTTTAAATTAAAATTTCATTGTTTGTCTTTGATGTCCCGCAGTGTATATGTGATGACATGGTCTATATTGAGAAAACAACAAAAGACAAAAACAAACTACAATGGAAAACTACTACAATCTCAACACAAAGCTTATTTTATTGAAACTTTCTGGAGCAAAATACAGTGAAAAGTCAAAAATATTTCTCCTACAGCTGTTGCATAATGCATGTTTTTATAACGTCAGCCTGACAGCATGACTTTGAGCAATGAGGTTGCGAGCTTTCATGGCAGCGTCACTGATATCTCTGCTCTCAGTGTTGTGTTGTGTCCACTACTCTTTTTTTTCATCTGGTTGGTGGTTTGGCCTGACAGGAGCCTCTCGTGGGCTGGTTTTGGCCCACAGGCATCATGTTTGGCACCCCTGCTATAAAGGGTAAATATTTAAACAGCCCGGCTACTTAAGTTAGAGTAGAACAAATCTCATGTGAAGTTATTTTGACTTTCCGTGTTTAGTAGAAATGTGTGGTTAATTTTTTACAGCGGAACTCATTTGGCTGCATTGATTTACCCGCAGCATGCAAACGGATTGAAGAGCCTTGCGGATTTGCCATTTTCTGTGAAAGCGTTGTCATCGCCTGCTTCATTTCGACTGGTCGGAGTTTAGGTTGAGCCGTTGTTTCTCAAAATGAAGCGGTCTCACATCGGTGCGTTCATTACATTAAAACATATTTGCTGTCAGTCACCTGACACCCGCTGGGAGAAAGAACGAGTCTTTGCCATGAATAAATCACACCTCGCAATCTTATTGTTACGTGTCCGCCTTCGCATTTTCCGAAAAACTGGCGCTTTCAAATAACTATTGACGAAGAATGGCTGCTTAAACCAAAGAGAAGGAATTGTGATATCAGTGATGCAAAACAGTATTTGAAGAAGTTTGCCCAAAAAATATGCAAATGTTTTGCACTTTTTTTCTTCTTTTATTTTTGCACCTTCTGAAGGAGCTTTTTCCCCCTTAAATTACTTTAAACAGGATCTATTTTTGGTAATAAAGAAAACAGATTATCACTTATTTAACTGTTGTATAGCATTCAGGGGGACACATCCCACCTCCATAAGTGCACAACTCTGTGCCCTGTGCGTGAGGATTGGCAATGCATTTTTCATTATGTTGACTCAACATGGTTTGTTTATCTAGATTTGAACAAAAATAAAAATAAAAAATTAATTAAAGAATGAGAAAGGTGTGGGCATTCATTATCATGTAGAGAATGATAACATCTGGCTTGGAAAACAGTTCTTCAAATAATTAGTCCAACAGTTAACGACAAAGAATTGTCTGGAACATGTAGCCCTGTGTGTCAAAAATGTAGTTATATCTTCCTGAAAGTATTTCAATTGGGATCAAGTTACGGTTGGGAACTTTGAGGTGGGAAATGTGTTCATCGGTCTATTACTTCCACTTTTCTTTGTCGGTTGGTGTAACTTGCAGATTGTCATGTATTTATACAGTTGCAAAAACAGAAAATGAAAACGTCTTTGTTTTATAATTGATTTTCTTCTGTTCACTGGCTCTGATTGTCTTGTCAGGGGAGAAACAAGCTGCTCCCTCTTTCACAGTACAGTAAGACATTATGCCAACAACAGACGCCACGAATTCAGCTCTAAAAGACTGAAGGTGGGGTCTTGCTGCTTTGCTTGGGAAGCCTGTGGATTATTCAGAGATCCTATATACATTTACCGCTTTTAAACTCTTTTCACGCAGCATGGCTTTATAGACGGCAGCGTGCCACTGTGAGGGAGACAAATCCTCTCGGGTGATTCAATAGATGGAGATGAGGAGGACAATCTTGCTTTAAAACAGGTTTATTTAGTAAATATATATTCATGGTAACCTCACACGGTCTGATTTCTATCCATCCCAGGTAGGATTATGGGAATTTGAAAGGCAGTGTACAAAATGTACGGCTCACCAAATTATCAGGACAGGAAAAAAACCAACCCGGGCAGGAACGGCATGCAGACTGGTTTGAAGAAAGGCCCAGAGCCTAATCTCATTTAACTCAACACAAAATATACGACAACCTTTGAAGTGAAAATGCATCGCTTTTGCATTTTCTTTTCAGACAAGTTCCGCATATATACGACAGCTTTTTGATAACAATGTCCGTTTACATGGGAAAGGCGGAAAGGTTGAAAACGATGCTGTTGTTTTTTTGTTTTTTTTATTAAACCAGACACGTGCACGCAGGGAACAATTCGCTATAAACACTAACAACGGAAGTACAGTGACGTTCACATGGGAAGAAGACCAAGTTGGATTATTATCACGGCGACTCTCAACTATAAAACTACCAAGTCCCAGGAGAATCTGGACTGGGAGTAACGACACTCTGGAGGCAAACATTGTTATAGTTTTCAAAAAAGTTCGGGACAGTTTTCTAAAAGTTTCCAGTGGCTCCGAGCATCGTTGTCGTGTGAACGGACAGCCGAAACACAGCAAAGGCTTTCCATTTTCACTTGGAAACGTTGTCGTGTAAACAGGAACTAAAATAGCCTCCGATACACCTGTTTCTGTGGTTCATTGTATATGAATGGAAGTTAGTTTTTTGCTTGACATTGTAACTGTTTCCTAAATGTTTTAGGCGGACAAACAAACAGGCTTTAGAGGATTCAGGAACACGTCACATAATAACTGAGAAATAGACGAAGGAGTTTATTGTTCTTTTTTAGACATACTTACTGTTTAGGTGCATGCATGGTCTGATTGAGTTTAGCCTTGAGGCTATAATACGTAATACATGAACAGTGTTTTATTTGTGTATATGTACATATGCTGAGCAAATTTTATGACTTATATGTCTGAATTAAAACAAAAAACAAACATATATCATAATCAAGTTAAGCTGTAGCAATTAATTTATAGAGAATGTGTTACTGTGCTTAAACCTATTACTTCTTTGTTTAACTGAGATTAATTACTCAACTTTATCCATAAAAAAAATATTTTACACAAGTTTGAATATACCAATCGGATTAAGTTCTGAGAAGTTTGGTGTTTTGTAAGGTCAGAAGGAAACATTAATAAATCAGCTGGAGACATACTTTTCTAACCAAGTCATGAAGCTAATTCTTCTGCTCCTCTGTGACAGCCCTCCTGTCTTGTTTTAACTACTGTTACTCTCTCCTCTGTCTGCAGGACCGCGGGCCTATCAAAGATTAATCAGTAGCATGGTACCCATGTGGGTTCAGTGTGCCTCATGCATGTAAAACAGAACAGCAGCCAGTGTCTATTTGTCACCTCTCCAGTCCCCATTCAATCAACTTTACAGATTCTCTTTACAATCAGTTTTCTTGCTCTGATTATATTTGCTGTCATGAATAACTTTATTATCTTGTGAGCTTGTTTGTTTCCTGTTTTTGTCAAAACGCTGGGCTGTGAACAATGGTATCTTAGCCCCTATTTACATGATGTTTTTGAAGTGAAAATGGAAAATTTTTGTTGCGTGTTCAGTTCCCATTGTAAGCAATGGTCGGAGCTACTGAAAAGGCAACTATTTGAGAACAGCTGCCACGGTGGGAAGTTTTGAAAATGCTCCAACTCCGTCGCAAATTGTGGAAAAACTAATTTTGTGGATACGCTCAGACCCCATCCCTGTTTGGAGAGCGGAGATGCTACTACCACGCATGTGCCCACGTGTTGTTTGCTGCGCTCACGTGTGTGTCGTTTGGTTAGGAAAGTAAACAACAGCATCCACCAGTGGCCCGACAGAAGACTACATCTTTTTCAGTGTTTCCGTAGAAACAACGTTTTCAAAACTTTACCATGTAAACTCAAAACATTTTTCTGAACCGAATACTTGAAACGTTGTCATGTGAACAAGGTCTTAAACAAGCACTGACTGTAACAATCCACCTTCCAAACCATTTTTTTTCCCAGCCTTGATTTGGTTTAAATAACAGTCAACAATTTTGGGAAAAAACTAAACAAAAACATCCATTCAGCATTTAAAAGCATTGTGAGGTTTAATAAGTAACATAGAATCAGTGAAATGACATTAACAGAAACCCACACACATCGGTTTCCACCATAAGATTACTCTCTGCTCCAAACCCCTTAAGGAAGTGAAATGAAGCTGAAGACAGTGAAAAAAAAAAAAGGCTCAACAATAGGAAGATTGGCCAAAAGAATAATACACTCATAAATTGGCAGTGCTGCTGAGTAGCCGTTTCCGCTCTGTTGCCAGCTCTTCTAATACATCCATGGGTTGGGCCATAACAATTGGACGATTCAATTTAAAGTGAATGAAGTTATCCTACTAAATCTTCTCCTCGCAGTCGATCAGCAGCTTATGACAAAGATCCAACTACGTCAGCAGATCCTTGCTATGATGCCACATCAGGAATGCAACTGAATCGGGCATTACATCTTTATTTCAGTGACCCAAGTCCAGTGCAAGCAAGCTGAACACATGATCAAATGACATGAGGTCAGATGATGACTGGTCAGCGAGGCGTGTTTCACCATAAAAAAGCCATAAAAATCCTCCTTGGCTTTCTCCCCATGGTGTCATAAAGCTAAGGGTGTAAAAAGATATAAAAAGGGCCATGATTCTCACACTGCTTACCCAGTATGGATAACACCCTCAAACACTTAGAAAAGCTAAAAGTCAGCACTTTGACTTTATTTTGAATACTGCGTGCCGGAGTCGAACAAAACAATGTAAAACAGATCACTTGCCTAACACTTTCTGACTGCGTTGTATGCAAATGCAGCAAACTGTCAAGATGCAGGATTCATTTTAATACAGAAACATTTTAGATTTAGAAAAGTGAGGGGAATTACTCCAGATGTTATTCCAGATACCCTCTGAGAGTATCAAAAAAAAGGAGGGATGAACGTTCTGATGTTCATTACTTCTGCTTAATGATTAAGATTAAGTAAAGGTAAATCATAGAGACTAGACACGATCTAACACACTCTAGTCCATGAAAGACTTCGAAAGACACCAGACTGCTGAGGAGCAGACGGAAGCAAGCTTAGTATATAATGACTTACTTATCAAGTTCTGCTATTGCCTAAACATTCATGTGAGTTATGTCAACACATAAAGGAGGCCAAAAGTGGATTACTGTGCAAATAGATCACTCAACAGACCGAACTCAGGAGTTTTTGCAAAAGTACCGTCAAATGCTTTATTTAAGTGAAGATAAGTATACCATCTTGAATTTACCCAAATATTTATTCTTACTGACAAACAAAGCAATATTATATGCATATACATGCATGCTTTAACACAGCAAAAGCACCATGACTGTTATTATGATTCCATGTTTGTCAGCGTCTATCTGTCAACTGAATCAATATCATTGATCAAATTCAACTTGTACAATGCGGTGTAACATCATTTTGAGTCAGATAACCGTTAATTGACTTTATATGAAACACTACATATTCAACTTGAATGTTTTATCTTGGAAGTAAAAACAGTGAGGCGGTTTTAATAACAGAAGGAGAAAATACAGTTATATGTGTTCAGTTGTATGAAGTAAAGTCGATGGAGAAACGCAAGGTCATGCAGGTTTCACGTCCAAAAACCAGAAGAGTCTCCAACAACAGCAGAAAATGAGCCAAAAATCTTGTTTGGCTCTTCTAACCTCATGCCAACAACCCCCTCCAGGGACACCCTCCTGCAGCTCGACCAAAACAACATCTTGTAAACAACATCCCACATTTCAAATGACAGAATATACCACGATGACCATTATGACTGATGATCTGTAAACCAAAAAGAATTTTTGCAGGTGCACTGAGAAACCTTCAGTATATACGAGTGTTAAAGCACTCCAAAATAATAAATACTGAGAAATATCCATGTACACTTGCATAAATGTGCAAATGAAAAGTACATTTACATTGCGCCACAGACAAAGACAGAGAAGACAATGATAAAAAAAAAATATATATATATATGTGGAGCGAGCAACATCACAAAATTATCTATCGGGACATCTCATCAATTTGCTTCACCTCCATTTCCCCAGAGGAAGGAGGTGGCACGTGAAAAGAAAAGCATAGACAGTGGGAAGTAAGGTCAGAGGTTCAAGAATACCCATGGTGTTCAACATTGGAGATATAAAGAGGGGCAGAAATCAGCTTTAGCTGCTTCAGCTTTTCAAACTGTCAGATGTTGGCTCCTTTTTCAGTGACAGAATGGGGTAATTTCTTTCATTTTTGTCCTTTTATGAGGACCCATCTTGAACCGACAGCAATATAGAACGCAGGAGAGGCGTAGAAAACGGTTATCTGTTGACTTTTTACGAGTTTCCTCCTTGGAGTTTGTCCTCTGAGAAATACTGTGGGCAAATTGTGGATTCATCCCTCGCTATGACTGCAGCACCGGCGTGAGAATGAATGAGAAAACCGAGAGAAAGAAACACACAAACAGAGGTGAATGTGTACAGAATGCAAAACGAACGGAGAGACGGGAAGAAAAAGCAATTTTTTTTGACATATTTGGAATACACAATCTGTATATCTTTGATCGAGAAGAGAGGTAAAAAAAAAAAAAAAAAAAAAAGCTCTGTGAGGCATAGAAAGTCTGGGGGGAAAAAAACCATGACAGGATAATTTTAGAAATCGCACAGGATGAGATCCCATAATGAGAAAAAAAAAAAGGGGGGGAAGAGATGATGATTCAGGCTGATCTGATTTAGCTGATCTGATTAGAGAAGAAAGGTACATTTAGCTAATGAAGCCTCTAACCCGGTGAAGCATTAGTCTAATGAAATAGCAATGTCTCGAATATAAGATGTGTGATTCCGCCACAGAACAATGGAGGACCGCTCTCCCAAAACGCTCTTGCAAGCGCCGGCTGTCTGCCTTTTAGTCAGCCAATGAGGGGAGCACCGTCTGATCTAAACTACAGAGCAGTGACTGATTGGATGACTGCTGAGGAGACCGGCAGCAGGCCTGCTGAGAGCACTGAGAGCTGAGCAGGTGTGTGTGTGTGTGTGTGTGTGTGTGTGTGTGTGTGTGTGTGTGTGTGTGTGTGTGTGTGTGTGTGTGTGTGTGTGTGTGTGTGTGTGTGTGTGTGTGTGTGTGTGTGTGTGTGTGTGTGTGTGTGTATGTGTGTGTGAGTTCACTGTGCCTGTGGAGCCGGCAGGAGGTCGAGATGGAGAAAACAGTGTGACGGCTCAGGCTCCCAAAACCACCAAAGGTTGATGTTTGTGTGGCAGACAGACAAGTAATTACACCTGAATTCACCCCCCAGGCAAAGAGACGTGTACACTGAGCTCAAGGCAACAAATAGTTGTATACAACTTCACAGGACACTCGTGGAAAGATGTGTAGATTGTAATTCTAACCCCAAGGTTTTGAGAGAAGGATGTTTCTATAATTCCAAACGTTGTAGTCGGTATAAAGATGCACATTTATGCGATGAAATATCATGACAAGCCACTTAAAAGACTAAAATCGAACAGATTTTTACATTTCTAATTTAAAATTCGTCTTTGTTAAAGATCGTGAATTGCATTTTAAGAGGAGTTTATTCTAATAAACTCTATGTATGATATGTATATCTATATCTATGTATGTATACGCTATGATCTCTATGTATGTAGAGCATCAAGGTGAAGAAAATGCAATAAAAAGATAACGCCAACCAGCTCGGTTTCGAAACCATTTCGTCAGCTGGCTCGCCACGACTTTCATTTGCAAACTTTGCTGTCCCTCAAATCTCAACATTGTTACTAATCACTTCCGAGATCGATTTTCAAATTGAAATTTTTTTGCTGTACGTCGACAATACGTTTGAAAACTGATGCCAATCACTCCACGTTGAGCGTTTCTGGGTCAAAAGGTGTCTGAAGAATGCGAAACGCTTAAATAAGTGCTCCAGTTTTCTCATGGCGTTATTCTTAGTGCCTCACGTGAAAAACACACACAACCTGAAAACTGCAATTTACTGTGTCAACAGACAATTTGGCATGCTTTATGCAGCAGCTCAGTAGATCTATTGGGTGCATGTCACTTGTAATGCTTCTTTGCACAGTTAAGTTACGATAAACGCTAAATGATAAATAAATTAGGGGCTTTAAATGGAAACACTAAAAGACAAACGCTATATCGTGTTATAAATACAATTAAAATCTCTTCGGAATTCGAGCATTTACTGATATTGTGGTTTGCTTACCAGAACGGCTAAAGACATGCAAAAGTTAGAAAATGTGGTCACTTGTCCAAATCCCAAGTGAACAAGAAGTAACTTTCAATACGTGTTCTCTTTCATGAGGATTTCGTCGGCTTCCTTCTGGGGTTGTCACCACAGATCCGAGATGTGCATGCTTGACTTGGCACAAGACTTACGCCGGATGCCCTTCCCGATGCGAACATCAGTCGCATCTGGAGGGAACCCGATAGGATTCCTGACCTTCTCAAACCTGCTGCTCTCGCTCGCTCTCACCTCTGGGCCAACACAGCCTCAATATAAAAACGTATTATCTTTATGGTACAGAACATGTTGCGCGAGTCATTTTGAATTAAAAGCACCAATGCCTGAAAGGAGCTCTTTAAAGATTTTACATATGAAGGTCAGTTTACTTGTCACTTCTAATATAAGTCAGCCCCTGAGATGACTTCGGCGACTTTGAAAAGCAGCTTTCAAAGTTAGAAGGAAAAAAATAAAAAATAACCCCCTGCTGATGTCATTTGGGTTATCTTGACTTGGGCTTGAGGTATCAAGTACTGAGTCATACTTGAGAATTATAGTTTTTGACTGTTCTTTTTGGCAGCGTTCGTCTACCACTTTGTTCGACCCCCTTTAGTGCTACCAGACGTAATGTCTTGACTTGTTGTACCGGCTGATAACCACTGAACGGTTCCTTTTACCGATCAAAAGCACATTGCTTTAAAACGTGTGAAACTTGTACAAATATAGGTTTGCTGTTCTAAATGCTGCTCATAAAAAAAGGTACATTTGTAGAAGTTTTGGGGGTGAAGGTGATTGTTGGAAATTCCTTACGCCAAGTTTAAAGACACACACAGTCCCATGCGTGCACACACACACACACACACATTCTCAAGAGGAAAACCTTCTTGGTTCCTCTCTTAGACCTCGTTTACACACACATCGTTTTAAGTCAAAACGCATAAATCTTTTGTATTGGAAAAGTTCTGCCATAATATGGTTTTGAGAACAATGTAAGCTTACACAGAGGCCAAGCCAAAGTATTTATGTAGGGCCATTAGTTGGCGCTGTTTGTTTGTTTTTGTAGTGAAACTGCACACATATGCAGGCAGAGAACAATATAATATAAACATTCATAACGGTGAGTACATGGACATTCGTATGGACAGATGACAAAGTTGGATTGCTGTTACGGGGGCCACTCAACTCTAATACCAAGTCAAGACACTCTGGAGGCCAATTATCGTCCAGCTACTGATCATGTGCAGCAGAACTATTTACTACTCCATGTGCTCGCGCGTGTTCTGAAGAAGTTGCATTTTCCGTGTTTTCGAGCACCTTTGTCGTGTAAACAAACGCCCAAAGCGCAGCAGAAGTTTCCAGTTTCCACTTAAAAAAACTACAACTGAAGTAATAGTGAATCAACTTAAGATTTTTCCACATCTTCACTAGTCGTCACCAGGTATCAAGTCAGCCAACTTGCTAAATAAAACTGACTTCAGCTGCTTATATATGTGAATCTCTGTTTTTGATACAACAAAATTGATATTAAAAATGTATATGAAGAATAAGAAAAAAAAAAAAAAAAAAAAAGTATCCCCAGGGTTTGGAGAGGCACCATTTTGTTGGCATATTTTTCCTTGTTCTCAATCACATAGTTATCAATCAAACAGCCGCCTCGTGGTCTTTATACAAGCCGCTGGAGGGGTTTTTGTCCTCTATTGTTCCCAACAGCGTAACATCACCGGCTGAATATTCTCTCATTTATCTCCATTAATGTCACGGCGCTGTGATCGCCTCCCAAAGTTTTTATCGTCTCACCCGAACTTCTTTCTCTTTATTTGTGCTACAAAACATCATTCCTCTACTGACACACGGTTTGCAGCTGTATGTCTTTATGTTTCTGGACGGATTTGACAAGTGAGACTCTGAATTTTCCATCCATCTATCTTCTACGCCGCTCGTCCGACTTTGAGTTGCAGTGGGCTGCTCCCGGCTGACGATGGGTGAAGGATGTAGTTAGCTGGACACGGGCAAACACAAATAATCACACACATACCTACAAGCAGTTAAGAGTCTTGAATTAACATTACTGCATGCATTTGGACGGAGGGAGGAAAACCGGAGAGGGAGAATATGCAGACTCTACACAGAAAGGCCCCCTATAACAACCAATAATAAGAAATGCATCAATCCAACTTTTTAAAGGACGAGTACCAGTACTAACTTTTAGCTACTGAGTACTATTACAAGTACTTGTTAAACTCCATATGCAAATATATGCAAAAGTTATGCGTTGCAGCGAACCACCTCTGCACATCTTTTCGACCCGATACTGATATCGGTGTTGGTACATTTCTACAAATAATGTAATGATTTGGGAAATTCTGAATGTAATGAAGTCAATAACAAAATAATTTGCCAATGTTGTAGTAAAATCTTTTTTTAAACCATGATCGAGGTGTTGCATCATATGAATATGACAACAATCCAACTAAACCTGCATTAAAGCTTTCCTTTCCAATAATTGCAGACATATGTATGTATTATTACATTATTCGCTGCAATTATTACATTACAAAAAATTACATGAGCACATTTCATTTATAAACAGTAGACATCACTTTTCATACAACAGTACTTCAATCATGTAATAACCTATTGACAAAATGTTATTACATTGTGGGCTTTATTACATTAATAGAAGCCAAATAACTACATTATTTGCAGGTATTACATTACTGGTTGTTACACCTCCTGACTCCTCCGGACTCAAACTGAGGATTTTCTCACTGTGAAACGACGGAGCTCACCACTACACCACCGTCCAGTTCCCTAATCTTACATTCATCTCTTAAACAAAACCTTTGGAAAAAAGGGTTTAATTATCATTTAAATGCTAATTGTGTTTGCTGTTTATTGGTTCTGTGAACTTTGAAGACCAACATAAACACATTCAATAGAGATTCAGGAAAGTTTAGAGTAAAAGTTCTTGCGTGAGGCTCAAACAAATAGCTTCCCAAACCATCAAACTTTTCGCTTATATTGTTGTGTTTCTTCACCAGCAAACTATCTTTAGAGCAAACAACACAATCACCCTCAGGATCACTTGAAGTCGCACAAGGAAACTATCTGCCTGACCCCCCCTTAACTTCTATTGGTATTAAAGCATTTTAAAGTGAGTAAATCTACATTCTGGCTAATAGAGGTCTACTGAACTATTACCAGACATAAAGGCAATGAACTTGTGTTAATGAAAAGCTATTAGCGACATTCTCAGTTAAAACAGGCACAGGCCGAATCAATTTGGAGCTGTTTATTCCATATGCCCAAGGCTCTGTGTTTAATCCACTGCCAAAGCTGCCGCACCCTCCGCTTGTTACAGATCTTCAGCTGCCTGTACTTCTGTGGGCTATACAGCGGGCTTACAACAACCACAGGAGTGCTGTGAAAGTTACTCTGTAATCCTCGGAGAGAGAACGAACTCTCATTAGGCATGCAAATGAACCGACAGCATGAGAGCCATCTTTAATTTCCATAGCCTCGTGCTCACTGAATCAGTGGGAAAAGAAAGCTTCCGCTCTCCTTGGGAGGTGAAAGACTTGCTGTGTTAAAACAATTCATAAAACATCAGTTTCAGTCAAGTTATTCTCGACGGTACGGGAGACGAGAGGAGACGGGAACAAAGTGGTCTCGGACGTGCGGCAGACACAGCGCTGGTGCATATGTGAAAGCCAGCTGGACACGTCTGAACTCTGCCACTGATCTCCGGCTGTGAAGTGAATCTAAAAGTCAAACACGTTCACTCCCCTGCTCTTAAATACTGATAAAGCAAACGTACTCTGCTGAAGCCGCTTGCCTCTATTTGCCACTTTTATGAAGCACTTTGCGTACACCCTGTGCCTCATCCATTTAAATACTGCAGAAAATCCCGGCGTGCACAGTCGTAGCCATCACTGCATGTTGGAGGCAAATGAGCCTGGTAGAAAAGTGATTCCCAAACTGGGAGGCCCGACTCACAATGGAGGGGCACAAAAGATTCATGTTATGTGTTATTAATGGTGAGTCTGCATTTAATTTATTTAGGTCACAAAATTACAAAATTTTAAGCATTCACATTAAAAGTGTATCATTACAGGTTTGTGAGGTTATGGGCGTGAACATCCCATCTCCAATATACACAAAGTAGGCAGAGGGGAAAAAAATGGCGGCGCGTCAATCTAAAGAATACTAAGAAAGTTATATAGACTACAGCTTCAAAGAAAAAATGGACAACATCAGAGTTCAATGCATTGTTTGTGGTAAAAAGCGACACCTGTCAAACAAACAACGCAAGGCGGAGTTTATCCCAAAGATTTTATCCTCAGGAAAATGTTGGGAGCCAGTGTGGCAGAAAACAGTAAGAGAGGAGGAGCGACTTGTCAAGATGTCTGGCTGCGCTGTGCAGAGACCACACCAAGTCTGGACCGAAGCCACCGCAAAGGCAGGAGCCATTAATCAGTCAGGGCCCGGGACAGACGCAGACACAGACAGTGTCCGCCTGCTGTCACATTACCCAGAACTCCCCTCTCAAGTGCCTGTAGCTTCTCGCATATACATTCACACACACGCAAATGTCTACTACAGTCACACACACACCCATGGGATGCTGTGGTCAACAACAATCCAACACCACCCACTGGGCTCGAAATAAAAAAAACAATAAAAAAAAAAAAAACTGTTTTATGGGCCTAATGCAGACGTCAAGGACATTGTAGTTTTGATTTACGGTGTGCCGTTGGCCGGATTGTGATGTATTGCAGAGGTGCGCTCTTTTACATTGTGATGAATACTGTTGGGGGGAGGACCAGATAAATTCTTAAGACACTTTAAGGGTTGCTATATGCCAGGTGCTCAGCCCTGAAGGTTGCTAAGGAGAAGCCAAACTATTATTTATATGGCTTTTTTTTTCTTTTTTAAATCATCTTTTACCAAGCCATGAGGCACATATTCACACATCCCTTTTTTCTTTTTAAGAGGGGGGCAAAATTTTTATGGGAATGTAATATGAAAGAAGGAAATTATAAGCCCACCTGGAAGACAGGAATACACCCTTCGAAAAAGGTAGAAAAATCACAATGGATTTCTCATAACCAGCTGGGGTTTCCATTACAATTTATGTACCAGCTCATGGCGACCCACACCAACATGCACGCACTCACACAAACTCACACACACACACAGACACACTTTTACTGCATCACCTTTCATCTGTTCCCTTCTGCCTCTCTTCATCAGCTTGAAGTGGAGATGAAGATAAAATGGATGAGTTGGTGTCCGAGATACTTCAACTGGGCACGGGCGGTGTAGGAAGGACCTTGATGTGTTGGGGGCGGTTGCTGCAAAGTAAATCTAAATAAGTCAATGTTTAGTTTTTTTTTTACCATGACTACGTATTTACATATTTCATAAAACCAAACGTCACGGTCAAAGCAAGACTCCAATGAACTGTAAACACTTGTGATACATGTGCTCACCGATGCACCGTGTGGTGCAGGGCTTGTTGTCAGAGAGATGATAACTGTGCTTCCACTTACATGTCATACCATGTGGTAATCCTCTTAAGGATGGGATAGTAGATGATCTCCAGACAATAGGAGCCTCGCAGGGCCTCTGAAGAGCCCACCATGCTGTATCCCCCGTCACTTTTAACAGTTTGGTTTCTAATGGGGGCAGCAGAGTAATAACTCAAGCAAATGGGTGTACGTGTGCATGCACTAGCAGGTAATAAGCAGTGACAGGAGACACCAGTGAACCCTACCCCCACAAGTATAATCTTCCTATTCATAGCCAGACTGCTAAAATCCCCGGTGCAGAGAAAGGGCTTGACAGGGACCTTCGAGCCAAGCTGGGGAGAAAGTCTCACTGTGGGCCCACATCTCGCCTCGGATGGAGTCAGGAACTGCATTTATATATTGTCCCAAGGAAACAATTCCATATACTGCAACCCAGTGCACAGACCTGCGATAAAGAGATTAAAAAAAAAACTTTTTTTTGCACTCAAACTTTGACTAACCTTTAAACATAAAACTTGTGTTGCCTCACATTTACAGCGTGATCACAAAAACTAAATCTTAACGCCTCAGCTTCGATGTTAGCTAGCATCAAACAGATGCTGATGCAGATGGAGGTGATTGTGTGTTTGGATGGCAGCTCAGCTACTGACTGACTTTAGGACTAACGAGTATCACATGTAGGAAGGAGCCTCTGGATGATTGCAAAATTGTCGTTCAAGTTTAATCATTGTCAAATACTGCTGAGATTTAATGTTGCGTCAGTTTATGCTTCGGTGAGTGAATCCAGCGTGCCTTTGAGTGATTCGCTGTAATGTTAATTGCAAGAGTTAAACATTAACTATCACAATGGCTGGTTCAAAGGGGAGGCACTTTGTAACAAGAGGACATGTTTTTCTCACTTACAATAGGTGTATTTTAAACATATCAGTTGAAAGTGCTGAGCACTTGCACATTGATGGATTTTTTTTTTAACATAACACACACAATGCATAGAATACATAATGCATTGGGTAACAAGCACTATGCATGTATTTTGTACACCTCACAATGCAGTATTGATTATTCCATTCAAAGCAATTGTTGCTTTTTTTTCTCTGTAAAAATGTTGTAATGACCATGTCGTAATTGGTGCTACAGATAAAGTTGAATTGGATTGAAATAGTCAAACCCTTAAAATAGACCGTGAATAATGTCAAGCATGTCTAGTCTTTCATTTTATTTCATTTTATTGCAGCCGTCAATAGAGCATGACTGCCATGCACCTACAATCCAAAGAAAAGGCTGCAAGTTTGAATGCAAAAATCGAAGAGTGTTACTGAATGACAACCGTGGCTTATCAAAATCCATAATGTATAGATGCTGATTTGAAATCTGTACACTGAGCGTCACAGACAAGCTGATAAAATGATTGCAGGTACTTCATTTGCCTACACGATGTAAATACAATGCGTACTTATACACAGCAACCAGGTCATCCTCCTTTTGTCACAGACTTTGGTTCTGAGGTGAAAGGTTGCCTCTGATCTCCGCTGATCCTCAGCATTAGTGCTGATATTCAACAGCATCACTAAAAAACAGGCCATCTGTCCGTCTGCCTGGTCTATATGCAGCCCTGCGGGATTCAGAGCATGATAGCTTGAAACCTGCTGGCACCCCCACATCTACCCCAACACACAGACGTACACACACACCCACAGTTCCACATGGGCGAGAGATTAATGCAGCCGCAGACCTATATCGCCACATAATCCCTAGTATAAAAGAATTTCAGCATATCAGTGTCAACATTGTGAATGTGAAGGATCTTTGAGATTAAATCAGATGAACTGAATATTACATCCAGACATACAATGGCAATGCAGGTAAGCTTGTGCCAGCAATCGGATAAATACACAAATATGTTCGCTATTGTGAAAGGATTAGGGCGAGTTGAGCAAGGAGAGAAAAATGAAGGTTTTCATGCAGATTGCTACAACTTAAAGACACCTGATGTGTATCACATTATAACAGGATGAACATATTCTCACGCCAGAGGAAGCATAGATATACACAAATATGCTCACATATGCCATTAGAGACTGACAGCCAGCACCTCCATGGAGAAAAAAAAAAAAAAAAAGCCTGGCTGACTGAGCTGAAATCTCACATTAATCCTCACTCACCCTTTCAGCCACGCATATTAGACAGCACGCATCTCCCACACACACACACACACACAGTTCAGAGACTCCATGGTGGCTGCCCTATCGTCTCACCGTGGCGACACTCAGATTTGTTTAGACACCCATGAAAAAATGTCCTCTCCTCATCTTACACACACACACGCACACACACACACAAGTCTCATAAAAGGACTAAGCTCCACCCTGCTGTATCACCTACAAAGCTTATAAAGTTAAAAAAAACAATAATAAAAAAATATAAATCTATATATATATATAAAATCACATCCAAACATAGCACATTAGATTAGCACTCGCTGTTTCCTTTACAAAACACAGTTCCTGCATTATCTCCACTGGGATTGGTGCATAGAACCGACGCACGGGCGGACTTTCAGAGGGGGAGCGAACGCTGTGTATTGCAAACAGGTTGCAATATAAAGGAAAGAGATGTTTTCATTTGAAGGATCAGAGGATTTTCTTTTCCTTTCTTTCTCCCCGAGTCCACAGATTTGTGCCAGTGTTTTACAGCGTTAGTACCTTCAGCTCCAGTGTGAGCTGATGTTATATCAACTGTGTCTAATTAGGTTCCACTTGTAATCTTTCACTTGCTTGCCTCTGAAAATACTATACAGATAAGGCCTTGAGATAAATTTATGCTTAAGAGACTTGGAATAGATATTACAACCGGTGTGGAAGGAATTAACTCTTTCACGTCAAGTCAAATTCAGCCTGTTTGGAGCACTCACTTTGAAGGTTTGTTTTTTAAATTCTATTTCAATACGAATGGCTTCATTCAGCATAGAGTCATTGTTTAGACCACTTGCAAGTTCTTAAGACATTTAAAAATATATAGATCTAACTCATGTTTATGCATAGGAATGGTGGTGAAGAGTTAAGGAGTCACATAAATGTTATTTCGCACTGTAAAATAACTTTGCTTGACTTACAGTCACACGGCGCTCCCCAGTCAATGCTCATGCATGTCGGTGACAAACAAGACTATCTGTGTCATCTTTGTTGATCCCTCTTCTTATTGAAGCTCTTGGAAAAAGGATCATCTAAGCCTTGTTTTCAGTCAATACCTCCGCGATGGTTTTGATTCAGTGACCCAGTGCACTCAGTGTGTTATCCGCCTCAAAAGAAAGTAACCTATTGTTAGAATTGTCGTCTTTACAAAACTTCAGCGTGCATCCAGAAAAACAGAGCAGTCGCATACAGTTGCCTCCATTTTTTTTATTCTTTACCTCATTAGATGATTAGCGACAACAGCGGGGAGCATGAATTATAGGCTGTCACTACTTGGGTAAAGATGACATGTAAATTGAAGCAGGTGGAAGGAAAAAAAAACACAACCTGCGTGAGATTAGAAGCATTGGGGCTAATGCATATTCTGTTGTCACATGAAGCGTTATTAAGGGGGCGGTATATACAGTAAGGGCTGATTGAGTTATAGTGTTCAGCCACATTCATCACTGGAAAAAATCATTTAAATGAGAAATGGAAAACTATTATTCAAAACACTTTAATTTCCAAAAAAACGACTGAAGTCAATTTCTTGACTGAGTTTTCATTCTAGCAATTATTGGAAAAAATCCCACAGTATGAATCATCGAAGCCACAAAAAGTTTTTTATTCAGAGGTATTGAGCAGATGCAACTTAGTATTTCTTGGTGTTTTGTGTTTGAAAGCGATTATAAATGTTGGATTTTATGAGCTGTACAATTAGGCAGACATTCCTAGAGACGTTTAAATTGTAACCCTGTTATGAAAAAAAAATAAGATTGTGGAATATGCGACCTCACCCGTAATGCTATTCCAGGACAGCTTGATCAAACTGTAGTGACTCTCTGGGGCAAACAACAACAACACGCGTTCTCCAGACAGCAATCTACATTCGTGACCGTAACCTGGCACAAACAGCAAAGTGACTGTGCGCAGACGGGTCATTTATCCATTAGCGGGGACGGAAAGGTAACAGACAAACAAATACAAATGGGCCTCTGTCTATTCATTATCAGCACTCCTGCTTTACGAGTCTCAGCGGCTCCCACACTCTGACGTCGGTGTCATGAAACGTTTAAACTGAAGCCACACAGAGACCCATCAGCGTGTTAAATGTGTGGTGGGAACAGATTTAGAAGATTTAGAGTAATGGAATAATCACTGTGAAGGAGCACGGTGAAGCGAAGTCATGCAAGACTAGTTGTGGCGACCTTGGATTTTGTCAATACAATCAGTTGTGTCTATCGCTTAAAAGAAAAAGAAAAAACACACACACATACATAAACACTGGGCTTAGAAAAAGCTGGAATCAAGCGCAATCTGAGTCATGATTATAATGAATATATTTTATTCCAGAGGCAAAGAAAGAAAATAAGGCAGAGGGAGAATTAAAAAAAAAGAAAAGAAAAGAAAATGTAGACAAAGATCAAATATGCAGAACTTCAGGTTCTTCGAAAGAGAAATGAGCAGAAAAATGAAAAAGAGCTCCATCTGATGTTATCTCAGCAGGAGATAGTCTAACCTTTGAAGTAATTTTATAGTCATTATGAGCAAAGCAGTGATATGTTCCAGAGACGATTATGATATATTATTTGCCCCCTGGGTTGTGCACATGCCTCATGCGTATAAAGTATGTACGTGGCTGCTCGTGTAATTTAGCTGATGTGTATCCGTGTTGTGTGCTGTCTTTGTGGTGTGTAATTGTGTTGTCACTGAGGTGTGGAGAGAGCCGCTGGGAGAGTCAGAGACACACTGTGGATCGTCATGTAGGGGGGGTTGTGATAAAGCCTGTGGGTGGTCATGGAGGTGAAAAGGTCAGTCTCCACTGTTGTCTTCACCCACAGGTCCTAAAAGAGGGTCTGTTTGTCTCAATCAACCTCCAGACCGTGGAGGTGGGAATGGAGGGCAACTTTACCAAAACCAGAGCTTAACTTCAGCTCCCTCTTACACTCGATGCCAAAGTGTAAACAAGACTCTTTTTTTTGTTTGTTGTTTCAGTCAAATACAGTTATAATCCCCCTGCTCACGCCCACACTGTTTGAATACATGCGTTAAAAATTGCATCCATGTCGGATGTATTCACATTTGTGATGCAGATGTCTGCATTTGAGTTGAAACGATGGAGAAAAGTCGGCACGAGGGTCAGTCATTTTCAACCACAACATATAAACAACTACTGGATTGCTTTTGGGAAGCATATTTTAAGAGGCAATTTCCACAATGCTGTGGGCTGTGCTAAAGGCAACACGATCCATGTTGGATTATTTTTATGGGATTTTTACCAACTCGCTCACCAACAGCTTACAAAAATGCATAAACAAGCCAAAAATTCGTGTTGGGCAATTATGAAGTCTGTTACGTGTTGTGTTTAGTCCACTTACAGCTATTTGGTCTGCCCTGCATTCACAAACAATTTAACCACACCTGAGTTTGTTTATAATCGCAGAAAGACATACTTTCTCAAAATCTCAAAATTCCACATCAATCTCATAGTCTGACAGTTTATAGGACAGAAGCTGAGGAGTCTTGTGGCCACAACAGATTCAAACTGATGACCCCATCAGTCCTGATATCTCTCACCTACAGTAACTTAAACATTCAGCATACAGTGATAATAATACAGTCAATACTTTTCTAACGCAGAACAGGATAAAAATCTGAAAATGTCAACATTCAAAAGAAAGAAGACTGGAGTTAGATGTGCTGAGATGTGCATCTCTTATATTTCTACCCCATTGCATATTTCTCATAACCATAACTCTCAGTTTATCATATCTAGAAATAAAAATTAAATAAAAAAAATTAAAAAATAAAAAAAGCTGAGAAACTGTGAATGCACCCAAATAGTCATTACTGCACCCCCAAGGACTTTACAAACGAGATTCACCAACATTAAAATTCTCAGTGCTGTCAAAAACACACAGTAATATTCCGAATTATGAACTGCCAGTCATTAAAAAGCTGAAATGATGTAGAAAAAGGGAGCAGACACACTCCCTCATTGCATCTCTTTTGTCATTTCCATAATAACACACAACCTAAGTGAGTCCAGGTGGCCTGAATTGAATTAAGGTGATGGGCAGGTTAAACAGTAAACACTTAAAATGATGAAGGCACTTGCATGTGACACGGTAATAGAAAATGGAAACCACGCAGTGGTACGGTACTGTTTGCCATCATGGATTGTTAAATATTTGATTTCATGAACGCTCCAGGGTGAACTGCAGGGTTAAAGCAAGTTTGATCAAATGGTGGTGTGTCCTTAAAAAAAAAAGAAAAAGAAAAAAGAAACAAAAAGGGCTCAGACTGAGCCTGGTTACTTTATAGGCCAGCAAATTGTGTGTGCATGCATGTGCACCACAGGGGGGATCTGCACTTAAAAAAGTGCTGACAGTAGAGTGTTTGACAAACTCTCCAAGTGTAAAGAAACTTTTAGTTTCGTGTGAGATTAAGGGATGACAAATTACACTTAATCGGACCTTCATAGTTGGTGATTATTAGAAAACAGTGCTGTTTTTTTAAAATGATGTGCAATGGTTCATGGTTATTATGGCACTATTTCTCCAGTCTGGCCCACTCCAGATGAAGCTGGACTGTATGTGGTCACTGAATTAAACTGTGTTTGTCACACCTGATGGTCATATACGCCAACATGTGTAGGTGCACAAAACACATTCTCCCTAATATATACACAGTCATGAGTTTCTGCATTATTATTTGAATCTATATTTATAAAAGCAATGTGCCCAGATATGACCACCCTAGGGTTTTTAACAAAGACTGGAAGATGAAATTGTATTGGTTTATTCCAGGTTAGGCTAAAAATAAAAGCTAAATCAAGCACCATCTATAGCAAAAGTGAATTCAAACACTCCAAATGTACTTGTGTCACGTACTTCATTAAATATTTCATATGGCTTATTTCACGCCTTCCGCCTGTCTGCATTTTTACTCTCTCACGCTTCCACCCTCTCTGCTCTCTCCGATTCCCTCACTATCTCAGAGTGGGATTTGTGATCTAAGATCAGTGCGGCCGTAATGCCCTTCTCAGTGACTGACAGATGATACTGCCTGGCCTTTGGGCTCCAGTCGGAATGGCTACAGATCAATACCCGAGCTGACTGCCTGTCAGCATCCACACAAGAACACACGCACGTTCTCTCCCACGCACACACACTCGTGTCCAAGCCTAGCATCAAAGTCCATCCGAGTCGCTTTGGCAATTACCGGAACAGGACCCGGACGTGTGCAACACAGCAGGAGGGGACATTTCCGGGATAGTTCCCGGCCTCGAGGAGCTGCGTGGCTGCAGGATGACCGAGTTATGGAATTCTGCTCCCAGATTCCTCTGGCTCCACGGGCAGGTTATATTGGGCAGTTTGGATGGACAAAGTGACTGACTGACTGAATGAAACCAACAGGTTGTAGAAACAATCGGGACTGTGTGTGTTTGACAGGGTGGCCGTTTAACCTCTGACGGACTATTTGTGTGGTCATTTGTGATTGACACCTCATTGTGCTGTGCTGCTAATACACTATACCGTCGCTCAATTAGTGGAGTATGCAGCACGTCAGGTTAACCCTTTAAACAAGTTAACTTGTGCATCTCTTTAGGTTTTCTTCTTGGGTGCGTCTCATTCTTGCATTTGTCTTCACAACATGAGAAAACTTGAATGGCAATTGTATTGTACTTTGTGGTGACTAACACATTCTCTTCTATGACAATAGTAAAGAATAATGTTTAAGCTGTAACAACAAATAATGTAATGGTGACCGATCATGTAATGCCTCTTCAAAGTTAAAAAATTTTACCAATCATGTCAAAAGTTATGACATGATTAAAGTAGAATTAAAGAAAAAAACAGGTTTTGGTGCCTAAATGAAGACACATTTTAATTCAGAGGCCACATCAAGTCCAATTTCATCTTGAAAGGGGCCAGACCAGTAAAAAAGTGCCCTAATATCTTTTAAAGGGGACATATCATGCTAAATCCACTTTTTTAGCCCTTAAATGCATTTTGTTGTATATTTAGAGTGTTTAGAAGTACAGAAAAGTTCAAAGTAGTCTCTTCAGCTGCTCCGTTGATATCTTTATATTCTGTTTTGGTCATATTTTGCGATCGGTTTCGATTTTTCTATTCTCTATTACGTTTTTTGAACAATGACGTCACAGTATTCTCAGCGGAACTGCCAAATTAGGACATCGACATTTCGAGCAATCCGCCATTTTTGTTTCTCGCTGCGATTTTGTAGTCCAACCGAAGTTACGAGAGGATAAGTCGAAATGTTCGGTTGTTGGATGTAGTAACCCACAAGCTTCGTTACACCGTCTCCCAGCATCAGAACCTTTTCGAAGTGCCTGGTTGAGTTTTATTTTTCACAGAAATGTACCCACATCTGTGGGTAAGGTCATTTTTGTGTGCGCGAATCACTTTAAGGATGACTGCTTCAACAACCTCCGCCAGTATAAAGAAGGATTTGCCGAAAGACTTGGTCTGATTGAGCGGTCAGTTCCTTCTATCTATGGAGACGACGAACAGAGCACTTCGGTAAGCTGTATATAACGCTAAAAAGTGTGATGATAAGACGTCCCTGTCATTGTTTTGTTAGCATTAGCAGTTGCACCGTCTTCATATGTTAGCGCTGTGTGCTCGTTTTAGATTATAATGTAACTTCTGTGTTAAATAGTCATTGTAATACAGGCAGTATTGTAGTAGTGGGCATGGATGGAGAAGTTAGTGTAAATATAGTAACACACCATTGCGTTACATCCATATGAAGACGTTGTTCTGTAGGTGCATCATCGTTATTTTCATCTCGCTCCGCCGGGTCCGACTCTGGCTCCAACATGTATGGCTGGATGGACAAATCTTCCGTTGTTGACATTTTGTAAATAATGTGTGAATATAAAGTTTCTGCGCCGCTAGATAATTGTATCTGTTCTATCAAACTACAAAGATGGCCGAACAGGGTGAAGTTGAACCGAGTGTCACCTCTGCAACCTGGAGAGGAGGCGGGGTATGAAGTGTGTCATTTGCATTTGAAGAGACCGCACCAAAACGAGTTGCTCTCAGAAGCACATCAGAAAAGGGGTTGAAAAGGGGCCTGTGGAGCTATAATAATGAGGAATTCAGACCCAAGCATTGCAGTTTCGCGTTGTATAGACCACAACTGTATGATTTATATGTAAAAAGGAAGGATTTAAAAGCATGATATGTCTCCTTTAAATTCAAACTTGAAAGTTTTTCTTTGTTTCAGCACACAGTGATGAAAATGTCTATATTTTCACAAAACCAAACACTTACTACTAAAAATTACTATAATTTCAACTTAAAGCCAATTTTAATGACACCATTTAGTGCAAAATATAGTGAAATGTCAAAAAGAAACCTGTATAACTGTTGCATCATGGGTGTTTTTACACTCTGACAACGAGGTAGCTACCTTTCATGACCAATACCTCAGATCTGGTCTCAGTGTGGTGCCGGGTCCACTACCCTTAACAAATTTGTTTTTATAAAAAAAAAGCAATGTTTTTATTTTTTACAATTTGTTTGATAGTTGGGCAGGCCGGATTGGAGCCTCCTGCTGTCCTGTTTTGGTCCATGGGCCTCATGTTTGACACCCCCGCTTTAAAATGTTTTAACTGCAGTTGATAATGTAATAATACATAAATAGAGCTGCATTTCCTGGAAATATATGCTTTTTCTGCACATCGTTTTGTGCAGTTTACAAGGTATTGCAAATGGAATAGTCATGATATTCATTCATTAATCTGGTGATTTATGAGTGATGTTTTGCACCATTTTGCAAGCTCTTCGACCGTTTAATCAACATGTAATGACGCATCTGTCTTTAAAGTCTTAAGATGTGGCACTAACTTTCAACTTTAATTTCACAGAGAGCCCCACAAAGGGCAAAAGTTACTGAAATTAGACATCACAGGTCAACATAATGACCATGCATGTGATGTTGACAAAAAGTGGAACAAATGGTGAAAAGTTAACAATCATTAGACTGAAATGGAACAAATTGGGGGAATTCAGTTCCAAAATTGAATGAAAGGTTAAGATGAGCTTATCTTTGTAATAGGACTCTCATGAGCTCTAACATCAGGCTCCACGCGAGCACAAACAGCCACATTAGAAACCCTCATGACTGGAAACATTAGAAACCTTCACGTCATTCGCATCAGGGTTTTTTTTCTTACAGAGCCACTGTGTAAAGCCAGTTTGTGCATTTTTATATAGATGCCAATAAAAGTACAGTTTGTAGACATTTTTTCCCATAATTTATATTCATTCATAAAAGCAGATAATTACCTTCCACAGCCGTGAAAACCTGTTTTACAACTCCATCCACAAGCAAACAGCTGTGCATACATAAATAATGTCACATTATTTATTTTCACAATGTAGACTCTTGTAGAGCGGGGATTTCAAGTCAAATGGAGGCTGTCAGCGACCCAAACTCAAAAGCTCATCCTTTCCAAATATACAGCGCACAGTCGGCACACTTTGCAAGCAGAACCTGTGTGCATTGACCTATGCAAATAAATGGTGTCCAAGAGGGAGTCTGTATTGCCATCTTTCTATTGCGTGTTGCGTCACTGATCCTTGCCACATAAATAAAAATGAGCACTATATAAATAATGCAACCACAGATTTGACACCCGGGATAATACCGGCATCCCCGCTCTCACCTCGTCGGCTACTTCCCTCGTTCTCGAGCAGGCGGTAATTCATTGTCTCCCGCTGCCATAGCGGAGACAATCAATAGCCAATTAAAGACAGACATATGAGGTCTCCAGTGGCCATCGGTGCATGTGGCGCTGTTTGGCCAGGGAAATAAATATGTAAATGGTTCACTGGCATTGTAGCACTAGTCAGTTTCTTTCAGCAAGCACAACAGGAGGGATATCAATAACTCACACTCACACACACACACACACACACACACACACACACACACACACACACACACACACACACACACACACACACACACACACACACACACACACACACACACACACACACACACACACACACACACACACACACACACACACACACACTGCCCAAACGTCCCTGTGCTGAGCTGCAAACACACTGGAAGCCCAAAGGAGTTGTTACCCAAGGCTGAAGGGCTGTGAGAAGTACTCGAGTATGTACTCGCCTGTCGATAGAATTCAACGATTCGCCGGCTGACAGGCAGGTGTATGGTATGTGCTATGATGATCAATATTTAACTTCAACTTATGATCTGCTCAACCGGGTTTCAAATGGTGTGTCTCTGATATTTAGCGTGATTGCACATTTAATCACACTTGGGCCGTCTCGTGTTTTGGTTGTGAAGAGCTATGAAATGCTACGTGAGGAAACGAGGCTACACAGCAGGCCATTGCTATACTTTACATATATACATACAAAAATGAGACAGGAATAGTTTAAAGTTGACGGCACCATAAATCGTCTGCATATAACACTGCAAAACCGGAAGCCAAATACACCCCACTTCCATCTCGAGTGGGTGGGACCGGTAAAATAATCTTTAAATTTAAAGTTTAAAAAAAATAATAATTCTAATGTATTTTTTAGATTCAGCTCACAGTTGCCTGTACGTGAAGACAGACTCTCCCCGTCACCGAACATCAGCGTTAGGTCCAATCGCCGTGTTATCCAGTAGTCGGAAAACATGTTCTTGAGTTCAATCGGTGACACTAAAATGCCTCAAGGCATAAATGTAAGCGTGCGTATTATCCGTTTCTCTGTCTGTCTTGTGATGGACCTGTGCCCTGTATAAGGTGCACTCTGCCTTCGCCTATAGTCCGCTGCGATTTCAAGCAGCCTCCTGCAAACCTGCGTTGGATGAAGTGCTACCGAAGATGGATGGATTTCACTCTATTCCTTTCTTTTCTTTTTTTTTTTTACTTGTATTCGGAACATTGAACAGGATCAGGCTCTAACAAAATAACAGTATGAGTTCATGTTGGGTGCGAAACATGCTGCAAAGTATTCATACACAAATCATTTGCCAAAATTTGTCAAGGGAGCCATGGGGGGAAAAAATGTAGTATTACACTTTGAGTGAAAAAATCCATGGGCTTGTCTTTCAATGTAGGTTGCTTGGTATCCATGTTTTGGGTAGTTAAAAGGTTTTCATGGCTTCATGAGGGCGCTGTCATCACATATTATCCAGAGCGGGGGTGGAGCATGTAAATCACCTGTTGCAACGGACCTGTGATTTAGATAGGACTAATAAATGCAGTTTTTCTTTTTGTTGGCACTCTCCATCTCTTCTGGTGTCTCATCATTGTCTCTTTTGTAAAGATCTCCAGTGGCATTTGTTATTGAGACTTTTCTCAAAAGACGTTATTCAAACATACTTTCTTCGCAGCCCTCTGATCCGTGGCCCGGTGGTTGTGGACCTCTGGCATAGCTCAGAACAGCACACATAAACTCCATTCAGGGAAGTGAGCCATCTGTCTCCCACACATGTGCTCCGAGACACACAAACACATGTGATCAAACGCCGCTGAATGTAAAGCCAAGAGCGTGACGCTTAGATCTTTGGGTGAGAGAGATGCACTGTTTGAAAGGGAACGTGACGTGGAACACACCAAAACCTTGACCCTTCAATCCAAAAACACCCATGAACAATCCCGTGCAATGCAACTTTACACCTCGATATCGGGCCTCCTGAGCGCTCATCCCCCGGCATGAATAGCATTGCAACCTCCCATCGCCGTGTCTCGCTCACTCCACATTCCTCCTTCTCAGGCTCTGCCACCACAGGCGCCGTCAAAAGAGCCTGACAGTTCAGCCCTACTTTGATCTTAAGGCACAGGTTATCTGTTGCCTGGCTAATTTTAGGTAGCCCCTTTAAGCCGGGCTTCTCTTTGAAGCAAGGGTGCCGTGCAGCGGGGACTTCTGGATGGTTATCAGTGTGGCCTCTCCACTCTTGAGAGGGATTCATGCTCGCGTCGATCTACTTGCACTGTAATCTGAACAAGATTACCCACCTGGCTCCATCTGTATCCAAATCAACTCTGAGCAGGGCAATCCCAAGAGTGATGATGTGGGATGAAATTAAAGAAATGGTGGAACTGATTTAAACTGAAGTGCTTTTCCGTACAAAGGGGGCTTGTTGAATAAACACAGAAACACAAGGGACACCTTCGATGAGGAGCGCTGTCGAATCCTCCTGGGTAATATGAGACGCTCAGTTTCATTTTGCAGCAGCGTTAACAGATTGTCAAAGCAGATGAAAAAGAGGCGTGGCAGGTGAGAGCGAAAAAATCTTACCTTTCCAAGGAGCGAGAGGAAGGAGGAGCAGTGACAGTCTTGAGCAGCACACTGGGAAGGTAAAACGTCTGCAAAAAACTAACAAACAAAAAACGACACACAGAAAGCGGTCAGTTTGTGGTCTGACTGTCATTATTTCACTTACAAATTACAAAGAAAAAAATTAAATTAACTTTTTCTTTTTCTTAAGGAATAGTGGACTTTGGAAATGTCCCTTTCTTGTACCAGAAATTATCACTGAAATTGGCTTTAGGCTGAAATTACAGTAATTTTCTGTACTAATAGTTTGGTGTTGAAACAAAAGGGCATTACCTAAGGTTCTTTTACTATCTTACCAGTCCAGCCCGCCGGAGGTGAAATTGGACTGTATGTGACCTCTGAACTAAAATGAGTTTGACACCGCTGCAGTAAAGGTGTTTGATATTTTGAGGAATACATTTGTATTTTCTGACAAAGAGATGATAAAAAAAAACAAAAAAACAAGAAAAAGGCCACACTTTCAAGTCCCCTTGCTGGTTTTGTTCCATCCACCGTTGCCCTCAAGCTCGGGTTACTCTGGCTTTGCCTCGTAGCGTGTTATCTGAGCAAACCATCCAACGTGTTTGAAAGGCAGCATTTTGTGATGACGTTTTCTGTGGAAATGGCATCTCAAGCTTGACGAATCCACGCACAGAACAGACGTAATGAGGGGTTCTGAATTCTTCCTGAAACTGTGAGTGCAACTCAGACCGGATCCAATCTGTGAGATTACTTGTTAACAACAACGTCTAAAGCCTCTGTAACTGGCCTGTTTGCCCTCACAATATGATCACCAAGTATATGATTACAATCAACACCAGCAGCTCGTTTCTGAAGCCGCCGAGCAAAACACTTCCCTATTTTCACACATTTACAAATATGACATGTTGAACTAGATATATGTATTATATGTGCATTTCTTTGTATAGTAAGTATGTATGTCTCGATAGGGGTCCATACACACGTCTATGTCTATGTGCACGTCTGTATATAGTTACATTTATATTAGTGTTAGTCATTTTTTTGTATGGTTTGACATGTCTGGAACAAATCAATTAAAAAAAAGAATTAAATAATTCCTTCTCAGAATTATTTGTCATTGACTCTATTAAATTACAAAAGCGTCCCCATCACAACCTCGGGTAGAGTGTGTTCACAGCTGGTTACTTCTCTGTGGTTTTACAGAATAGTAGGCCAGCTGGTGGGAGCCTCACTCATGACAACGGAGCCTTTCCCCGGGTGACCTTGCAGGGCACAGCCGAACATAATGTCACGGCACAAACATGAGACAGCGTGTCAAGGTGACTGGGCAGGGCTCGTCCCGTTTCATGCCAACGGAGCAGCGCCCATATGCAATTCTCTTTATCTCGCGATGCAGCCTTTGTCAAGCACACTACAGAGATCAAACGCACACGGGCACTTGAAAACACACATGGGCACACGGAGCTGCACGGCCAAAGCCCGGTACACAGAACATCAAAGAGCTCGCTCTCCAGCATGAGTGATGGTTCTCCAGGAGCACCTTCAGATGAGAGAAGCAGGAGGTGTCTGCAAGCTGATTTAGCACCTCAATCTCATACAAGAGGGGTCACTTTTCTCCCAGCGGGATGACTTACGAGGGCAAGGCAGCTATTTTCATTTCCATTTTATGCTGAGAAATGGCGGCCACAGTTTACCGCTATCTTTTGGGGGGGAAAAGAAAAAAAACTGTTGCATGAGCTTACTGGAGGACTTCGGCCACCGCTGGAGGGAAACGAAAGACTTCCATATGGCAACGTCATGTTTCCTACAAGGTTAGTGATGGTGGGGTGATGCTTTTCAATTTCCCACAGTATTATAGGTTTAGCATCTGAGAGCAAAAAAGCCATATCGTACGCTCGGCACGAAGCGGTGCTAAACGCAGCGGAGGCGTCTCTGCTTGTTTCACACAGACACAAACTGTCATTTCCCCATTTAGCGCCCACACTGTTTAATTAGCAAACGCACTTGTGCACATCTGCCTGTCCATGAAAGTAAGGGCCTTAAAAAGAAAGGGTAGTGAGGCGCTTTGCTATCGCGGAGCAACAGAAAGTGACTGTGCTGCGAAACAACTCGAGTCAAACCAGGATTTTGAGCAAGTAGTACAGTGTTTTCTTATTACTTTAATGGCTGCACACACCCCAGGTCTGCCACAGTGGAAGATTTTTGCAATTCCATTATTAAAAGCTGAGGTTATGTTTGTTTGAAAGAGGACGTCTTCAGAATTTTATTAAATACCAGCAGGTTGAACAGCAGGATCTCTTATGTGTGTCACCAAAGTGAGTCGCAGCACATTTAAAGGTAGCCATAACTTCATTATTTACTTATAAATTATTCTCGACATGTAGGACGGAATCAGTCAAAGATGTGACAGCAGATAATATTGTGCACTTTTCTTCACTAGACAGGTGAGCTGTCACACTGTCACAGATCATTTGTTACACAGTGGCTGCCCTGAGTCTTGAACCGCGGCTGTCATTTCCATTTTTCTGCTTCTCATCAAAGCTGTCTCCATAACAGCATTGTGCAAAGATGTGAGGGCATCTAAAAAGGAATATGACGGCTTTACAATTAGTTTATTTAGAGTTACATCTTAATCATGCCTTTACTCAATTAAGAAGTTAAGCCGTACACTTTAGAACCGCGTACTGCATTTGGAACCCACGTCATCCAACCACATTTTATCCAACTGCAGGAAAATTAAGTGGATGCCAACGGGCAACAAATAAAGATCACCCCTGATCATGTCGTCCGTCCATCACGGATCTAACACAGAGTGACAACTCACACACACTTAGAGGCAATTGAGAGCCGCCAACCATCCACCCGTCTTCTACACCGCTTTATCCAGTTCAGGTTTGTGGGTTGCTGGAGCCGATCCCAGTTAAATTCTCATTTATGCTCGACATTAGCGACAAAGATGTACCGTTCATTATTTTGTCTGCAATTTGTTCATGTCACGGAAGCTTTTGGATAAGTAACCATGGAGACAGTGTTAAGATGGCAGAAGTGGCGGCGTGATGCCTCGAGGTGTTTGACTGGCCCCAACTGGTGCCTGCAACGACGCCTCTGATAGTGCTTCTATCTCCTCTTTCAGTGGGGGCGGATGTGGCTCAGTTGGGAGAGTGGTCGTCTTTAAAACGGAAGGTTGCAGGTTTGTTTTCACATCTCCCCCCCCGAACACATGTCCTTGAGCAAGGACTCTGAACCCCAAAGTGCCTCTAGTCTCTTCTCGGAGGAAGAACATGGAAACAAGTCTTTTTGCTGTGAAACAAGTCTTTTTGCTGTGAAGCAAGCGTGATTACCACTCCACCACCGTGCAGCCTTGCAATGATTGCAAATGGAGATTTGAATACACCCAAATGTTGTGGCCATTTTTTAGAAACTAAAATGTTCTGTATTGATTTACTTCAGAAGCATTGTCCACAGACTCTTCTCAGCCTTACAAATGGGCACTCAAGCTTGAACCTAAGAGTTACAATTGTCTTGGGGTTTTTTTATTCTCTCGCTTTCTTTTTTTTTTATATTCTGTTTCAATACAAATAAATTCATTGAATGAGGATTTTAAAAGAAAGGACAACACAGAATGAAGTGGCTTCAGGCTTTTTCTTTTTCTTGCCAGAAGTTACAAAGTCGGAGGACCTGAGATCACAAGGAGAGTGAAAGGAACTGTGCATCATTCTGCACTGGTTCAAAATGTGAGCGGTGGATGACTATGATGTTTATATACGACAGCGGGAAAAGGTGAGGAAGAACAAATGATAACAAGACGAAGAGAGAGGAGGCAGTGATCAACAGAGCGAGAACATGCCGAGCGCTGCACTGAGTGATAACGCACTGAAAAAAAAAAAAAAAAAAAAAAAAAACATACAGTCGGCAAAAACAAGACCATTTTTTCCCCTGATTAGCAAGTTGAGTTAATTAGAGCGCCATTGATGCACTGTGTAACAAGGCAAATATAATTACATTACATCATTACTCCTCATCATTACATGCTCGCCTCCTTCCTGTCCCCCGGGTGGTGGGGGGACTGTGGACAGCCAACTGGACGGCCAACTCTAAACAGTGGCAGCAGAAAGAACAAAGTTGGCTGTCAGCTTTCATTTACGAAAACGCTTGAAAAACATTTCCACACTAAGTCACGCTCGGGAGATAAATGTTGCTCTCTGGTCATCAGGATTCGCACTGTGGAGTTAGTAATGTTCCTATAGCTATAAACAGAGTGATTTGGCCAGCGATGTGATCGCTCACTCCCTGTGAGCTATATTTACCATCTGTGGCCCTTTACCCTGTTTGTGTCTGTATGCAGCATGTGGAGCATGTGTGTACAAGGGAATGTACAGGTTGTGTGTCTCTGCAGCAGCCATGATGAGAGAAAGTTATCCGGAGAGACATACATAACATTCTGTTTTACACTGTGGACACAGAGACACTTTTCACAGCATTGCCGGGTGTTTGCATGTTTGCATTCAAACACAATTCCTCAAGATCTGACAGGCTAAGAAACCCGACCTTGGCATTCTCTCCTCACTTCCCTCCTTTTGTAGAGATCAAAAATGTCAGAGAAATTGAGAATTAAACTCGGAGGAAGACCCCGGGCTCTCAGGCTGGGAGTGCAATACTTCCTTGCGATGACGAAAACAAATAACCTTGTTTTAATAAGAAAGCACGGGGAGAGGTGTCGAAAAGCCTCTGCTGTGCGGTGTGTGTGGTAATGGGGTATCATTTGTCTCACGGGAGAGAGTGGAGCCCTGCAGCTGTGGCGTACACAGAGCTCACACAGCTGTGAATGAAGGGGTGTCGGCCAGCACTGGCACACACTGGCAAGTCAGCTGAGAATGGCTGGCTTTGGTCTTACTGAGAGAGAGAGAGAGAGAGAGAGAGAGAGAGAGAGAGAGAGAGAGAGAGAGAGAGAGAGAGAGTCACATTCAGGAAATTCTCCTACACAGGACATGCCTGTGGCTAAAGTGTTACACTACAGCAATGCAGCTCCGCAGAAGATGAAATGTCAGGAGTAAAAGCTATTTAATGAAAATTGGCTTTCAAGCACAAAATGACCTATAGCTGGATGCCAATATTCCAGCTGGACGTATTTCTTAAGGAGTGAAGCAGTGTGCATTTTTGAGTCTCGCTGTGCCGGCATGATTCATGTCATCCTGTGTCTAACACCCTCGAGGGATTATTAACATGCTGCAAAAAGGTGCTTCATCCACTCCACACTCTACACTTTTATTTTTTTATTTTTTTGTGCACAAATGCATAAATTGGGACACAACCATGCTTAATCTCTGTTCTGTGTGCCGTTTGGGTAGGGGACAGTGAAATTGAAGTGACAGAATGTGGAACAAAGCACATCCGGGGGAAAATGAAGGTATCAGTCCTTCATTTACAGAGCTGACAGCCTATTGATCATTCTTGAGCTGAGCCTTGTGGTTCAAATACAACTCTCACCGGTTCCTTTTGCACCCCTGCATGTGCCTAACCTGGTGAGGGAAGGTAAATGTAAGAAATCTATGTACTGCAGTTGCCATACCACTGAGTCTGCTGTGTCAACACAGCGCTGAAAGTAATCTAAAAGACCATTATCTATATAAATGACTCTGTATACCCTTGTCTCACAGGCGGTCTCTCTCACTTTTCTTTTTGCCGCCATAGGAAGTTTGCACTCAACAGCTGTCGCTCCTTATCTGTCTGTTCTGATCATTCTCCTTCCAGTCTGCCCTCCCGTGCCCATGACAAAGTTTCTAAGTGAAAAGCCTCTCTATAGTAAGCGCTGTCCTGGCTTAATCCTGCTCTACAGCACTAAAGGGGAGAAAACTCCACTTTCTAAATCCACGACAGCTGCATCTGTAAGGTTGGATTCTCAGTCCCCCGTCTCTTTACATTGTGGTCGCGCTTCGGTCTCACCCGGTTGTGGATTTTCACGCCATCGGTCACAGCAGGACAGGGCAATGAGGCCACAATACATCCGCCCAGGAATGCTGAAAAGGAGCCAAAACAGTTCCTTTTCTAAGGGGCACACAAGGCACGGTGGATGCCTGTGCAAATGTGCGTGGCCATGCAACACGGTGCACAGTTCTTTTGGCACGGCGGGATTTAGAAATACAAAAATAAAAATGGATATCTTGGGCCAAACGCAGGAGGCTTAACTTTACCCATAATTTCCTTTACCTCGATGCTTTTGGCGCACTACAGAAGCCACACACTTTAATCAGAAATGTGCATGACTATAGGCCACAGGTACTCAGACTGAATTGCTGTGTAATTCAAGACAGTGGGTGGCTTGGCCAAGCTCTGATTGCTGGGCTGATGTGTATGGACGTTAAGTCGGGAGGTTGTGGGGGAGCTACTGTCGGCCCTGGCGGAGAGCCAAACTGTGTGGCATTGCTGAGTGATGAGATACGCGCCTCGAGGTTTCTGCAGAGGCAGGACAGAATTCAGTGGACTGCCTTAACCAAGCAATTACTTTCTACAGTAACTACAGTGAGAGCTGTCAGCGTAGCTCCGGCACCGAGCGCTTCTTCAATTGGAATCGTAACAGAGAAGATCTTGTTTGGGTTGCCAGGGTGACTGTAATAATAATGAACTTGTTTTCATTCAGATGACTGATACATTGTCCATTTTCCATATGCTAAGCAAGCAATCATCAGCTTGGACAGCTCATTATTTTAACCCGGGTACCAATTCATCAGGGATTTTCTAATAGACAATTTAGATGAGGATAACTGCCTCTGCACTTTCCTCGTGTGTCACGACGTGACCGACGACGCTGCGCACACACACCCAACCCGTGCTGGACGCCGTCGCCGTTACAAAGCGCTGCAGAGGTCAGCTGTGTGCCAAGGTTCATGGTGTGCTGGTGAAGAAGAGTTATGACAGCTCTGCTCCATCCCATCAGCCTGACTGTCATCTCGCGCAGCATCATTTATCTGGGAGAGCCTCGCGGCTGAACGCACCACGCCATGGGTGGGCAAATCACCAGTGAGGCTACGCTACTTTACCACTCACGCTTCAAAGAGATGACTGTAGAATGGGCCACAAATTGAGCTGATATGAAGTACGAGGCGCTGCCAAACATACATAAAAGTAATATTAAGAAGGCAGTTTTTTTTTCCCCCACCCACCCACTTGTGTGAAGCGCCTGCATGTCAGTGGCATTGGAGAATTTATGTGGACTGAAAAATTCACTAACCAGAGATAGGTACGATAATTGAAGCAATATGAACATGAAAATAAAGCAATTAAAAGCTTTGGGTCTGGTTAAACATCTGCAAAACAACACAAACAAACAATATGAGGCAGAGTGATATTCAATGCAAGGCGGATTTTTATGGCCAAATTGCTCGATAAATACATTGTAAACATTTCATGGCTTCATCTATAAGACTTCTCTTTATACAATAACCTTTTGTTTATTAGAATGCCATATGACCTTCAAAGCGGTGGCTGGGTTTCCTGTAGAATACATTGTGCCTGTTGAACAGATGGGTGTCATTGGGAAAGCATATGACGCATGGAAAACAACAGTTTGGTGAGAAGAGAAATACTGTATGAAGGCCCTCCGGCAGGCTTGCTGTGATAATCGACGATTAGCTTCTCATTGAGCGCAAAAAAAAGAAAACAAATCTCCCAAACATTAAGACTGGCCTGCAACACCCCGGAGCAAGGTTTTGCTTTGTCATCAAGGCAGTGAGAGCTGCTTAAGTGGTAAATGATTTTTATTTTCCCTCCTTGTGACACTCGGGGTGTGCAGACGACGCAATTCAATTCAACAACCCTGCAATCGAGCCCTCTCTGAGGCTCATAATTGCATATTTGCGATGAGACAATGTCATAAAAGGTGCTGATATGACGGGTTTTGGATTTGGACAAAAAGAGAACACAACATTAGATGCTCCTTATCAGTTTAGCACCGACACATTTTAGGGTCAAGGTGCCTTATGATGAACACTTAAAGAAAACAGGGATAGCTATATTTACACTAACAACACATAGTGAGATAAATGCGTTTGGTTTCAGGGAGTTCTTTCTCCATTTCTTTTTCAATTCTCTATGGTTTCTCTGTCTGAGATCAGTTTACGTGTGGGCGTCAAGTAAACAGATGGACTCCAAGGCTTGCAAAGGGAATTTAATACAAATCACAGCGCAACACGAAAACTGTACAAGCCTGACAGCAAGTGAAACCGAAAAAAACCTAAATCCTTATTTAAAAAAAAATTGTTATTATTGAGACGATATCCAAATTGATGAATCCCCTACTCTCGAGTCATTTGCATGTGACATATACAGTATCACCATATGGTTATTCCACATTTGCTTGTTCCACATGAATCATGATTCATCAATTATGCAACATTTTTTTCCCATCTCAGTGCTGCTGAATGAATATAACAAGTACACTAACACATTATCTTCGCAGACCTGCACTCCCACAAGGGAGGTTTTCAGGCCGCGAATGACAAAACTCCAAGCATTCATCTCTTCTAGCTTGTCTACAGCTGCAGACAATGTCTGAAACCCTCTGTTTTCACCGCCGTCCTGCTGCCAGGTTGACGGTGTCAAATGCCAAATGCCTACGCAAAGTTGGCTGGCACGACAGATGCGATTACATTTATTTTCCACATACTTAATGCCAACTGTAAAGCAAGCAACATCCTGTCTTATAATGAATCCAGCTTCCACTTCTTGTCCCAAAACTCGCATCAAGGGGATGTTCATTCCATATCCGCCTGCAGCTAAATCACCTTGAATCAGCGAAAGCGGAGAATTATTATTCTGATTTATGTGCATTCGTCCAACCTTGAGATTGATGGTAAGAACCTGGGGATGGATTAAATGCATTAGAACCTGTAAACAATGAATGTTGCTTGTTTTTGTAATGAAACCATGCACACATGCGCACAGAGAACAGTATGCTATAAACAGTAACAACAGGAGCACACAGACGTTCATATGGACAGGTGACCAATTAATTACTTTCAGGGGTGACTCTCAACTATGAAACTGCAAAGTCCAAGGAGGATATGGACTGGGAGTCATGATACTCTGCATGTGCAGTAGCAGCGTTTCTGAAAAGATGCGGTTTCTGTCATCTACACAGAGACGAAGTCCGAGCATTTAAAATAAGTTGCCCCCCCAATTTTCACGGAGATGAAATGGGAGCGTTTTCAAAATATTGTATTTTCTTGCAATAGTTTTTTTTTTTTTTTTTTTTTTTTAAACCTGTGTTGTGTAAACGGACACCCAGTGTGGCATCGGCCACACAACATACTGAAAGACCGGTCAGTCCGGGAAAAATCCCAATAGAATGCCAACGGTTGTGTGTGTGTGCCTCCACAAGATCAAACATTCACAGCCACCAGCAGCTTGTACTGTTTACATACAGCAGAAGGGGGAGTGTGGGTGTGATCGTGGATGGAAAGCCATGACCGAACCAGCGCAACAGAAGAATGTGAGACTTGAGTGCACCAACAGTGAAACGGATCTCAACTTGAGCGTGACACAAATTTTCGTTTGATGCTGATTGCATTTTAAACACCATATAGAATCACAACCACAACATTGACTGTGGTGGGATTTTTTTTCCTTTTATTATTCCTTCACTCTCGTGTTACAGATTTAGATGCCTGAAACCAGACCTCTACCTGACCCTCAGGACCAGGGTCAGTGAGCACTCCACTCGACCAGGAATAGGAGACCCTGCTGTGGCTCCACACTGAAGAGGCCGTAGGTACCAAGGTTAATACTTGCAGATATCAAGATGTAAACATTTATATGTAAAACGATGTGTCCTACTGAAACGACAATGACTTTCAACTAAAACAAATTGTCAAAAAGAAATCTACAAAGTCCCGGGAGAATATAGACTGGGAGTCATGACACTCTGAAGGCCACAATTGTTGTTATTGTCAATCTACTCATGCATGTGCAGGAGAACCATTTCCCAAAATGTTTGCATTTTTCACTGGAAAATGTCGTCACTCTTGCTCTGGTCCAGTCACGTGTATGTCACACCTCCTCACAAACTGTCTCAAATCCTTATGCTTACCTATTTTTCATGTCGCAAAATGTTAGCAGCTTAATTTAATCCCGTCACAGACATTTGTCGTGATGAAAAGATTGATATTTACTTCACTTCAATGGTCATAATGTTATGGATGTTCAGTTTTACCCGACCTGAACCAGAACAGTAAAACCAGAGTTTTTTTCTACTACAAGTTCACATCACAGTTTGATTACTCACTTATAGACATATTAATGATTCACTACACGATTCCCATGTTATTACATTCAATGTTCACACATTCACACAGTTACACAAACGTTTGACACGATTTTACAAAAAGAGAAAAGGAGGCCATTTGAGATCAACCCTTTAATGGAAACTCCTTGAAATATGTTTGAGTTTTTATTATTTCATGTTAACGGCACTTTCAAGACTTACTTAATATTAGTTCAGTAAATTTTTAAAGTCAGTATAAATAAACAATAGCACACTGCATTTATAAAAAAAATTGAGCAGAAGTAGTTCACATAGTTCACATGGGATTACATTCTCTCTGGATGTCTTTAAAAAGAAAAAAAGCCCTCACAATCTGGTTGTATCATCCTTAACGTAGTAATGGAAAAAAAAATGTGTCATTCTCTTATAAGGTTTAGTATTAAAGAAGCAAGATAAAATGCGGAAATGACCATTTATAGTCATTTAAGGGATAAAAGAGCAATTGTGCGAGTTCATGTTTCAAGTATTTGTTCCAAAACTATCCCAACGGAATTCCACTCATAATCCCTGAAAAAGTTGAAATGCATGTCCCCATCTCAACGTAGCTGGAAACACACACAGTTTTGCGAAGAGGATCCCTTGGATTGAAAGTGTTATTGATCCTCGGTCCAGCTGCGTGTGGAGATTGAGGGCTTCAGAGCTTCTGAACAGCAGACAAATCCCAGAGTACTAAATCTTCCCCTAAAGTCCTGCTTAAAAAAATAATCGCCCACTTTCATACTCTGCAAGGCAAAACTCCCCCGTTACTATCCCCCGCGGCCCCTCGCCAACCGTGACTCTCATGCACAAGAGTCGGTTTAAAGTCCCTGGGGAGCCATGAGAGTAGATTATCACCTCAGCCTGTAGATAACAGCAGTCATCGTGCACAATCATCACCAGAGGCTTGGACTGGATCCAGATTTGACATCCCTGATGCGTGTGTGTGTGTGTGTGTGTGTGTGTGTGTGTGTGTGTGTGTGTGTGTGTGTGTGTGTGTGTGTGTGTGTGTGTGTGTGTGTGTGTGTGTGTGTGTGTGTGTGCATGTGCGTGTGTGTATCCGAGCCTCAGTGTCTAGGTCATCCATGTGAACACACATTTGCCGCCGAAAGTTGGCCCAGCATGCACCGAGCTGTTGATCTCCTGTTCTCGTCCGAAAGGAATTTCCTTCCTGATCTAGCGTGCAATCAAAGGCATCTGCGAATTCCAACTTTGCCAGAATCCCCCCCCCCCCCCCCCCCCCCCCCCCCTTCCCCAAAACATGCAGATATTCTGCAGCATCTGTTAGGACACAGTCATGCTATAGGGAGGGGTGCAGCTGTGCTGCCGTCAAACCAGACGCACGCATATTTTTGGAAGCACAGTCACCAGAGAGCCCCGAACACGGAGGGGGGGGAAGAGGAGCAAGGCGCTGCTCCCCTACGCTACCGGGTGAGCTGTCATCGACCGTGACCTAACCAAATCCATCTCACAATTGACAAAAGCATATCATCACCTGTTGGCAGAGTTCACACAATCTGTTCTGCTCCACTGTCAACTTCAAACACCGTCTGGGATTACAAAAAAAATAAAAAAAATAAATCTGAAACATTTTAGGTATGACTGATTTTATTTCACACAGATAGTTACATCTCATACTTCTGAAGGAGGAGTAATTCCATTTTGCTTTCATTAAATCCATAAACTGGTCAGATGTGAAATCTAAAGACACGATAATGCTGCTCATTCCTCTTCCGCTGAACTTGCAGGGCCTTAACGCTTCACGGGGCAAGCACTGAAATACCAGGTTGGAGGATATTTTAAAACTTGGTTCCACTTTTATTTATGTGACTTTTTTTCAAATAAACATATTTCATTGTTTCGAGTTTAATTTTTTCTCCTCACTGATTTTCTGTAAGAGTGTAACTTATATACTATTAACAACCACTGTCCATTCAATATGATTACGTCTTACATGATATTGAGGATTACTATGAAATGAATATCAATACAGTACATCTTATATACAATTAAAAAGCCTTGACAATGACATTTCGGACCTGATTTATCAAAGTAGGGGTGTCTAATCAGAACCGTGGGCCAAAACAGACAAACATGAAGTTTCAATATGCCCCAGGAAGTGACCAAGCAAAGGAACCATCAACATTTTTAACATTTCTAACATTTTTTAAGAGTAGCGGACACAACAACACCGAGACTCAAGCTGAGATATCGGCGATGTTACCATGGAAGCCTCAAAGCCATGCTGTCAGGGTCATGTAACAGTTATAGGAGACATTTTTAGACGTTTCACTGCATCTTGCAGCAGAAAGGTTCATTAGAATTGGCTTAATGTTGAGATTGGAGTAATTTTCGATATTAATTGCAAACCAATTTGCAAAAACACTTTTTCAAACCTTGTACTCGACGCCAAAACAAAGGTTATAATGGCAATATTTTACTGGTCCAGCTCACTCAAGATGAAATTGGGCTACATGTGGGTTCTGAACAAAATTGCGTCGGACACCCCCGTCCTAAAGGTTTGTACGTATGAACAGAGGGATGAACATGTCATTGCGCGCAAATGTAAAATTTTATCTGCTAGCGAGACGGACTGAGGATTGCATCAAACAGAAGAACAAGATAACACACTATTCATTTAGTGTATTTGCCATCATGATTTTGGGGTATCCAAAAAAGTCATATTCTATGTGACCTCTTGGTTATTTGCCCGACTTTTACCTTTTTTGACAGAGTAATCGAGAAAATAACAGACTCAACTGCAGTCAAAAGAAATGCATCGGTTAAGACTCAATATGTACTATTAGCGACTAATATCCCTTCATGCTAATTTTCCGAGCATCCGTCTGTGCTGAGTAATGCCATACTGGATTTATAGCTGATAAAAACTGCTATTATTTCATTTCTCTCGCAGAGTTCCAAATTAAAGCAATAGACAAGCTGGTGGTAAAGTCTGAGAGAATTACAGCGGGGCCGGAAGAACAGGGAGGAGGGCTGTGATAAGTGTGGACAGGGAACAGTGAGCAGCAGATGAAATATGTGCTTAGAAAACATAATTAGCAAAAGAAATGGCAGTCATACAGCCCTATCCCGCTGCAGTGCAGAGGAGGAACAGCCACCTCAGACTTAAGCATGGCAAGCGTTTCTCTTCTTAATGTTACATACATGGGGAGGCGATTATGCGAAAGGAATAGCTATAAAAAGATATTCAACACAGCTTTGCAACAGCATGGGAGGACATGGGCCAAGCATTAGGAAGACAATTTATATTGATCACTATTTCACCCACGTTGCTTTATTCCATAGCGTGCTGTTCAGTCATTGTGTGGATAAAAAGACTTTCCTTCCAAAATAAACTGTTGGCTGGCTGTACATAATAACCTTCAGGACTGCCCGCTTACGAGCATCGATATGTAGATGAATCACGGCACAGCCCCAAAAGCACGGCCCGGATGAATGGATGGATGAATGAATGAGTGGAGTGAAGTAGTTGTTTATAAAGTTTCCACACAATGGGAATTTCAAGTCGAGGTTAAAGCGGCTGAGTTTGCATGTTCATCGGGTTCAAAAACATGTGTTTCAGGTCACTTAATGGCTCTAACGCCCCGATTCATGACGACATTTCAAGTGAAATGCATCTTTTTGGTGTTTTCAATTCAGAAAACACTGCCTGGAATGGACGAAATTCAGGTGATCTACTGATAACAAATAACTATCTCTTTTCTAACTAACTGAATGAATGTTCTTACTAATTCTAAATCCGACTGATCTGATCTAAACATCATAGTCGGTTATGTATGACAAAAAATGCACATGGTGTTTTAAATTGAAGCTTTGTAATGACCCCATATAAGGAGATCTGTGTCGACTGGTCACATCCTCTCCATCAGTGATGCACATTCACAGCAATGCCAGCATGCCAGAGTGGGATGAGGGTTTTTCCAATGTTTGCACATGTGTCAGAAATGTCTCTGCAGCTGTTTAAGTCCACACAAACCCGCACTGCTCTTTTCCAAATGAGACAAGGGCTCAACGTTCATCCTCGCCTTCCCCTCCTGACTTCCAGCCCACCCCCTCACCCCCACTTGAACCTCTCCAGGCCAAGAAAATGCTGCCAACCCCAGGTGTCAGACATCCGCTCGGCTGCGTGTCAGAAGACACGGGAGAATATGAGAGGAAAGATGAAGTGAAGGATTTAATAGGGAAGAGATTCAAGAGAGGCAGCAGAGACTGAAAAAGTTTAAGGTTAAAAAAAATAAAAATACAGGAGCAGAAAATCAGGAGGAAGAAAGTTGGGAATGGGACTCAAGCAAAGAGAAGAAATTGGGGTCAGGTTGAGGGAGTGAGGAGGAGTTGTCTGCACAGGGAGAGCTCATCTGTAACCTTTGCTATGTAACGGATTGACCCGTGTTCCAAAACCAGCTCCAGAAAGTTTACAGAGCACGCTTCTTAAATCTGCCTCCTTTTAAAACAAACACACCACCGCTGGGACGGCCGCGGGTCCGCAAGGCTTCCCATACAAAGTGGACCGACAAGCATAAGTTCACTTCAATTCCAACACAATGCACACTGGAGGGATCAAACTGCTCACAAAAAAGACAGATGGGACAACTTTCCAAGGCTCTTAGTTGCAGAAAATGTTTTTGTGCAACAAACCTTCAGCTTGAAATATTGAAGATACACAAGAAAGACGTGCTTTACTGCAATTTGTTTTGTGTCTTTCAAGTCTCTCAAAGGATCCCGGCATTATTTAGGCCTGCCGCCGATAAGGGCGGCAATGAGATATGGCTTGTGGAAGCATGTGTTGGCAGGGACATTAATAGTGGAGCCACCGCTGGATGGATACACGGGCTTCCGAGTGTACACTTCCGAATTGAAAAATGAAACATGTTTATATACTTTATACACCAGCCGACGCGGGAAGGGAGCCGAGAGGGATTGGCCGCAATAAGCTCAACAGAATAGTTCAAGAGTCCTGCACGTCCACGCTGAGGTGATAGAGGACAACAAGTCCATTCATTTCTGCAGATGCTCTCCGACTAAAAGGAATCTGGTTTTCATGCACATCCACACATCATCACGCAACCTGTCCTACATTTTTTTTTCTCCCCCTTTCTCACTCAAGCTTTATCTTTCCACTATCCATCTGCAACAGGAAAAACAGGATAAGGCAATCCCACAGAGGCAACACATTTCAAGGCTTCTTCCTTAATGCCTCAATCTTTGCAGTTCTTATTTATCAGCTCGCTGACAGACACCGTGAAGAACAGAGACGTCTGGATCCTCTGCCTGTTATGGCTAAATCATGCTGCGGATGGGACAGGTCGTGTCCCGCAGCTTTGATCACCCCTCAAGGATTGACAGAGTGACTGATGAGCACAAGTCGGTCCTGCTGCCTATTCATCTCCCCGCTAGAGCAGGACAGGAGAGATGGAGGGAGAAAGCAGGCCGACGAGGGAGATCGCAGAGATGTGACGATAAGTCCACAGTGAGATTTCCGAGCACTTTCAGCTTCCGCATGCGGGAGTTAGCAAAGACGGAGGTGGCTTCGAGCAGACAATTTTTAATGACATGCTTCGTGACTCTGATTTTAATTATGATACTGCCGCGTGAGTCTTTTCCAAGCTGTTTCATGTAATGAGAGAGATGAGGAAAGAGACCCGGAGAGGAGGCATGCGCACCACACACATCCTTCCTATGTGTCGCCCAGCATGGGGTCGGGATGAATTAGGCGCCTTGCTGTCGCCAAAGCACCAGGCCACTGTTTATCCCTCGGTGTCTTGCTGACCGAGTGTCCCAATGAGCTCCACAGGGGGCTCCTGAAGGGGATCGAGAAAACACATCAGTCTGTGCAATACTGTAACGTATGGCTGTAACCAAGGTGGCTTTACTTTCCAGATGTGCATGAGTAGAGGTGTTTTACTCATCGGGCCTGGATTCATTTTTAAGGCTTTAGTGTCACCTTCATCATTCTGTCTTGTATCTAATAACATCTAAGTGGTAAGAGTGAATGAAAATAGACCTGTTGAAGACATTAAGAGGATGAAATAAAGTAGAAGAATCCGCTCCAGGGAAAAGCTGTTACAGCACGGGTAATTCAGGACAAAAGGCTGAAGCATAAATCACAGTATTATGAATATCCATTAAAATGCCGCACCAGAGTGATCCCAGATGGGTGGCGATTGTATTGAAATGTACACACAAAGAAAAACGTGTGCGCTTTGAGGAGGGGAGCGGTCTGTATTTGCTGTGGGTGTTGCTAACGGAGTTATGGCATTCTGTGTGTGACAGAGATGAAAGAAGTGGCGGGCGCATGATGACAGAAGGTGCACACTGAATAAAGGCTGACTCAAAGTGTCAGGATGATTCCTATCCCTCATCACTCAAAGCCCACTTTCCCCACGCCGCGCTCCGCAAAATGCCAGGTCTCTCCTTCTACACCTGAGCGCTTAGCTTTAATGCATATTAATTTACTGTCTGCAGCTCACACACAAACAGAGACTGAGGACCAAACTGTTGAAAGAATTCCGAGGGAGGTTCGCATGGGAAGCATCATCCTGCATAAAACAGGCTTACGCGTAAGCTGATAACACATTTGAAATGTTGGCAGGGTTACATTGAGTTACAGCAATTTTGCCTCACTTATCAATTGTCCCTGTGGTAGCACTGAGCTATTTGTTCAAAAAACAAACAAAAAAACAAAAAACAAAGAAAGGTTAAAGCCCAAAGACTATCTGAAAGCATGAAGGTGTCCATAAATAGCCAAAATTATTAAAAAATTATATTTTTGCTTTTGTGTCAAACTTGCTGACGTACCCTGTCATTATGAAAGGTCAGTATTAAAGCTCTGATTTGATGCTGATTTGATTTGATTTCACTTGATTATAAATATCATTAAACATTTACATTCTGTCAATCATTTCAATTCATGTTGATCACTGTAATGCAGTTGAAACATCCACTCACGAACACAATGGTTGTAAGGAAAGCAAAGATAATCTGGAAATATTATGTTTGGTGATGGTTTGCGAAATGACAACACTGTAGTATCTACTAGTATCTGCTTCTCTCAAGAAACTGCCTGAAGATAGTCTACGCCACTGCCACTGAAAAGAGGAAATAGAATTCAAGCACATATGACATGGCTCCATCCGTCCGCTATACCACTTAATCCTGTGAAGGGGCGCTGGAGCCAATCCCAGATTACTATAGACGAAGGCAGACATGTTTTTGGACTGTGCGAGGTAAATCACGCCCACAAACACACACTTGGGGAGAACATGCTAACTCCACAGAGAAAGTATTTGAGCCCATGACCTTCTCGCTGTGAGACGAGAGAGCTAACCACTGCATCGTCACACGGCCAGCTCTGTGTGATATGTGGTCTTTAAAGTGTTCTGCAGGCTGAGTTTAAAATAAAAAAGAATTAAAAGCAGAGCTGCACGTTCTGATTGAAACAATATGAACACTTGATATACATTTCTATATATATCACAGGTTTTCAAAAAGTACCCATATACTGCATGCTATTGACATAAGATGTGACATAACAGAGCCTAAATCCTACAATATTATAGATTGGATGTAAGAAGTACCATGCAAAAGCTTCAGAGGACTTTCAAAACGAATGTATGATTAGTTTACTTTCATCACCTAATGCAAATTGCAAAAACAAATTAGTAGGAGAGAAATCAATCTGTAGTGTGACCACTCATTAGCATCGCTTCTTCTCAGCGGTCTCAAGTCGCTTGTTTGAAAAAAACATCTTGGGGAACCGAGAACAAATCTTCAGTGGCTGCAGAGTGGTTCAGATGCTTCCGTCTCTTCATGTACATGCAGACAGACTTGATTATGTTAAGATCAGGGCTCTGTGTGTGTGTGTGTGTGTGGGGGGGGGGGGGGGCATCACTTCCAGGAACCCTTTCTTCTTCCGACCGAAGGTAGGTCCTAATAAACTCCAGCTGTATGTTTGGTGGTTATTTTAATCTGGTGCAGGATAAATTTCAAATCAGATTATTTTCTTGCTGGTGTGACATGATGGAAAAATATGGCAATATAACAATCTGCCTGGAATTGTAACACAGTCCACCAGGAGTTGGAATAATTTGTATTACTGTGGTGGTTGCACCGCCTTGGCTCAAGAAAATGACCAGACTCCCGCTGGCCTCTTCGTCCCCGGTGACCACCCAGGATCTGAACAGTTGGGCTACGCTGCTGAGACAATGAGGAAAAACTGCAGACGTCTAAAAAAAGAGCCGACCAAAACCTGTGGCTTCAAGTGCCGCGCAGGCCGGAGTCCACAGTCGGGGATGAGTCAGTCTAGACCACGAGTTATCAGAGGAATTAGCCGGACTTATGTAGCGATGGCACGGACTAAAGCAGAAACAAGGCAGCTGATGATGAGTAATGTAATCCACAGCTTTCACATCGGTTTCTAAGAATGCCTCATCACGAGTCAGTTGGATGATTCAGACGAAGACACGGCCGAGTCGGCCGGCGTCACGTCGCATGCAAAAGGCAGAGGTCTTCGAGTTTGATTTCTAACTGATAAAAAGAGAACAAAATATGAAGATCACGCAAATCAAATTACATCGATGCCCCTTTATTGGTCTTTTGTATCACCACAATAAATACTGTGGCGAGAAACAACAGACAAAAATAAATCAGATTCCTCGGATAAAACATAATTTAAAAAAAACAAACACATAAAACACTGAACATCTGGATTCATCAGGACTAATGGTGACGGGTAACAATAATGTAATGAAAAACATGCACTTCTTAAAGAATGATGGAATAGAAAAACTCTCAGACAGAGTACCCGTCACATGGAGACAAAATATCTATTTCTTACACAATCTGTGCGATTTGCAATTTCTGTTCCAAACAAGATGATGGGAAACAATACTGGTGATTTACTGAAGCTCCGTGTCAAGAGGAATGATTGTGCGAGACATCTGACAAGCACCAGAAGTTTTGGACGTACCAAAAATATCACATGCTTTATGTTGCCTGACTAATTCCCCCTTCTATGCTACTGTAACTAAACACAATTCAACTGTTAATGCATGCTTTTACTTAATCAGTTGTGTTTTTTATCAAGATCAATCATGCACGTCAAGGGTTTAACCTCTTGTTACTGAAAACAGATATTTTTCGGTTAGCCTCTAATGCTGAAACGTATACATAATTTATTAAAATTACACCAGAATCCACCTGTATCAATACAAAAAGTGTCTCCGGTTTGCATCATGTGCTCGTCACAAAACAGCCTTAATTCACTTTATTCCATCAGTACAACGGCTGTCTGTGAGAACAGACTTTTTTTTTTTTTTCTTCAAGCCAAACCATGATCACTGAGGCCCAATAGAAAAGAATCAACCGTAAATTAATACGCTGATCAAGCTCAGCTATTGTTCAGGGCTGTCAGAAAGATTTGAAATTAAGATTCAGGCCAAGGAGGCAAACTCTCACTCCTGCCAACGACAAATCCCAACATGCTCGCTGCGTTTCATCCGATTCTTCAGTAATTTCCAAGTCTGCATCTTCGTTCGGCAGAAGAAGAGTGAGGAACATTTGGCGAACGCTGAATTATTTTTATTTAATGGCCTCGCTACTATCCGCTGTGAATGGCTAAATCATTCGTGCACGTTTCAACAAACTGCACAGATGGGCCGACTTTGTTATTGGAGACTGCAGCCCTCGTTTGAGATGATACAGCCATACCATAAACCTGCAATTATGAACAACAAGTATTACAGGCTGCCAGCCGTTAGCGAGCGGGGATACCGTGAGGATAATCAAACACAAATAGAAACTGTTTGGCTTATTAAGAGTATAAACTGATAAGTAACTGGCTCAGAAACGCTTGAAAATCCCGCGGGCAGATGTTTTATAAAGCCGTTCAACACAGTGAATATCCACCAATGATAAATGTTTAGATACCAGTTTTGTGTCATAATGCTGACACGGCAGAATTGCCTCCCATGGTGCCTGATCTTCAGCAAAGTAATGAAAGCTAAACATTGAAGATAAATTATAATGAAACGATGCAAACAGATGAGTGAAGATGTGTATATGAGCTAATTATGGGTGCTTTTTAAAAAAAAACTAAACAAAACATGATTTGACTCACTAAAAAACAAAACAATACTGAATGCAGAGTTTGAATAAAGTTTGAATAAAGATTACAAAATCTGTAATGCTTGAGTGCCAACTTTAACCTGCCTCCACATTACCTAGTACTCAGAGCCCGAAATAAGCATTAGCTTATCTTCATAAGCGCTGTCTGCAGGTTAGTTTGTTTTTTAGAAGTTTCTTTTTGTCTTACACCTTGTTGCATTTTGGAGGTACGTTTACACGACAACAATGCTCGGGGCCACTAGAAAACTCAGGCTCTGTCCCATGCAGACGGCGGAAATTTGCTACTGCAAATGCGCACCATGGCCCAAGTAAATAGTTTATATGCAGAAACACAAGTAGATAAACAATAACAACAACGGCAGCTTCAACAGTGTCATGACTCGCAGTCCATATTCTCCTAGAACTTGGTCTTTGTTTTTTTTATCTTAGTCATCTTAATAGCAATCCACCTTCCATCTTCTATCCATACGAGTGCCAAACATACCAATGTCAAACAACAGCACCTACTAGTGGCCCTATGTGAAAACTACATGGTTTTCATCAGTTCTCCATGTAAATGAGCATTGTTTTCAAAATAATGCCACGTAAACGCAAAACCTTTCTGAAACAAAAAGGTAAAAACTATATTTGAAATGTTGCCGTGCCCTAGTTCACTCAGTAGTTTCTTTTCCTTTTTTTCCCAAAGGAGGTGTTAATGCAAATTTATGCATGAATGTTGAAGACTACCTCCCCCTCGATGGAGTGCTGGACAGTGGCGAGCTTGTTGCAAAAAATCCCAAACAAAAAACTGGCTTCAATAATGGCTGATCAACTCTAACTGATTGAACAAAAGGAGGTAACTTCAGCAGAAATGAATAAATCAGTGATCTGACTCCCACACAGAGCTGACAGCTCCGCTATTGTGTCACAGCAGCACAACTACGTGCACACTATTAAGACCTCCAAAGTAACAAGGACAATTGAAAGTAACAGAGCAGCCAAACCCCAGGCATTGTGCGAGACAAGCTACAGTTTTTAGCTCAATGGTGAATTTAATGTGTATCGCTCTGAGACCATTTGCCATCAAAACCATCAAAGCGTCAATCTGAGAAGCACTATTTTGAAGTTTTATGTTAATTGTTAAATATTGCTATTTCCAATGAACGTTACACCTATCGCACTCATTCATGGTTTTACATTTTTAAACCTATCGCTTTTAATGTGTTCCTGTTGAATGTAGTGAATTACATTTAATTAAAACATAAACTTCCGAATCAGACGAGCTCTTAAAACGCATTTACTGTTATCTAGTGCAACGTCTACATTAGGGGTGTAAAACGACTTTTAGTTAAGGGGCCACATACGTTTCAATTTCATCTTGAGTGGGCTCGACTGGCATAATCGTGCCATCCTAACGTTTAAATCTAAACTTGAAAGTTTTTCTTTGTTATTGCGCAGATGTCTTGAAAATGACTATAAAGCCAAAAAAATACTGCCAAAAATGAGTACCGTCCCGACATACTGACAATATAATTACATATGCTAAAAAAGTGTTCTTTGGCGGGCCAAATTAAAGCTTCACGTGAGTCACTTTTGGCCCATGAGCCTTATGTTTGACACCCTTGATGAACCTTGCAGCTCCAGTGTTTTTCCTTTGTTGGAATAATGACTTCTAAATACACGGCTGACTACGATCTGGGGGGATGGAAATAAATAATAAATACATTGTGTGCTTTCATGCATGTGTTCATGCATTTATACATGTTCCACCTCCATTTTACCCAACACTGGGCCTGTCATATCTGGAGCCATTGTTCTGAAATTAATCTTTATATAATCTATATAAATAATTTCATATTTATTTCCTTTATTTTCTCAGATGTGTTTCTAACAATTTTTTTTTTAATCCCACTGAAAACAAAGGTAATCTAATCTCTTTCCAGTGCAGAACAAAGGAATCCAAAGTCACAAACCCCTCTTTTGATCTCCACCTGATATTGCTTAAGGAGGTATTGTAAGGAGATGGGATGTGGGAGAGCGAAGGGCTCAGAGTGTTCAATGGGCTCAATACTCACAGTGGAGGGGGAAATGTGAGACACATTTAAGGTTAAAATCACAGACACAGAGATTGTGCCCTCGCCATATGTTGGTGGCAAAAAATAGCTTATTGTTATAACTCAACTTGGCTGAGTGGCTAAAATCAGAAAAAAAACCCATCTGTACATCAGTCGTGTAATATTGCTTCTATCACGGAACATCAGTTCATGACGTGCGCTATTGCTTTTGAAATCCAATAGCTGCACAAGCCAACAGATGCTATCCTAACAGAGCCTGGAAATAAAGTGTGGCTGACTTATCTCCCACCCGACCCCCACTGCCGTCACGTTGCAATGTGATACATCTCACCATTCGGCCATTAAGCCTGCTAAGGTATGGAAAGGAGGTGATTCATATTGTGATTGCAGCAGTGCCCTCTGTGACTTTTCCACAGAGGACCAGAGAGGGGTAGCCATTGAAGCCCCTTCAGGGCTGTGAACATCCCCCTCTCAGCCCAGCAGGGCTGCCTGCCTGCATACGGTTGTGGCTAAATTTACCCCCCCCCCCCCCCCCCCCCCCCCAAAGCATCCCAGCCCATCACGTTGGGATTCTATTACTCTCCAGCGTCCGAGCACAAGGGGAGTCATGTGAAAGCCGGCCACAAGCCTCTGAGGCTGGCAGTGCCCTTCCTGCCCCTTCAGCATTCAGCCCAGTTAATGCCAATCGTCTCTGCCCAGCTGCCCAATCGCTCTCTCACACTCTCCCCGTCTCTATACCTCCACTATTCCTCACTCATTTTCACCCCTTTTATGGCTCGCCTCTCACCCTCCTCGCCCGAAACTTGCTCGCCTTCATCCGGAGGGCAACAGCGGATGAGGCGAGGTCTGGGACTGATGGCAGGTGACAGGGTGGAAGTGCTGACCCCCGGGTAAGTGGGAAGTTCGGATCAATAAAAAGGTGGGGTTGAAGGCTGGCTCCTGTTATGGGCTGAGAGGTAGATGAGGGTGGTGGTGGTGGGGGTGAGGGGTGACGTAATGCCATGGTTGCCACATCAGGTCATTTCACATGCTTGATATCCCAGTAAGTCTTCTCCGTTGGTGGCTGTCAGCAGCTTTGACAGGAGGCAAGGATATACACTTCAGTGATGCTTCATAGGCATGAGAATAAAGTGCTCTGCCCTGTTTAAAAACACTCCCCCGACTAACTGGGCGGCGGGCTGACGATGCAAGGCCGAGCCAGCACGTGGATCCTCGGCTCTCACTTGGCCAAGTATGAGAGCGTTAGTCGTAGAGCCTGAAATAGATTGACATACGTCAATGAGGGCAATGGAGTCATTAGCAATTCCTTTTGAACAGCGAGCTCACTCTGACGGAGCGATACACTGGGGTAAGCACAGATTTCCGTAGCCAGCTTATGCAAATTGCATAAACAGGTTGAACACATCCCAGGTTCAAATGCATGGGGAGGGACAGATAAAAAAAAGCATGTAAAGGAAAAATTGAAGAAAAAAAAAAAGCTTTGGTTTTGAGCAGCAAACAGTCAAGGCTTTGCAGCTTGGAAACAGTCTGCAGACATGACCATAAAGCATACTGCAAACTCCCCTCCTACCCATCCAAGCAGTACATTACAGCTTCACTCCTGCACGGACAGATCAGGGTCACACTGACCTCTAGTGGTGTCAAGGGGAACACTGGGGCTCGAGACAGCAGACTGAGAATGAGAGATAATCAGTTCTCAGTGTAATTTTATCACAAAATGGATTTCAAGTCAGCTGCGTTGGTCTTGTATCTACGAGGTGATATGGATAAATGGCCACTGGGAACAGCTTGCTACAAACCTGTGTGCGCACCGCAGCCTCATAAACAGTCAGTTTTTGTCTAACCTCCCTCGCTCTCTCTCGCCAGCCCTCCCCGTCTCTTGCTCCTTCCTTTCCCTCCTCTTCCTTCATCTTTCCTGCTGGATTCCCTTAGAAATTTTCGATTTGAACACTATTGATTTTGTGGGCTACACCTACCACAACACCCTGACAGAACTTAAAACCACTCTATTCAGCGGTGGGATCAAAGTGTGACCCCTCTCCTTGGTGTTGTTTAATGAAGTTGGAGGATCGGTGTTCCTAGATATTTCTGAACAACATTTACAGAGCCTCAAGGGTTAGATAACATCTCGAATTGATTTATTTTTTTCAGGGATACTGTTCATAAAAATTGAGTCGCTTTTCCTCCTCATGCTCAGAGCTGTTTAACTTTAAAGCACATTCTTGTAATGTATTCAATCATCTGCATTGCCTTTATTCTAAAGTAACATCAGGAATCATGTCAAATAGTTACACTGACAAGCATAGCAGGAACCATTAGGCGTGCCATTTGGTTTAGAATTCACTAGATGGCGCACACAGCAAGGAAACACAGTTCAAGTAACCAGCAGTTAAGAGTCAAATAAATAGAAACAATATTGGAAATACACAGATAAGTTCATTTACATTCCTCTACATTCAGCATGTGCAGGTTACTGTAGCGTACTGGAGCTTTTTTCTTGTGTTATGTTTTGAGATCTGGCTGTTTGACATATGATGTAATAGAAAGCTGCTCTATTTGTAAACGTCTGAGAGAAAATGCAGTTTTACACGGCGAGGATCCCAAGTGTAAATCCAATCGGACAGCAGCTCTGAGACAGTGGTGCTAAACCTGTACGCCACCGTGCAGCCCTTCACCAGAACATGTGGACACAATTATGTTGGTATTTAGTTTCTATGAGGAAAAGTAGGAATAATTTGTCCGGTGATTCAACAGCAGTTATGCCAGAGCATGACAGCATATTTCCACTTTAACAGACCTGTGTCTACAGGATGCATGTGGAAATTCAAAGTTACAAATCAGTTCCCCGATTCTCCTGGGTGGACTGCTACAAAAACCCAACATGGAAGTCCATGCCAGCAGGACCTGTTGTCATACGCTTTCTGCAGCAGCAGGCCGCCCCGTCAACCTCATGTCATCCATGTAATTTAACAGACGAGGATTCACGGGGACTGCTATACAATCTTTATGAACCCAGAAAAGCATCAAGTATTCATCTCCCTCCTCTGCTGCCATGGCATGTTTAGGGTTTGACAGGTTTGCAGTGACTTTACACGAACCTCAGAAGTTGAGGCATGCACAATACTGAGCAGAACATCCATGAGGTCATGGCGAGCACACCTTACAAGAGTGTAAGTGACAGACGGTATGCATTAGACCTGGTGATGCAGTCAGCAAGAATCTCCATCTCTCTCCACTGCAGTCCGGGTGAGAGAGAAGCAGAGAAATCCTTGTAGGCATCCTTAAGAGAACTACTGAAACGTCATCTCATCTCAATTAGGATATTCACATCCGCACGGGCGACCGTGCCTAAATGCTCCAACTACAACCGGCAAAGTTTGAGACGTAATTTGGAAGAAATGCCACTTTTCGCACAGCTGAGCCGAGATTGAATGAAGCCTAGTTATTAGTGTTAATATCTGCTGCAGTAATTTCATGTTCACGAGGGTGAGGCCGGGGTGTCAAACAAAGTCCACGGGCCAAAACTGGACCACAACAAGCTTGAATATGGACCAAGAAACCACCAAGCAAATAGTACAAATTTATTTGTGTCACTTATCTTTGAGGCCCTTATTTGGCTGCCTAAGCGGTTTTTAGATCCACATTATCAAAACAGCTCTTTCCGAATGGACTCCCAGCTGCAGGGGGTAAGTGAAGGACAAGACTCTTCTGATGCAGGCGAGGAGAAAGATAATCAGTCATTTGACCAAAATTAACTGGGGCAGTTGTGGGAGATTAATACCTGCTCATCTGTGTCCATTCCGAGAGCTCATTAGGCACACTTCAGGATGTGGAGTTATGCATACATATATTATATAATCATCCAGAGGCGCTGGCAGAGAGCCGCTATGAATGTTTCAACGACGCGGGCACATGCAGGCAGGATACTGATGTTCTAGAAATTTGCAATAGCAAAGAGCGTGAATTCATTTTTTTTGACACAGTTCAATGTTCTTTATGTCCTAAAAGTAACTTATCTCAGTCAGATAGTATATACTGGTAATTTCAGTATATTGTACTCAGCAAGCTTTGTAAAGTCGGTCACAGATTCGATTTCAATAAAGTTCTTTGCTGATCATGTACAATCTCCTCATGTTGTCTTTCAGCTGCTCCCTTTAGGGGCCGTCTGCCTCCATTTACATCCTTTGTTCAATACATCCACCATCTCTCCTCAGCACGTCTTCAAACTGCTCAACCTGAGACTATCACATCAGTTCATATTAAAACTGTCCATCCAGGTCACTCCCAAAAGAATTCTGTGTCTCCGGTTCAGCCTCCTGTCTTTCAGACGGTGGCCTAACTATACATCATAGCAGGTCTCACTACTGTCTTGGAAAGCTTCCCTTTCACTCTTGCTGCTACCCTTCTGTCACACTTCCATCCTGACACTGAACATGTGCAAACTCATCTGTCTGTCTTCTATTCATTCAGTGTGCAAGACAGGTCGCCAGTAGGGCTGCACCATGTATTACACATTTCTTTAGTCAGCGGAGGTCAGCAGAAAGACTGACTGAACTGCAATGGACTCAAGATATTTGACCAATCAGATGGAGCCCTACTTCCCTAGACTGGACGGATGGACGGATATAGATCAGCCTTGAAGATCACATGAAGTTTTTCATCTTTTGATTTTGTCCCTCTCATTTGGGCTAAACGGTCATTTATCTGCTAATCTGTGTACATGAATTGGGTATTTTCCACATTCATGAGATTGACTCCTATAAAATGCTGCTTTGACATCTGGTGACTCGAATGCAATTTAATGAACGTCGTCGCAGCACCAACATCAGTTTTAGCGTGTGTGATGCCACTTTTCCATGTTTGGCTACCAAAGAAGTCAATGAAATCTCAAAACATGTCCTGATAACTGTAAAGCTGTTTATACCTGAAAAGACTAATAAAAAAAACAAACGAAATCAAATGACAGTCAAATAGCTTTTCATAGTGCCTGAAAGCAATTGCTTCGGCATAGTAACACACAGAATCACACTTGACCTCGAATCTTAACACATCTTCCACTTAATTTCTAGGATCAAAGTAAAATGTAATCTTAAATAAAGGGATTCTGATCAAGCGAATTAAAAGATGGTGAACCATTTATCAGCATCCCTTAAGTGTTTTTTTTAAATATAAAGGCCAGGATCCTTTTTGAACCCACTTAACCCAACCCAGGACACGGGTGTTGTGTTGTGGTCCGCTAACACAGCCATCAAACGCAGAGGCTGGGCAGCCGTGCTGTGAAGCGCAGTGAAGCAAAGCCTTGATGTTTTTTTAGAGAAAGAACATAGCTGTGGCTGTGAAATACAGTGCCCTTTTCCTTCTCCTTCAACCTACCCCCCCCCACCCATCCTGTTACTCGGGGCGTACAGTGTGCAGACTGGTGATGTCTGCGCCCCCTAAACATTTAATTTCTTTTTGCTGCAAACTCTTGGAATTGAAAGCCCAAGGATGCCCTCGCCAATGTCACAGTTTTAAAAGAGAACATGCAGTGCAACAGTAGATGTGGAAACCATTTAATAACAAGTGATTAAGGTTTGCAAGGCAATGTAAATAATGTTGGTAATAATAAACGATTGTACCACCATGGTGATCTTTCAAGAGCTTTGTTGTTTATTGTTTGCTATTCTTCATTAACGTTCAGCAATGATGCGTCACCGTCATCGATTTATAGAGCTTTGCTGTAGCAGGTCTGTTTGAATGCAAGTCTCTCATCTTCAGGGACAAATATTGAGGACCTTTGTGGGTGCAAAAAGAAGAGAATAAGGCCCCTTTTATGAAGAGTTTTCAAGTGAGAGCCTAGTGGTCCAACAGGAAAACAACATTGTTTTCAGTGCTTTTGCCATTTCCGTGTAAATGCACATTGTTTTCACCACCTTACTGTGTAAACACAAATCTTTTCTGAAACAATGAAACACTGTCATGTAAACAGGGCCTCAGTTTTACATGCTGTGCACTCAATGGATGCTCGGATCAGGCAGTGAACACTATCATTAGACATTTTTGATTGTTGAAGATTTTTTACCTGGATTGACAGATTGCCACGGTGAAGTAATCACAAGATGTTCAAAGTACATCCACTAAATCAGGGAAGGTTAACCCACATATATGACGACTGGCAAATTCCTCTATATGCTCTTCCTGCTTCATCTGCTTCACTTGGGTTTTGAGGAGGCTGGTGTTGATCCCAGCAGATATTGGACGAAAGGCAGGGTACATTCTAGACTACTGGGCTGGGGCCCGACTGATTTAATTGGCCAATTATAGCCATTAGAGAATATTTGGTGCTGATGTTCACACTTATTTTTTACCAATAAAACACAGGGAATATGGTGTTTCCACTGACGTGCTTGTGTTGCATATCCGGTAGCAGACGCTCCGACTCCTTTCATGTCACGCTCTGGCCACCTCACAGCAGAGTGAAGAGTGAAAAGCCGACAGTGCTTTTACTGAATCAAGCGGTTTACTGCAGTGGTGAGTTAAATAGTTTGTGAAACAAACAACAACTCAGTAAGTTACCCATTTCCTAATGCATGCTTTGTTGTATCGTTCATGCTTGACTGACATGTATGCTCATTATCCACCCGTGCTTTTATCGCTGCTGCCACCTTGACCGGACGCATCGATGCACGTCATTACTGATCGACTTATTTCCGTCGGCGCACCACCAAGCCACAAAAAAATGTGGCTGATATATCGTTTATCTGAATTTGTTAAAATAATAATAATAATAATAATAATGTTAATAATAATAAATTCTATTTGAAAGCACCGTTCTCTGCACTCAAGGACACCATACAGCCAGGCATCTACAAAAATATATGGTGCATTAAAAACAGTAAAAACAATACAAGAGACAGGGCAATTGGCATGAGATGGAATATTCATTTTTGAACAGACGTGTTTTGAGTTTTGATTTGAAATGGGGGAATAAATCCAGATTTTATCAGTTCCAGCAATGGGGAGAAGAGCGGCTGAAAGCTCTGCTCTCGATGGTTATGCTCTAATATTGGATTCGACCCCATAAAATCCACATCGGCCCTTCCCTGGACGGATCACCAGTCCATCCACACACACTGACATTCATACTATTGAGCAGTTGAGAGACGCCAGTTCACTACAAAAACACAAGTCTTTGAACTGGGATAAGCACCGAGAGCGCCTCAGAACCCCCCCCCCCCCCCCCCCCCCCCACCCCCCGCCACACATATATGCAAAAAGCATTTAGATTCCCTAATCTTATACCACCATGCAGCCTAAGACTGCAGCTTTATTCAATGATTATCCTTCAGATGAAAAAAAAACATCATTAATGATGAACTGAGGACTAAGCATCAATCAGCAGACATCATAGCATTCACAATATGCTAAAAAAAACTAAAGACTATAACAAGCAGAGATGCAAAGAATAAAAACACAAATCAATGAACACCACAAAGTAAAAACAGCTAGAATAAAGAACATATTTCACCACGATGACCACTCTCTGAAAGAGCAATCCTTTAAGGATTGGCATGAACTCAATTCCACACATTATTACCCCAGCTATCTTTATGAATACGTGGACACACACACACACACACATAATCAAATACAAACTGCAGCCATGTCGTGTGTATGTACACTTTGTATTCCAGGGACAAGTCTCAGTAAAGCACTGAACTGGCAGTGGATCAAAGGGGATTCTGCTTATTAGAACCATTGAGAAAGTGAGCCAATTTAAACAGCAGAGAGAAAAAAGTCAGACAGACAAAAAAAAATACCATTAACTCTTGTCCTTGTTGGACCCCTCCAGAAGAGAAAATAGTGAGCAGAATTTAAAAAGCAAAAGTGAATACGCATGACAAAAAAAAGCTTCTCCTGAGGCTGAGCATCTACCCAGCCACACTGGGATTTATAGTGACAACCTTAGGCTATTAATTTCCCTTTTCCCTTCAGAAAAGGCTGGTCCAGACCCGCCAGTCTCCATGGACGACCCGCTTTATTACTCGGAGCGGAGGGCCCTTATAATGGAACAGAACAGATTCTACAGTTGTCTGTGAGGCGATTCACTGCACTGTGGGGGTGTAATATTTCATGTCTTCATGCCTCCCTTAAAACAGTAAAAAAAAAAAAAAGCGAGCTATGTTATGTCATCCAAGACCTGAAGATATTGATAATCAAAAAGTTACACCTGAGCAGAGATGATTTAAGGAGCACAGTGTTTTCTGGAGCAAAGCTTCCTTTGAGACTTCGTCGGCTGCTAAATGCTGACACGGCACTTTGTCCAGAACAGCACGACCCAGAATTAAAAACCTGCAGCCTGATTTCACATGTCAAACGGGCTGGTTTCCAGGTTCAGATTTATGTCAGCGCGGCGCTCACAGCATCAGGATTTCGGCACATTAAGGCGCTTTGCAGCTCATATCAAACGGCATCTTTAGCTTTTAAGTTTTTTTGGGGTGAATTCCCACTGTGCCAGTGATAATTGGAAGCACCTGCATGATGTAACTTGATGCGTCACTCCTGCAATAAACTGAACCGCATACTGAAATGATTAGCGATGGCTGAGGTCGATGAGGTATTTTCCTGGTGTATTAAGTTAGAATAATATTAAGATAAATGACTGCAGCATTTTTAAAATGTCGCCAGTGTCGGCCAGCCAAACTAATGTTTGCTGCATTTTAACTCAGTCCATCGCCTTCAGTACAGAATATCAATAGTATTGTTACATGAGCTGAATCACATAAATGCTGCTGCAGTGAAAGATAACCGTCACCCAGCTTGAGAAGACTAAGACCGTTATTGGCTGTTGATCTCGACCAAATAAGATCAATATGTAGTTGTTTTTTGTTCAACTGGAGGCTCTTTCAGGACAACTTCAGGGCCAGATATATGAGGAGATAACGTCAAATGACTGCTGCTTGGCTAAATCAAAGCAAGACTGTTTGCAGACATGCGCCTCCGGACAAGTTCATGCACCACTGCCAAAACAAGACAGCTGGACAGCGCTGATCAAACACTGTTGGAGAGGCAACTTAAGACCAAGTCTGTGTAGAAAACCTCTTCAGATGCAGGCAGTCAAACAGTAGTCATTTAAACAGTTGTATTTTTTGAGCAACAACATGATAGGATACTTAGTAAAGCTATTGAAAATACAACAGAGAAACTGACGAACCAGAACTATTAGTCCATTAAATTAATTAGACCAGGTGTGCCAAACATAAGGCCCGTGGGCCAAAACTAGCCTGTAACAGTCTCCAATGTGGCCCGCCAAATGGCAAAGATTTCAACGATTTTTTTTTAACATATTTCTTAACAGCTTGCCTCAGTGTGTTTGTTTGTTGTCAGCATGGAGGGCTTGAATAAAATGCTGAGCCCCGACCAGCACATAAAAGTAGAGTTTGACATGTTGCTGGACAACAGTTAGTTGTTGTTAGTTATTACTTATTTCCAAACAAATAAATTATTTTTTCAAAAATAAAAAGAATGCGGCTCTCAAACAGTGGGGTTCAAGCTTAACAGACTAAGGCCCCGTTTCCATGACAACATTTCAAGTGAAAATCAAGTTTCCTTGTAAAAACAATTTCCACGGAGGTCTGAACTAATTACCGCGGCTTTGGTGCGCAGAAGCAGAAGCAGAGGTTTTTTTTTCCTCGTCAGAGTCAAAAGTTGCATGTGCAGTGGCTCTGAGCACCATTGTCACGTAAACAGACGCCCAAAACACAACGGAAGACTTCCGTTTCCACTGATCAAAACATCCCTGATCAAAAGTAGAACCAATGTTTAAAGCAACATTATCATTAAGTTCACTGGTAATAGATCACAACATACAAACAAAGTCATTAATAAAGTAAATAGCTATCAAATTCAATATACAGTAGAGAATAAATGATGCCTTTATGGTGGGATAGTAGCAGCTCAGATTCATCAGTATTTATTAGCTGTCTCAGATCTGCTTTTATAAAAACAAAAAAATCCAAATATATTCATAAAAACTGTACCAAAGTGTAAATGGACATCACTTATATAACATTTCACTGTGGCAATGGTCTCAAAGAGCTTCGCACTAGCAGTGCATGCACACACTCGCACACTAGTGGCATCGGCTGCAGTGCAAGATGATTGTCCTCTATTGGGGGCAATTTGGGATTCAATATCTTGCCCGCAGTCAGGGCAAGTGTTGGCACCACTTACTTTGCCATTTGAGGACAGTCTGAGCAAACACAATTCACACAATTTCAGTAAATACTGTACAACACCATTCTGTTAACAAATAAAGCATTTGTCAGCCTCTTCATGTGTATCTTAAACCTTTATAATTCATAATAACTTTTGTCTGACAAAGTAGATCATTTAAGGCAGAAGGCTTGTGCTTGAGCATGTGTCTCAAAGTCTTAGGAGTTATTTCCTGTAGTCGACCCACGTCATGTTTTGGAAGTAGGTGGGAAGGAAACTGACTTATTCCACAGCAACAAGTCAAAACACTCTTTAATTTAGTCACAGGACTGCGTTTCCAGGAACCTCCATTGTCTCACGTCGACTGCAAGCCGCGCCTGTTGTGACTCAGCCAACTCCGCCACGCAATACGTCTTTATCCACCTAATTTCCTTCGTGAGCCGTCTATGTTTGATTACCAACATCTTAGGCTTTTGATGAGATTCATCAGCATCACTCCAGAGAAGTCTTTTGCAAAACAAACACGACGACTAAGCACTGATTGCAAACTGATAGGGCAGAGACAGAATTGGGCCAGCTCAAAGGCCGGGACTAAAAAAGCAAGCAGAGAGGAGCATGGCGTCATTCCTCACCGGCTCAGATGTGGTCGGAAACAGAGGCAGTGGGCTGGCCGGCTCGCCTGTGACAGCCTGTCAAACACAGGGAGAAAAACAGCGACTCTTCAGAAGAACCACTCTTCAGATTAAATCGGGCTCTAATTGGAAAACAGCACAGAGCGATAATGGCACAAACGGCTTAAACGTGGGTCGTTAAAAGGCTGATGTTTGCGTGCGGAACAGTGATGAATCCACTTCAAAAGAGCAACACTGACACCCACGCACCGCTATTCGTTCAGTATTAGTCCCATTAAAACATGTTGTTTCAAGATAGCAACACACACAGATAGAGGAAATCACACATGAAACAGATGACTATATTCAGGCATTTTCCTCGTGAGACCAGCAACCAAAATTTCAGCATCTCACCACTGGATAAGACAGCGCGACTCAAACAGACAGGAAAATTATAGCCTCCGCCGAAGCACTCCCCAAGCATCCCGGCGATCCTATTTCTGACCACTACGGATTTGTTTAACAGCTCGAATGCTTCGACTGCTTGTCAATTATAGCACACGGGCAACTATTTCAGGCACGCTGCGCGTAAATCACATCGTGTTTCCCACATTTGGGTGGCATAAAACGAGCATAGCAGAACAGTGTGACTCAGTGTCCACGTGGACACTGGAGGTAGATGGAGCAGACCAGACTGGGATCCGTCCGATGAGCTCACACTAAAACCGCAGGGCCGCGGGCCACCGTCTGCTGTGACAGGCCCCGTCCCAGACTGCCGCTCCATCTGTCTGCTCGCTCCTCCAAAAACCAGAGCCACTGGCTTCTGACGCAAGTCAAGTGCGTCTGTAACCTGCAGCTTTCCACTTGCCCCTGCTCATTGAGCTTCTGGTCAGGCAGGCCCGCCGCCACAAAGACTCGGTGCTCCACTTAACATTTCATTGACTGCTTCTGGTTTAAGACAGTGGACTGGAAGAAGTCAGCATTAGAAAAAAAAAAAGAAGTATTGAATGAAAGGCGTCCTGTCTGTTCAGATTACGTCCCTCCTTCATGATAAAAGCAAAATGAAAAGAGGTTGATTCTTAGCATCCAGTCTGCACAGTAGTAAAAACTTCCATTTAGAAATCAGGACACTGATCATTGTTTGAGCTATTTTTGAAAAACAACCCTGTATTGTTGACTTTTTTTATATATATATATATATAAAAAAAAAAACACCACTAAAGCTCCAGTTACATGAAGTTTTCAAATGAAAACACAAAACATTTTGGGTGTTCATACGTCCTTATCAACACAAAAAAACACAGAAAACACAACTGACTCCCCAGGTGGAACTTTTAAAACAAAAACATGCAACTTTCAACAAACGGCAGGGCTCAGTCTCTATGCAGATGGAGGAAATGCTGCTACAGTGTATCTGCAAAATCCAGCGGTCGTGAACAGTTCTCCTGCACAAGGCGTCCTGAGTAGCATGAGTCTATATTCATGTGTAACAACAGTCCAACTTGGTCGTCTGTTCATACGAATATCCGTATACTCGTGTGTTAATGTTTATAGAGTCTTGAATGTGTGCTTTCATTCCAAAAAACTAACAACAGTGCCACCTCATGGCCTGGCAGGGTAACTAGACTGTTTCCAGCGTTTCGGCTGTTTCCGTGTACACGCAAAACTTTCCGGAAATGAAAACACAAAAATGACGCGCCTTAGTTTCACATCAACCTTTTTTTGCTGGAGGGTTAAATCTACTGTATCACAAATACTAAATCAGATATAGATTTATTGCCAGGTGTAGTTTTCACAATGCAAGGAATTTGTTCTGGTGGGACTGGTGCAAAACGTGAACAGTAAAATCAAATGTGTCATCAGTAAATGCACATGGTAAGATGTTAGGATGAGTTCAGTAATTTATACTGAAGATTTGATGACAGTTTTAATTCATCCATCCTTCTTTTATATGATTTTTTTACAACTTTTACACAACAGGACAACTTTAATTAAACTGATTAATTAAACCTCTTTCCTGTTGTAATCTGACGGCCCGGATATGTAATATGGATTTTTTTAAAAAAAGGGCAAACCAAATGTCAGAGGAAGGCAGGGAAAAGTGGAAAAGGGTTAAATATAAGGTGCATTGGTGGCAATTATTTACTCAGCTTTTCCTTAACTTTAGCCAAGTGCCAAGTCAACACGCCATTACTTTAATTTTCTGTTGTGGTTTCAAAACTTTGAGCTTGTGTGGCGCAAGTAATGAGGCTGGAGACTTTGACAGTTCCCGTCTGTATTTTCACTCTTTCATGTGATAAATACACGTTCTATTCTTTGCAGAACAAAAAGTGCATAACAACGCTTCACCGCTTTTGATTTTGGAGCCAGCACTGATCAGACCTGTAAGAAAACCTTCTTGTCTCCATTCTGATTCATGAATGACTTTTGGGGGGGGAAATGATCGAAGTTCTGAATTGCTGCGAAGGTCAGCGACACATTACAGTGTAAGACACAACTGTTATCTGTTGAAATTCACACTTGTTGGTGAATTAAAGCATCTCCAATGTGACATGTTGGACTGAAGAATCAAAAGACTGCCTGCCTGTAGTCACACAACCGAGGCTTCCACTTCACAACGATGACAACAGAAAGGAGAAAAAGACTAAACTCCCGAGGCAATTTACTATAAATGTTCACTTGGATTTCAAACTGACGTTTGAACATTTGTCTGTGGAGCTCCAACTAAACCAGAGGTTCGCCGTGTATCATGTCAAAGCTTGCTATAATTACACATCTGAACAGCCGCCTGTCTTCCAGGTGGACCGTCTATAATTAATCCTGGAGATTTCAAACTGTAACATTTTGACCTGGATATGTTAGACTAGATCTCAAACTGTTATTGTAAAAACTACATCTCCTAGTTCTCAGTATAAAATGAGTACGGTGGGCAGGTTGGTGAGATATCACCCCCCGAGGATTGATGCAGCCAAGACCGTGAGAATTTCTTTGGGGGTATTCTTAGTGCTGCCTCTCCCATCTTGCCCTCGCTAGATCCCACAAGCCCGCCTCTGTTTCAGGATTTGGCCGTCTATCTTTAATTTTTCGAATCCTCTGCGACCCTGGACTCTGCCAGCTGGATTTCACAACACTTAAATTACATGAAGAATACAGAGCACGCCACTTACCATGTTTATCTGTTGCAGCTCACTATCCAATTGCACCAATTACTGTATGATTTATTCTTCACACATGGATGGAAGCAGCTTATATGTGAACTCTCTGGTTTGGTTGTAGAGCAATTTGGCCGAGTAAAAAGAAAGTTTATACTTATCAGATGTGGTTCAAACTGAACTCAGGCCCCGTTCACCCGACGACATTTTCAAGTGAAGACACAAGACTTTCGGTACATTTTGGTGTCAATGGTGCTTGGAGACACTGAAAATGCAACTTTTTGAAAACACTGTATCCGTCTCAGTGGAAACGAGGGAAAAATGCCACATTATGAAAACTTCCAGGCTTTGAAACAGTGCTACTGCCCATGCATACCACTGCCGTAGTAAACGGTTCTTGTGGATTCAAATGTCTGTTTCCGCTCCATTGTTAATGCTTTTAGCATATTGTTCTCTGCGCTCATGAGTACAAAAACAAACAGCAGCATCCACTAGTGGCTCCACATGAAAACTACATCGTTTTCAGTGTTTCAGTATTTAGTGTAAACGAGTACCATCTTCAAAAGTGAAACTTTTCTGAAACGAGAAAACGATGTGTTGTCGTGGAAACATTATTAGTGTGTGAACGTTGCCATCAACAAGCAACATGAGCAGACTGAGGACTTGTGGTGCGGTTTCCTGCTTAGGAGCAGAGTTCATTACAAAAAAAGAAAAAAGAAAACTTCACACTTGTGCTCTGCTTTGCAGTCACACGGGCATTTTTAATATCAGACGAACAGATGTCCACATATTGAACATCTGCTGTGAAAAAACATCATGCAATGACTTAAATGCATCGTTTATTATTGGCATGGTATTTTTCTGCAGCTATAAACTCACTGAAATGTACACATGTGTCAAAACAAGACCCAACATAAGTCTATTGTGCACACCAGGTACAATATGCTGTGTTGTGTTAAATGTAAATAAAAACAGATTTTGAAAATTTTAAAATCCCATAAGGCCATATTTCATTGCCAATAAAATATGAAAAACATGTCAAATGGTGAAATTATGGTATTTTACCATAGCAGGTTATTCTCTACTTCAAAAATAAACTCTGATTGACTTTGTTTTAAGTCTGAATTTTAGGTCCACACACATCAAATAAGACCAAATGCAGGAATCTGCGATTCAGGGTTTCCTGTTGGTATTTGTGAGTCCGAGATACATATACATATATATTCTCCACATGAATTCCAAGTCGGTAGATATAACACCACACGGATGGCATTTCTTAGCATTTAACACAGCAGGCAGAATTTTAGAGGAAGTCGTGAAAGTTATGTTGAAGAATGTTCTTCATAAAAGCTGTTCAGCATGAGTTTTATGGAGAGTTGCTGGTATGAGGTATAAAACACCAGAGTGACCACAAGGCAAACTGAACTCGAGTGCAAGCCTTAAAATAGCGGTATCAGTAACAGAGGAAGATTGCCGTATTACAACTGAATGTCCTTTTATCTATTTAGTTGTCGTGAATCTGGAAGTGCCATTCAATTTTGGTCAGAGTACATTCACAGAGAGAGATATCATACCTGCCATTCTTCTACTCCTTTCTTTATTGGCTGGTTTTGGAACGATTGTTTTTTCTTTTTTTCATTCATATTCCAAACTGTCTGCATCCAAGTCAAAACCCTCCCATGACCCCTGGCCTCCGTGCATGTCTGAGCCAGCGGGAGGCAGACAGCCATCAAGCTTCACACAGAAAAACTGAAGCAATGGAGATAAAACCCTCTATTTATACCAGGGGTGTCAAACATGTCCTACTCGCATACATACACACGGACGCACGCAGCGGTAACCATTAACTTAGAGGATTTGTCACCTTTAAGCGTACACACAACTTGCATCAATTACTGGAGACTTACTTCCCATTAATAATTGATCATGATGCCAAAAGTGCACCAAGAGTCATGCGAGTGCTCCTCAGCCGCTGCTGCTGGCTGCACACCGCCACCATTGAAGCTTTGCTTTCATACTCATCTGGCCTAATGCATCTGTGTGCATGAGAGAGGGAAAGAGAGTCAACACGGGGTGAGGTCAAAGCAGGTCACACAGGAAATACGTAATTGATGCCTGAGGGCACTCATGAACTCTGGAAGAAACAACAAAGCTGCCAGCCTTCAGGTAGTCTGACTTTACAGCGACCTGTTCATTCTGTCAGAACATTTCTCTTTAAAAAAAAAGTCATGCAAGTGAATCACACATGCAAAACACTAATCTTTAAAGTCACTGCCATCTGGTATCGTGTAGAGAAATGACAGCGACAGAACGTTGTGTACTGTGTGTTATCGCCACTCTATAGATTTTTACAGTGTTGGATAAAAGGCAGCCAGATAATCAATGGTGAATATCATATACACAAAAGAAACAAAGATCAAACACACACTGCAATATCCTAGAAATCCACAACCCTATTAAAATCGCAGTTTATAGGGATTCATATCTCTCATTCATTAAACTGAGCATGTGAAAAAAGCTAATTAGACCATGTTTGGATAAAATAAATTTAAAAAACATGAATACAAACACTATGTTAGGTAGGTGGTTAATTAATAGAAGGCTGTAATTTCTTTGATAAACAATTTCCCAGACCAGATCATGACTGTGATTGCATATAGAAAGATTTATAGCACCTGGATGAATGGTCAGCATGAGAAATAAGATTTAAGCTTTAAGATAACGCGGGTGCAATGATTACTTTTGATATTTCTTCAAAAAGATGTTTTTTGCATTTTTAGTTTTTTTCAAGAAAGGCCTTTTGAAAAAAAAAGTCGTTGTGGAAGACGTCCAATAGCTTTTGGTGGTTTTATGATTGAAACATGCAGAATTTAAGCACAGCGAGCTCCATTTACTTGAAATGCCCCAGCGTTCATAAAACTTTAACTTCTGAAGAACAAACAGACCTATAAATCACATTAGTTTGAATACAGTGCGCATGTGAAACCGCCAAATGGTATTACTTGAACGCTATATCCTAAGTGGTGGTTAAAGGAGGCCGTGTACGCACACAGCGACGAAAACTGCCATTGATTTAGGAGGACATTAGGAGATATCCGGAGTCAAGAGCAGCCAAGCTTTTGAGTAAAGTACTCAAAACTAAAACTAAAGTACTCAGGATTATTAGGGTGTGCTCTGATCACGCAGAAGAGTCGGGGAAGTCCTTGAAACACATTTGCTAACAAGCGTTAGTGTCAGGCCTTCAGGCAGACCTGCGCAGAACAGCAGCCCGACTCCGCCGCAAAGCCAACCATCGGAGAAAAACTGTGGTCAGCTGTGGAAACTGAGGCTGACAGAAGGACCATTGTTCAAAAGTCTGGACTCGACAGCAGAGTGACATATCGTACGTGAAACCAGTTATTATGATTAAGCTGTAGTCTGTTTTGGTAAACTTGAATGTTTAAACTGTGCATTGATTCATCTTGCTTTACCCAACTGAGAGGCGGAGTCAAGAATGAAGCATATATTCTTGAAATTAATTAGAGTAGGGGTGTCAATCATATGACTGGCCAGAAGGTCCAATCCAGCATGCTGGATGACTTTGTAAAGTGGTAATCCAGAACCTGAGCCCTTTAAAACTGATTAATCAACTATTTTTATTTATATATATATATTTTTTTTAGTTTACACTGTGATCACAATAACTTGTCAAAATCTAGAACTGATCTTTAATGTAGACACGTTTTCTACATCTGAGTAGTAATCCTGATCACTTGAACTGACTCACCACATAATACAAACTCAAGGGTGCCCCTGCTGGTCAAATGAATACATTACAGTGAATGTCATAATTTGTTACAGCTGGCAAACTTCATCTCGCGGGCTGGTTTGGACTTACTGGCAGACCAGTTCTGGACAGCAGGCCGTACGTTTGACGCCCCTGGTCTAGAGCTTATTGACGCAGGATTGAGTTCACAAGTGATGGGAAAAAAATCATGGAGGCCTGAAAAATCTGAAGAGAAAATCTATGCACTCAAGGTGCATGCAAGCTCTCCACTGAACTGAACCAGAACTCTTCTTCCTATAATGCGAGAGTACCACTCTGCCATCATCTGGCCTCTTTTACAGAGATTACCAGGAAAACCCAAATATAGATAAAATAGATATTAAGAAATCTAACAATGTTCAATAAAATAAATAATACCGGAATAACTGTGTGTCTTCACTTTTGCTGGAGTTCATGGTGATAATGAAAATCAAATACCCCCTAATATACAATTAGGCATGTCTTCCTGCCACAGAGCCAATTTCACACTCATGGGAAATCCCTAATAACTCAAACAGCCAGCGCAGCAGTCAGAAGGAATTCATAAACCTGCCCTAACAGGCTATTTATTATGATCGCTGATGGTAATGATGTCAAAGGTGTACCTTGTTTTCTGACTAGGATAACGGATGGACAATAATATCCCCCTGGAAAGATAATTAGATGGCATATTACAAGAAGGAAGTGTAAAGCATCACTGCTGTAATTCATCATAACTCTGAGAAAAGTTGGATCTTATTTAGTGCCAATTAAGAGATCCCAAAGCAGAAACTGCTTCAACCCTCCTGTCTAGAATGTCTAAAGGAGAGAAATCTGTGTACTTTAATCCGTGAACTTTCACTTCAGGACATTCACACAGTTCACGCAACTGGATGTGGCAACTATTCTGTCTTCTTCTCTCCAGAGAGGACAACAGAAATGACGGACACTTCACCCAGTGTCCTTCACTTTCACAAAAGGCACTTTCAGTCATTTCACTCCTCTCGTCTGAAGCTCCCATCCTGAAGCTGGAAACTGATTTGCAAGTGAGCCGAGTGTAAGAAGGCCTTTTCAGCATGTGTGCTCAGGGTCCGTCTGATTTGCATGTTAAACAGGACCTCTCAAAATATGTGAATGCGTGTGTCAAGCAGGCCGAGGGCAAGAGCAGGGAGGTCTGCTGTTACCGCCCTCCAGTGGCGTTTAGAGAGAAAAGCAAAGCCAGACGATTGTGGGTCACACAACGAATGCCAAACAGCTCGTGGGCCAGAACTGAAATGCAGGACCGCCTGGTAAGCATCGCACACCGGCCTGCGGCCCCAAAGCTGTGCAGGAATGTGTAACATGTGCTTTTCCCATCACAAAAGACGTAAGAAGTAAAAGTGAGTCTTTTTGCATAAGAATAGCTTCAATATAAAATCAGACAGAGACATTGTGGTTCTGGTTCTCCTCACATGAGACAATCCAATCCTGGAGCTGCATAGAGATACACAGATACCACTTATATAAAGGACCGATACTGGCACTGATTGAGTGCCATTAAGCCTAATAAATACTGAGAAGTCTTTGCGTTGTGTGAGCGCCAACAGTGCACACACCTCCAACTTTTATGAGTATCGAACTCAATATCTGATAATCGGTGCATCCCCAGAGCCGCAGTTAAATCTCACAATAAACGTTAATATCTTAACCTCACCCTCCTTTAATTGGTAGGCTACGACAAATTTTCCCATTTCATTCATTTTCCTGAGTGCATATATATTGCCAGGGAAACAGTGGATGAATGGATGAATCTTCACAATCAGATATTTTCCTACAGTAAGGTTTGTGTAACATATAATGCAGTGAGATTTTCAGAAAGTTTCAGAAGCGGCAAAGGTATTTTAAAACCAAACGTGTCCAGTATCATCCGATGCAACTTTTTACAATCTGCACCACAGTTTGCTTTTTCTCTGGATATCCACCGCTCCGAATGTCCTTGGCAAAAGGCTTGAGCAGCTTTTTAACTGTTTTTACATTTCTATTCTCCTCAACAAAACGCGCGCATGGAGGGTTCGTCTAGATTGAGCATTAAAAGTGAGATTTGTTGTGCTACGTCTGGCTTTGTTTTGTTCTTTCCCTGCATGCCCGGCTGGAGAATCTCATTTCGCTACAACAATGTGGAGCCGGCGCTAGTTACTCAACACATTACGCTGGTTCATTGCCCTCTATCAGAAATGCATCACTTCCTCTCACAGAAGCACTCGCATTAAGATATTTTAGTGGATTCCGATAAAATAAAAATAAAAAAAGACAGCGAGGTATCCGCTTCTTTAGTCTGAAGCCTCAGAAAACATGTGAACACACAAATTCCATTTACTTGGTCGTTGCCTCTGGGTTTGGATTCAAGGTCTCCGTGACACAATCATGCCCAGAAGTTTATTAAAAACCAAATTGTCATTCTTTTTTTCTTTTCAAAGTAGAGTGGCTAGTGGACGGTTTGAAAAAAGCAACTTGACATTCAATGAAGTTTAATTAATTGCTTCTTTTCAAAGGTTAGCTTCGTCTTATTAGGTTGAACGGGATCTGAAATAACATCCAAAAATCAACCACACACGCAGGAATTTTTAAACATGAAACATTAATCAGGATGTACTTTAATTAAGCAGTTAGGCTGAAGTGAAGTTGTTTTTTTTCTTTTGGAATTTTAATGACTTTTTACCTTGATTTTAAGAGGTTAAAATGTTGAAAATTCTCATTTCTCTCTGGAACATCGTGATGTGAGCCGAGACCTGCGGAGCCACACAACTGCCCCTACACAAACAATAAATACTTCAAGTATCCATTGTCTAAATATGAATAACACAGAAGGAAATTAGGGAAACAGTATCACCATCTTAAAATAACAGGATACAGTTAAATATAAACTCAAATCAACCTCAAGAGAACGCATTCAATTTCCCCCAAGGTTTTTTTTTTTTTTCTTACAGGATGTCAACATCAATCTAAATGACATGATCAAATATCACACCGGTGACTCACCTTGATATGAAAAGGTTGCAGGAAGTGTCTCCTTCAGGTTTGAGTGACACGACTCTGCCTCGGAGGTCGGAGGTTAGAGGATGTGCAAGCTCGGGATTTGTTTTTGGCAAAACAATGCCTTCAGCCCGCTGGGTAAATAAACAAGCTCTCATGCGATCTGAAAATTTCTTGTTTACCTTGCTGAATAGTTGCACTGACTCTCTTCCTCATATAATATACTCAACTGGACATTGTTTTTGGTTGCAGCAATGGGTGGTCTCAAGATAAGATTGTCTCCAAGCAAATCAATGTGTGTGACTCTTCATCCAAATAAGAAGTGTAATGTCGGTTTCCCATGTTCTGTACTCGTTTCTGGACAAACCATGAATGTACTTAAATATATAAATGTTCCATTCAAAACCAGATTAAATCACTGGATCACCGGAGTCATCCAACTTCCTTGCTTAAGAACCGAGAACTAAGTGTGGCGTTAATCTGTAATACAGTTATTCATTGACTTCATATTGTTGATTGAACATTATCCTCTCGTCATCATGGACATAAAATATCTGGCAGTATCATCTCATCCCTGCAAAAATGGGTTTTTCATGATGGCCCATCTGCTAGTGAAGCTTCAGTGATTAAAGTCAGACGACAGTATTTTCTCAACATCGATAATCTGCAGAAAAACAATGCTTAACTTTTCTCAAACGAAAAAACAATCAAAATGCTCTTTTTATAACCTTTAATTGTTTATTAAACTGTTGCTAAATACCTGTCTTACAGATGGTTAGATCATGGTTGATCTAACATACTTTTTATTGGAGGGATGTCGGTGTCATCGACACTAATACTTTTTATGAAATATCCTTTCAACGTCTCACGTGTTGTCTGGGTTTCACGGTGAGTAAAATATGAATTTATAAGAATGACATATTATTGCATTCTGTTTTATGTGCAGCATCCTCACCTGTTTAAGAGTAATGACAGTATTTTCAGAGACACTAAAACCTTGTTACTTAGAAGAGAGAGACAGATGTGTGTGAGGTCAGATGTGAAGAGCCCTCGGTTCAAATTATAGGAGATGAAAGGGCTGCACATGTTATTTCTTCATATGTTGAGCTTGTCATCACGAATATAGAAACGTCACTGACAGAAGCAGACGTTCCACAGATTGAATGGAGCAAAATAAAGTCAGCTTGCCGTGTGGCTTCAGATACCACAGCAAGTTCAGCGAACATCACAGCCAATACATTTTACGCCCATATGGGATCGTTTTATCTGTCAGTAAAATGTTAAAACGGCATTTTTATTTCCAGTCTGAATGACAAAGATTTTCCCACAAACTTAAATTTAGAGCAGGTACAGTATTCATTTTGGATGTCGCGTTGTGCACTTTGCTTCAAACACTTGATTGAGCATCCTTGTTTGCTGAAGCATGATGCATCATAACATGAGTGGAAATTGTGGTTTCTTCATATTCATAAACCAAAAGTGGCTCATTTAGGCTAACAACTGATTGAGTGGTATTTTAATCTTTCAGCTGAATCACCAACTACTTTGAACAGTCCCTAGAATTGTAACTACTCTGCAATGCTGTTAATAACAAATTGCTGATGAATTGAGCCAGTCCGACCTGATCCTCTCCGCACATTCATTACATAAGTCTAATGGGTTCCAGGTATATTTGGAAACAAAGCAATGTGCCAGTCACTGCCAGCTTTCTCCATACATTAAAACTTACGGATTATAAATAACAGGTTCAAAACAAAGTATGCCCACACCATCATGCGTCTGAGCCGGAGAGGATCGCGTTTAAAGACTTGAATTGCCACGATGAAGTCTCAATCCAAGACGCACCGGGCCGTGGAGCGACGCACAAAAGGTGCTTTTGATTAGAGCGCTGGCATGAGGCAGCAGTAGCGCTGGACCTGCTTCGCCAATGAGCCTCCCTGATGTACGATTTATCACAGCAGGTTCAAAGCCGGTAACAAATTTGCTCTTTTAGGATCCTTTTTTTTTTTTAGACTTAGACTTTGCTTTATTTATCCCTTGGGATGTTCCAGCAGCTTAATAGAAGAGGAGCAGCACACAGAGGATAACAAAGATGAGTTACAGAAAAAAAAGGTAATTCACCTTAACTTAACTAAATATAGAAATGGCAAAAAGAATTAGACTCCTAGCAAAATAAAGTACAAAATATAGTACAAAAAAATAAGATAATATAAACTCTTAACTCTTAATTAGACTCCTAGCAAAATATAGTACAAAAAATATAAAATAATATAAACTCTTACCCAACCTTGACTTAGCTAGATATAGAAATGGCAAAAAGAGTAAATAAAACTCCTACCTAGTGTGGTGACAAACATTTAGAGCACAACACAGGACAGAAGAAACTACCCCCCCCCCCCCACCCTTGCCTGTGAGTCCTTTAATGCACATAACAGGGTGCTTTACTGCAACCCAAAATTGAGGCAAAACTAAAGCAACTCGCAATGAAGGTCTTTCTGATTATAAATAAATGTGTTGTGATGACTCGTGAAGAAAAGCTGTCAAGGATGATGTTATGGTGACTATCATTTTATGCTTCAGCATGTTTTACGCTTCTGTGACTTACTATGAAAGCGGGTGAACTGAAGAGTGAGATGAGTCACAGTGGGGGGTCTGGCAGAAAGTTTGATGTCAAGGATTACTGGTTTTGGTAAAAACTTAGTAGCGGTTTGTGGATGGCAAGGCTTTCGTCTGCCGCCTCTAATTGGACGGGCACAGTTGAAGAAGTTGTGTTTTCATTGAGATTTCAAAGTGCAGCGTCACAAAAGGACTTAAACAAATCTCAAAGGGATACAAACGAAAAACGTGTTTAGATAGGTGTTAAAGTTTAAGACTAAAGCTCAATCTGCTCTTATTTCAAAGTGTATCCTTGTGCGAAAAACATAAAACGGTGAAAAATAAAATATTGGGAACATGCTGTCGTGTTGGCAGCAGTGGTCGAGGAAATAAATGACACATGTGTAAGCAGAGGTTGCCACAGTAATTGGGAGCTGCCTTTGGTTGTTACCACTCACTCAGAGCAACAAGCGGCTGAATTACAGCACTCGGCATTACATCACACATCATTTGCAGTGTTCGGCATACCTCGAATGTCGCAGACTGTTCTACTTTTTTTTTTTTAATAAATCTTTCCTTATTCACTCCTTGAATTTCCATTACAAAAAGCGAGCCGTTACCAGTAGAGAATTACAGAAAGAGGATTAGACAGATTTCCACAGAAATGATTGATGCCACCCACCGTCACATTCAGTAGTAAAGTATTTGTTCCACAATATTCCATCACTGCTTCTGGTCATTCATAACTGCCAAGTCCAAGTAAGCTGCTGCACAATGAGCCACAAAAACCGTAAACATCAGCATCATTGTATTATATTACAGTGCCCACAGCTGCTGTTGTGTGATGGAGTTTTCTTTTTTGCAGGTTTTTGTGAATCGTTTCAAGGTACACACACACACACACACACGCACATGCACACACCGATGAGCAAAGAGGCCATGTGCAATTATTCATGTTGATGTAGTTAAATGGTTCTTATTTGACATGCATTGGTTCTTATATGAAGCAGGAAGTGCCTGTGATGGACAAATACCAGAGAAACTTCAAAAGCAAGCTCAGGTAATGTATTTTAAAACTGCAATACCTTAAGTATTTCTCAAAGTTACGACTCCTGGGCTTTGTCTCGTCAACTAAGCATGGCATTGAATTTGCCGTCACTTTTTAAGCCGTATTGAATATATAAGCCAATGGTGTCAAACATAAGGTCCGTGGGCCAAACCCAGCCTTCAAGAGGCTCCAATCAAACCAGGAAAACTGTAAATATTGATTTATTTATTTATTTTTTTAAACTAATTTCTTAGAAAGTAGTGGACACAACATCAAACTGAGACCTGAGCTGAAATATCAGCGATGCTGCCATTAAAGATAGCAAACTGCACTGGCCTCAGAGCCGTGCTGTCAAGGTGAGTTTGTAAACACATACATAATGCAACAGCTATAGGAGAAGTTTTAATGGTTATTTCACTGTATTTAGCACCAGAAGGTTTGATTAACATCGGCTTTAGGTTGAGATTATGGTCATTTTCCATAGTAATTGTTTGGTTTTGTGAAAATAGAGAGATTTTCCTCCTGTATACTTTGTGCCACAACAAAATAAACCTTTACATTTTCAAATTCAAAGGTTACTATGGCGCTATTTTACTCAAGATGTATGTGTCCCTGAACGAAAATGTGTAAGACACCCCTGCTATAAACGTTTGAAATCTGAGACGTTATACTTAGACATGACGTGTGCTCACATAGTCCACTATCAGAATCGTTCTTACAGCCACTGGAGCCACCGCTTGTACTTAATGGTCAAAATGGTCTGGGGCAGAGTAATAACTCAGCTACGATCAATATGAATTTTTTAAAAAGGCTTTAAAGTAACAAAGTACGGATAAAAAGCAACGCAGTCCCATCAAAAATGCTACACATACATATTACATAATGTTATAATAATAAGGTCCGTCCACTTCAAAAGGAAGCTCTGGACCGCAGCTGTGAGCTCAGTTATAACCGGCACCGTGGAACTTATAGCGCTGGTTAAGACTGAAATAGAATTGGTTCATAGCTGGAGAAATTGATGTCATTCATTGTCAAAAATGTCATTAACTACAACCATGTGTATTTCTCTTCTGTATTACTGTATAAATCTTGAAATTCCCTGTACAAAAAACAAAACAAAAAACACACACATTTGTTTACCTTCTAACAAATTTCCAACTGTTTATATACTGGAGTGATATTTTGTGTAGTCGTGTAATTAATCCTGTCGGGAAATCAACCTTCAAAATCACTGAAGCGTCAAAGCTTGAAAGTAAAAATCATCGATTGGTCGGATGTAAAAGATTCCCCCAACCGGCACATACAATTGGGAGGTGTCGACAGAGGCTGTAGCTGCGTGGGCCAACAGAGGAGGAAGTCCTGTGAGCTAGAGCAAACAAATCCATTGTTTGAAATCCCGCTCGGCTCTGAAAGAAAACTGCATGATACCATGTGAAAACAGAGCAGATGGCAGCGGTTATTACCACACTTCCACATGCACGGGAAACGTGGCCCGCATGGCAGATAGTCTGACCAGTCATATCCAGAGTTTGTGGTGGTGAAATTTAACAAACACCAGATTAAAGTCGGGGAGCAGGTGAGCCAACGTAGCCTCAATCAGAATGATACCATGAAAACATTATTAATATCCTGCCAGTCTCACACATTCATTCATGATGTCCTTTTTTTTTTTTCCGGTGCACCTCTAACCCGAGCAGACGCGACCCTGACTTGACGGTAAACAACTGCCCATCATTCACACAGCAAGGTCAAAATATAGGCACAGAATGTGAAGCCTGCAGGATATTTGTGGCCGACAGTTGGATATCCGATCTGCATCTCACGAATGCAACAGCTTTGAGTCGAGCAAAAATGGGAAGTCTCGAAATAAGGGAGGCTGCACTGCCACAACATTGGGGGTCGGAGTGACTCGGGGCACATGCTGGTCAGCAGCACGGAGGCCGCGATATCTCACGCAGACAAAGAGCCGAGCTCTCCCTGTTGCTGATTGGCCTGCAGGGCTGTGGTTAGAGAGGCAGAGTGGTAAATGTTGATATAGCAGCACAGCTCCTCCATTGTGAGGTCGTTTATGTATGCGATCTGCCCAGCACCAACGGTCCGGCCCCCTCGCCACCACAGAATGGGAACGTTCATGAAGGCAGGGAACAGTGACTCGCGCTCTGCGGTGACTTTGTGCGGCAGAGAAAAGCCGAGGAAGTAAACACGGTCGGAGGCTGACATGGCTGCTTTTGTTCGCCGGCCACAGAGAATCAGCCAGTGTGTCCCAGAGGGGGAAGAAAAAAAAAAAAAAACTCTTCACAAAGGTTGCAATTGTTATGGGATGAAAATAGTCAGAGATAAAACTAACTTTGATGTCTGTGACTGTATGTTAGTTTCACTGTGTAAACACCGAGGAGGTGATCACGAAGAGGAGGAGCTGAAACCACAAACCTCTTTCTTCGCTGGAACTTTTTTCCGGACTATAAAGACACTTCTTTTTTCACACGCTTTGATCCTACCGGCTTAAACAATGAGGCTAAACTATGGATTGTTACGGGTGAACGAGCTTCATGCCGATAATACACGGGCGATGCGTTCATGTGCATCACGTAACTCCGCCCTGCTTGCACTCCTGGGCTGACCAATCGTCCTCAGAGGAAAATCTCCTCTCCTCAGAATCACAATCAGTAAATGCTATCAATTAAGATAAAACTCAGTGTTTGTGTATTTTTGCAGTACTTCATTGGCCGTCTCTACCTCTACCCCTCTCTCCCCCTCACATCTGTCCGACGACGCACCTATACTGTACATGTACAAATGTTTTTGTTTTTTTCATTTTTAAATTTGGTGGGTAGTATTGGAGGCTGTGATTGGTCAGTAATCACCTTATTTGTGTCACAATCTGCTTCTGACAACATGAGTCAGAAATACCAATTGTGAGTTGCATTTATTTATCTTGTTTGTCCTGAAACATTAGGCCAGAGGGCAGGGGCAGAAATAGAAAACAAGAAAAGCATTTGTGGGATGAGCAGCAGAGCATGTACGAGTCGGTGTGTAATAACACAAAGTAATGCAGTGTGAACGCAGACCACCGTGTTGTCATTGTGGTTGTGTATGCTTGTTTCACACACTGCTTAGTCTCTTGTTAGTTACATGAATAGATAGTTAAACTGGCAATAAGTCGTCTTTCTTCAAACTTCAATCATCAATTGCAGAATAAACCATTTGGCCTTTGCAGGGAAGATATGCCTTTTTTTTTTTTTATGGGCACAACCCACACAGTCATCTCTGCTGCTCATTCCATGAATGCATGGTCCTTTCCACTACAACACCATTAAACAGGAAATTCAACAAGCTTTGCAATCGTATGTGGTTGATTACAACACTTCCTTACTTATCATGCAGTTTGTAGCAGTGTTTTATCAGGAGGCGATGACCCTGTGCCATGAGGGAAGGAGGAATGCGAGGTCCTGCTTTCCTCCCTCCAATGCACCGAAATAGATCGGACATGAGGTGAAAAGAAGCTGCTGTTTTGATAAGTTCCCCTCAGAGTTCTGTGTTGAGATCGAGGTGGAGCATTTCTTTCACTGTGGGTTTAATACTTCTGCTGTGGGAGATATTGAATCCCTAAAGAAACAAGGCAATAAAGTAAATGAGGCATTTTTAGTTATAATCAAACAATAGAAAATGATGAAGACGACACAAGCAACCATTTAAAGCAGGGGAATCAAACTCATTTTAGTTCAGGAGCAACATACGACCCAATTTCACCTCGAGCAGGCCGGACCGGTAAAATAGTGCCAGAAAAACTTTTAAATTGAAAGTTTGAAGTTTTCCCGATGATGAGAATGTCTCTATTTCCCCCAAAATCAAACAAATGTTTAGGAAAATTACTACAAGCTCAACTTAAAGCCAATTATAAATAAAACTTCTGCTGCAAAATACATTGAAAAGTCCAGAAACTGTCTCTTATCGTTGTTACATTATGCATGAATTTACAAACTCACTGGCTTTGAGGCTAGTTTGTTAGTTTTCATGGCAGCATCATGAATACCTCCGCTCGGGTCTCAGTGCTGTGTTGTGTCCGCTACTCTTCAGAAATCAGTTTTTTTCTATTATTAAATCTACCATCTTTGAAATTTCAACCATTTGCGTGGTGGTTTGACGGACCGGATTAGAGTCTCTTGCGGGCTGGTTCTGTCCCTAGGGCCTTATGCTTGGCGCCGATGATATATAGTTTGATCGAACAGATAAACCCTGGCTTTTAATAATACAAAACTAAAAACTTTTTTTTTTTTTTTAAATCACTTTCAGCCAAAACTGGAGCTAAAAATAACAGCTCTTATTGATATTCAAGGGGGGAAAATGCTTCACTTCTCAGGGATGAACTTTAAGGCTCACACAGTATGTGCTTAGAGAAACAGCACAAAGTAAACAGAATGGACAATCGGTGTTGGATGAGGTTATTGTTGAACACAGCAGGCATGTATCAGAGCAGCTTTTCATTCAGCTGTTACCTCTGACTCTTGATTCTTGGCGTTCCTTCTAAGTTACATCATAAACCCATAAGTGTTGCTCCAGAATGTGTCACTTGTACACAGGAAAAAGTTGCCACATGAAAAGAAATGAGCCAATAAGAGAGTTTTTTTTTCCTCCAGAATTCCTCAAGTGTGAGATTACTATTGCAACAGCACATCATCAGTAGGGGAAAACGAACCTGTCACACAATGGTCTAAACCTAGCTCACGTTCCCTAATAAACCATTATTTAAATTATTTGTTCAATCTATTTTCCAAACAGAACATAGCTAGCTGGAACAAACACATATAATCTAACTAAGTAGTGACTTTTCTCAGTGCTCATTGATTAAACTCACAAACAAACATTAACGTATATCTATTGGGAAAAAAATAATATATTATATATATATATATATATATATATATATATATATATATATATATATATATATATATATGAATTTAATACCTGAAGTGGCTAAATTATAAAAATTTGCTTAATTAAGCTTAATTGAAACCAGGTGACGACTTTCCCTGTAGAGAACATGCAAACTTCATAAAGAAATGCCCTCAGCTGGGCTCCAACCACTTTCTCTCTGTGAGGCAAGCACACCACAGCACAGTGCAACCATAAATCACATAAAATAAGATTTAAAACATTTGTGGGACTTGGAAAAAAAAAAAAGGCTGAAACAAGTATTTAAGTTTCATTATAGAATGTGTTGGCATGTGACAAACTTCTGACAGCTTGCCGAAAGAAAAAATAAGTACCCAGTCATGATGAAATATGTTTAAAATTAGACCGTTATGGGGGATTATAACCCCATCAGGAGTTAATAAAAGAGTGGAACCACCGAAGCTTTAAAATTGATTTCCACAGACACACTGTGATAACTTAATATTTCCCAAAAGCAGTTAGAAATACCCTCAGGTCTGTTTGAATGAGAAAGACTGAAGTTTCTCTTGTAGAAATCGTAAAAGAAATTACGCACGGTGGGACTTGGGATTAAGTTTGCCTGGAGCCACAAACGTGTAAACAAAATGTAAACAAGAGTAAACAACATCTTACCTGTTCAACAGTTCCTGCTCAGTTCGGAGCTGAAAACTTCCCGAGAAAGACGCAACTTCAACTTCAACAAGCGCAACTTCAACTTTTTGCGCTTAAAAAAGGAAAAAGGAGAAAAAACAAAATGTTGGTATACTCCGCTTCAGTCCTGCAGGAGGAAAAAAGAAGCTGTCCTGAAGATTAGACACTTCCTATCAACTTTCTGTGTCCGCTCTGAGACGCGAGGATGAATTAGGGGCTGAGTTAGTTTTAGTGGGAGGTGGAGGAGGAATGAAGTTTGAGGAAGGATAATGGCCTGTTACTGACTCCTACAGGCGTGTCCGAGTCTGAGCTTTCTTCTGCTGCAGCCCTGGAAAACCCAACATGTCTCATTTATTAAAAAAAACAAAAAAAACCTCATGGGTCCAAATTTATATCAGTTTGTCAGCTGTTTGTTCCGACTGAATGTAAATAAATCTAATCAAACTTTGTCATTATGAGTCGATGTTAATGTGGACACTGCTGCATTTCATACCTCTTATCTCTTAGTCCAAAATGATGTAAAGTATGTAAAGTAAAACCAGAGTTCTGGCATTGCTGGTACCGATACCATGCCGATACTTCGAACAGCGCTCCAAGTCAAAACATGAAAAAATATAAACACATATAAAAGAAATACAAACACACTTAAAATATAAACACCTTAAAAGAAATATCACCAGACAAAACATTAAAACAAATATTAATAGATTCTGATATAAACACATTTAAAAGAAATTTTAAAAAAAATCTTCACTAGCGAGAGGGAAAAGTATGTTCACGTTCCATATAAAGGAGAATTAAAAATATATATATAAAAAAAATAAATATATATATATATATATATGTACTGTATATAGTGCCAAGAGGATTGTTTATTTTTGAGTTACGTAAAATAAGAACTGATATACAACATAGATGTGTTTCTGGTCTGAGAGTTAACTAAAAGTGTATAGCTCGCTGTTAACTTTCAAAAAGCTGTAAAATGCGTGAGGGAAAGGGAACGTCAGCACAAAAATACTGATGATTAATCATCATTATTCTTGTGCTATATTCTTAAGATATTTGTGGTTTGTTTTTTTTGTTTTTTTTATCTTTTGTTGTTTTTGGTTTGTAAATATTACAACATTATAGAATTTGTATAATAGGCATAAAAAAGTCACTGGTTCCAGCCTATTCCTTTCCTTGCTCATGTAAAGTGAACAGTACTTGGTTGAGATTGTATTTTCTATGTGTGATAATGTGTTATTTATTTATTCATTCATTCATTCATTGTAGCCAACCATCCATAAGAGTAATAAGGACATAATTAGTGTGGTGAGCTTTCATTTTGATGAAGAAAAAACACAATTATCTGATCACTTCAATTAAATAAGTATTCATGTGAGAATTGCTTCAAAACTTGTACTAAGGTTTTGGTATTGATCACATCACTGGTTCAGTCATGCGAATCATAAGACTGTTCCGTCATATTCAACTGAATTAATTGGCAGCAATAAAGAAACTAATGCAGTTGTGAGTGTTCATATGTCCAAATCAGAAGCCTCCACGATGTTTCCTCCTGCTGCCGTGTGTGTAATTAACAGATAAGAGTGAGCAGCAAAGATGGAGCGGGGGAAAAAAACAACCTGTCGGCTCAGCGTCTTCCTTTGGGAATGTTTTACTTGACTGCAACTGAATCAACAAAATGCACATATACACCGTCTTCAACTCTGTTTCTGGTTTGAAGCGTGGTATGAATAGAAGGCGAAACACAAGGGGAATACTCTACGCATCCGTCTATCTGCAGTATAGTTACTGGAAAACTAACTTTTGTGTTGCCTTTAAATGTCCCACTCAATAAAGCCAGATTATTGTTGTTATTGCTATTATAGTGTTGCTGTGACACATTACCTGAGCTGTCAGTCTGACTGGCTCATTCATTAATCTGAGGTAAAGTTACATCAGTCGGTTGGAGGAAGATGCTCGACGATGCGGATGTTAGTGACACTTCAATAAAAGAAGAGAGGAAAACAAACATACAGAGAGGAGCAGACAGCTGTAATCTAATGTTTCTATGGTTTGTAGACAGAAATCAAGACTGTTACAAATGCAGGAATAGGAACAAAAAGGAGCGGTGAAATAAAAAAATAATAAAGAAAATTTAATTTGTGCTGTTTGGTGCAATTGCTGAGAGTGGAGTGCAGAGTGCATAGATGTATACAGATAATGAGAGATTTTATTGCACATGCAGTATGTTTCCCCCCCGCGCTCTGACCGTTCAGTGTCTAAAGAAAGTTGGGTGGTTTTAGCGAACAGCACTCCGTGGCACCGATTAGTTTTGTGACAAGACAAGATTATCTATATGGCACAACAATCGCTTTACGAGGCACACAACAGTGCACAACAAATAAAAGAACACAGATACATTAAGACAAAGCAAATAAGAAAACCGTGAACGGGGAAAAGCCTGAGCAAATAATAATGTTTCAAGGTTTTAAACTTTAAACAATTTTCTAAAACAAAATGACAACCATCTCAACATAAAGCCCATTTTAATGAAACCTTCTGGTGCAAAATATGATGAAATGTCAAGAAAACCTTTAGTCTATGGTTCATGGCAGCATTAGCGATATCTCAGCTCGGGTCTCAGTGTTGTGTCCGCTACTGTTAAGAAATTAGTTTTTTTTTTTAAAATTATGTTTTCTTTGAGATTTTCACAATTTGCTTGGTATTTTGGCCAGATTGGAGCCTCTTATGTTTGACACCTTTGGATTATAAGATGATTCACCTTATTTCTTCTGACTATGAAAGTAAACCTCTTCCTGAGGGGGTTTGGATGGTTCATAATTCTATAAGTATATCTGAGATGTATTTAGATCCATTCAGTGCTTTATAAACAAGTATTAAGATTTTGAAGTCGATACAGACAACACTGTAGAATTTAATTAAAGTTACTTTTTTGAGGATGAGGTGTAATTGCATTTGTATCTACAGTGCATGTCTAATTTCCTTTTTTTTTTTTTTTAATTCAGAGCTCGAAACGATGACAATGTTCCTACAAACCTCACAAAAGTCCATACACAAATAAAATACAAAAAACAGTGTCTCACTCATGTAAACTTATTTGGGTGGTGTCTTTGTTGTGTTCGTAACTATGCTACTCTCTCATCTGTCATGGTAATTGGGAAAACACAATAAACAAGAAGAATTGTTATTACTTAAAAAAAAACAACAACAAAAGAAACACTGTCACTTTTGGGTGATCTTAAAAGCACCATAATCATGGTTAGTTTTCTGTAAAGAACAGAAGAACGTTGCATCTGAGGGTTGGAAACCTAACCTCATCCCTCAAACTAAGTGTCTTTGGATTTGCCTGCTGACATGATTACAGCTCTATTAGCTGAGACGAATTTAAAAGACATGATCATTACGCTGCGCACACGCGTCGGCTGATGGATGGCGTCGATTGAGCAGCGAGCCGACTGCATGTGTTTAAACTTGTAATGACAGCGTAGTTCGAAGCTCTTCTCCCTGCCGATCTTTCAGTGCTTTTAGCATTCAGGAGCAACACTATAATGTTTAATCTTTATTTATTTTCATTGTCCAGCAAATAGATGAAAAGCTCAATGCAGATCATTTGTTGAGGGCATGATTCTTGGGCTGTTTTCAAGTGAAAATGCAAAACTTCTTTGGTGTCTTAAGGGTCTGCACACATGACACTGGTGCTCAGAGCACTTTTTGAGCACGGCTCCCAAGGTGGAACATTTCGAAAAAGCTCCAACTCCGTCCATCCCCCCCACCCCCCCCCCCACCCCCCCCCCCAAAAAAAAAGAAAATTAAAAAAAGGATTTTTAAATACTGCTAAATTCAGTATTACTGGCTTGTTATTATGTGTAGAGAAACTGGGCATTCATTGTTTGCCTTATGCATCACTTTGATACCAAAATTATGCAGGTTTTATCATGAAAAATATCTTTAAATCGAGGTTTTACTCCCAGAATTCTCATCGTACAGCTTATAAACACTCCCAGTCCGAGTTTGCTCAGGCATCCCGGGTCAGACGTGACACCCTAAAGAGTGCGCGCAGGTATGACCGCTAATTTGCATCACAGCAGGAGTCATCATTTGCCTCTAATTTGGCCTCTTGTCTCAGAAGCAGTAATATAAACAGCACTGAAGAGAAGCACAGGTGGAGCATGCTGGGCTAATGACTTGATGGCCAGTACGGGATTTAAGTTGGAACAGAGCCAGACCGGCACTAATTACAGTACCTGCATGCCCAGGGTGATCAGTGAGTCCTGTCATACAGCTCACTCTCCGCAATAACAAAGATGACCATGCGGAGCAAGGCATGCTGGGTGAAAGTACAGGATTCACTTTTGAGAAAAACCAGACGTCAACATGTTTTTCTCTCTACACATCATTTAAGTTTCTAACTAAATATGTGACATTCAACACGGGAATTGCGAAATAATTCATAATACCATGTAGCGTAAGTTCACTGCAAATACACTGTCTAGGTTGTGAAGAGTGTAGTATTACACAATCAGAGAAACTCAGAAAAGCACTTGTGCAATATCATTATCCTTATGTAGCTCATCATTATGATGATTGATGTCAATTAGATGGCAATCGTCTCCCAAATTGTCTGTAATTGCATCACTGCGTGCAGTATCAAATAGAAAATCCTAGAACCAAACGGCGTGTAGTTTATGTCTGCACGCTCAATAACAATGCGAATGTGCACAGCAGTTCGGAAAATATAAGCAAACATCAGAGCAGACGTGGGCAAAGACCTTTGCTTTTTACCTGATTGACTTAATTTAATTATAAACTGTGAATAAAATGAAAATTGAAGAATCCCTGCATGCAATGCAGCTTTGTTTTTTAAATCAGTCAATACAAAGTAGTAGTTTGTGCTCAGAGGTGTTTATTTGGCTGTCTTGGCCATGTTGGATCAACCTGCAAAGCCACAGTGAAAAAGGAAATCATGATGTTATTGAGTTTTTAACCAGATGTGGACATTTAAGTAACTTTTAGCTGAACTGAAGGTAAAGCTTTTGTGTAGAGTTTCAGTCGTGACTGACAATTCGAAAATGCTCCAGAAACTTAGTGATAGAAGTTGAACAATACAATTAAATCACCAGTAGCTGTGTGTTTTAAAAACATCGGACTATTTTTCTTATCGTCTCTCTTCCTGAATCACACAGGCTTCTAGAAACATTCATTAGATTACTAGGACCTCAGACACAGTTAAATTGTCTTCATCTGATCCAATTAGGTGAAGACAATTAAATTGGAGTCAGTTCTGGTCCAATCAGGGTGTGTTTATTGTTGTAGCTGCCGGGCCCTTTGCTCTGACTGGTGGCTCGAGCAGGTGGAAAGTGTTTTTATCAGCTCTGTCAGAACGCAGACGAGAGCGGCGAACTTCGACAAACTGAGCTCAGGCACCGGGGACCTCACAAAAGCTTTACTCACGCCGACTATCCATCTTAATTCTGTTTAAAAGACACAGAGCCGCATTTTAATAGACCGAGCGTTTGATGAGTGAATAATAGGCGTGTGGGTTACAAAGGGGATTAACAGTGTGTGCTTTGAGAGAAGTACTCGTGACCCGATACCCATGCTTGATAATTTTGGGTTTGTGTAAAAAGAAGCGACATACATATGTAAACAAAAAAGGGTATGTGGTGTTTATGGGGAGATTCCTCCACACCACAGCACCTCGTCCTTTCTTCTGTATGTGCTTTATCTGAGGTAGTAGCAAGAAGTAGTACCTTCAGATCCTTTGCAAAATATAACAAAACATGCAAACTCAAGGAATGGAACTGAGTATTTTCATTAAGGCCGTAGTAAATCGTTCTTCTGCACATGCTCATTTGCTGGACAATAAGAACAATGTTTGCGTCCAGAGTGTCATGGCTCCCAGTCCATATTCTCCTGGGACTTCGTGGTTTTATAGTTGACAGTCTCCGTAATAACAATCCAACTTGGTCGTCTGTCCACACGAATGTCTGTGCACTTGCCAAAAGAAGAAAGAGCTTAGATTAGGTGTGTCGAACATATTTTAGTTCAGGGGTTAAATACAACCCGATTTCGTCTTGAGTGCGCCGGACTGGTAAAAAAGTGCACAGAATATATGTGATGAAAATATTTTTATATATTTATTCATTAAAAACTGCTATAATCTCAACATAATGCCAATTTTAATAAAACCTTGTGCTGCAAAATACAATGAAATGTCTTAAAATCTTCTGTACCTGCTGTATTATTCATGTATTTGCGATCTCACCTTGACTTTGAGGCGAGTTTGTTAGCAACAAGATAACGAGCTTTCATTTGAAAATGGTACGTTTTCTTTGAAAAGAAATTTCAATTTGCTTGGCTAAGCCGGATTAGAGCCTCTTGTGGGTCAGTTTTTGACACCTCTGATCAATAGTGTGCTTGCAAAAATAAACTGAAAGGGCACGCTCTCATTTTGTTTAACAAAGCATTGCACTGATCATCTTGGACGACTGTCACAACCCCCAGCTGACACATTCCTCCCTCGCAACAAGAACAGAGTGATCAGCTGCCAACTGCTCACAGCAGGGTGGCATACGAATCAATGGGTCAATAGCCAATCACCACCTTTTGTCACTGAAGTGTCCCACTGTGAGATGGGGACAAAGCCGCAGCTGGGTGCAGGACATTTTTAGGCCTCCACCACGGTACGTGGCAACAAGCCTCCCAGAAGTGCCATTGTCCTAATAAATGATGTCAGGCATGAAAAGAACAAGATGCTTCATACTTCTCAACCAGCGATGCAGATCTCACACAGAGAAGAAGAAAACGTCACTTTTCGGGAAAAAATGCAATGTTATTTTCATCCTTTTTTCTACTCTGTGCTCATATGTCAAAGTGTCTCCCGCTAGGGAGTGACGGCCTCGAGCGCTCCCTGCGTAGTTAAACCTTCACTCTAACTGTTGATTGCTGGGTGGAAGAGGGCTTTGTTTTATGACTGAAAATTGCAACAGGGACCTCGACATGGCAGCTCATATAATATCCTAAATAGCTCTGCTCGTATTGCGTTACGTTCTGCCTTTTCCAGGTTTTAACATCCAGCGGGTTTGTGAACAAGGCCCTTCCGAAGCTCCCAGTGTGGGAAGCTACTTTAAAAGCTATTACAGTGACACACGTCGCACGGCTACACAAATCACTCATCCAGGTCACAAATGAAGCTCGATAGAAGTGAAAACTGAGAACCTCCACACACACCTCTGGGTTTTAAAACATGTGTAGTCGACATTAACCAAACCAATGCTTTCTAATGCATGCAATAAAAGATGAGTTACAGCAGCTGACAGATTAACAGCGAATCGCTCACTTCTAATAGAGAACAAACAGTGTTTCCAAAACGAGCTGTAAATGAGCGTGTATCTCATTCTTTTATTCACAGGAATTGGCAGCCGCGAAGACCAGCTTGAGGGGTCAAGGACATCGATCCCGTTGTGACAAACTGCTGATAAATTCTTCAACTGGTCCGTGATTATGCAAAAAACGAAGGACGAAAAGTTTTTTTAAATTATGCGATGCAGCTGCCTCTGCTCCCTCTGCCATTGACCAACTCCTGTTTGGTTTTCATCACTTTACTGGACCACCTGCTCAGATCCGACATGAGGAAGCCAACCGAGCCGACTAAAGGCAAAAAAATAAAAAATTACTTTGTGACAACCGAGGTGGCTGTATAACTGGAATAACTCCCAGTGTGCAGAAAAGAACCATATAATAATACCTATATGTGGTAGCTTTCTACATTTACTGTACACTGCCTGAATTTTACCAGGGGTTTGTTTGCATGTTCGTCCCAGGCCTAGATTTTCTCAGTTCTAATGTCATCTCATAGGTGAGCCTTTGGCCCCATTTACACGTCAACGCTTTGAAGACAATGTCCATTTACATCGAAATGGTTGGGCCACTGGAGGGTGCTGTTTGTTTCTCTTTGCCGCCCCTTCGCCAAAAATAAATATGAATGAATGGAGCAGCACTAACCTATAAGTACGAATGTGCGTGTGTGTCTCTTGGTTTAAAAGAAATGGTCTGGCTCCATATCCAGGATGCACCCTGCCTTCACCTGTAGTGGGATGAGATTCACTCCAGCATCCTGTGGTAAATGGATTTCACTTGTATAGGAGTTTTCCCACCGCTCGAGCCACAAAAGCACATCCATCCATTCAGACACACACACAAATTGAGGTGCCAGCCATGCACAGCACTCAATCCATCCATTGGGAGCAGTTTGGGGGGGGGGGGGGGGGGGGGGGTTCAGTGTCTTGCTCAAGGGTACTTCAACAGGGGTAGATGGGAAATCGAATCAGCAATTTTCTGATTGCGAGATGACCGCAGCCTACCAATGACCCTAATATGGATAAAATGGATGTACGACTTTCTGAAAAGCCTCACATAGTTAATATCCATAAGGGGCTTGTAAGCTCAAAGTAGCCTGATTGTCCCAGAAAGTTATTTCCAGGCATCAAAACCGCCCACAAAAAACCAACAAGCCACAAATGGCATACAGACATATGAAACACATACTAAAAACCTGAATCCTCTCAGGGATTCCTAGGCCCTAGGATTCAAGGTGCTAAAAGCCATATAAAAGGGAGAAATCTCATCAAGCCAACATGTCTTATCATTGCTGCTGTTCTCTATTGTTTTGTTTGCAGTTATATCTTTTATGAGTACTTTCCTGAAGTTACTAAAATACTGGGCCGTGTGTGAGTGAGATTAGAAAGAGGGAAGTGGCAAGATCTCAAATCACTTTTGAGAAACAACTACACCAAGGGCGTAAATAAGACAGGAATGAGTTCCCAGCCCTCCTGGTGGGATCAACAACAAGAATGTGTTAGGGACAATGGCTTGCTGTATTATTCACGACATAGTGGAGCTGCTTTCTCTTCCGTTCATAATGAATCAGACTTTTGAAACCCGACGTATCGCTGACATTCCAAAATCACAATTCTCAGATGGGAAATGCAACCCTATAACTGTATGGCTGTATTCGTTCCCTTCTTTTATCTTCTTTCAATGCTTCTTGCACAGCCTCCCATCACTGAAGTGGAAGGAAAACTAGTTTTTCTGCACATGCGTGAGCAGATGGACAATAACAACATTGTTTTCCTCCAGAGTGTCATGACTCCCAGACCATATTCTCCTGAGACTTGGTAGTTTTATAGTTTTTATAGGTTTTTAGAATCACAGCAATCACGGTATGTCTAGACAAATGTACTCGCCATTGTTAATGTTTTTAGTGTATTGTTCTAAAAAGTGTGTGTGTGTGTGCGTAGTTTAATTACAAAATCAAACAACAGCGCCAACTCATGGCGTGGCAGGCTAGATACATCGCTTTCAGCATTTCCATGTAGAAAGACATCATTTTCAAAACTTTGCTGTGTTAACAGAAAATGTTGAACTGAGATTGCAGGACATTTACCTGAAATAGGTGAGTTCTATGCTTTCATAGTTTGTAATCAATGAATGATGACAATAAAGCAGAACTATTAAACGAATGGTATGCAGGCCAAAACTGGTCCACCAGTCTTTTCAATAGACATAAATTGAATTAGCAGGTCAACGTTAACTTTATTTTTTCAATAGGAATAAGTGCTTTTAATTTATTAGAGAAGATCACAGTTTTAGGAGTAAACTTAACGACAATTGAAGCACCATTATCAAAGATCACATCTTCCATCTGATTTGCTAAATGAAGCACAAAGTCAACATTTTTAGATATTAGAGGAAATGTATACATTTTATTTTATACATTTTCAGTCAACTTTATGTTCTGGGTTTCATGTGTAAATTCTCCTGAGCAGATTTCCTCTTGGGCCTCTTCCACTGTGAAAAATGTCTCTGAAAACACAACAGGAATCCGATATAAAATCTGATCTCTGTCAGAAGGCATCCACCATAAAATCCAGAGGGTGTCTGACCAGGGAGACTTTTAATGGTGTGAACGCTTGCACATTGTAGTTACAGTGGGAAATGGGACTCTGTGGTGTTTCCAGTGGAGCAGTAATTAGGTTGTCAAGAAAGCGAAAGTCAGAAGAAAAGAAAAAGTGGTGAGCACACAAGAGTTTAGTGCCGCATGTGTGTTATGACATGAAGGCTGCCTTCCCTCCCGACTAATTAGGAGTTATAACACACTGTACTCATGGCAAATCTCATCATCAAACTCAGACGTGTCAACCATAAGACCCGTGGGCCAAAACTGGCCTGCAAGAGGCTCTAGTCCGGCCAAGCCACCAAGGAAATTGTAAACATTTTATAGAAAACTTTGATTTTTATTTTTTAAATATAAGTTTTTTTACAAGTGGTGGACACAACACACCACTGAGACCCGAGATGAGATATCACCATGAAAGCTACCTTGTCGCTATCAAACGAGGCGAGTTGATAAACATAAATAATACAAATACAGCTCTAGTAGACATTTTTTTGGACATTTCACTGTGTTTGGCAGACGGAGTTATCATTAAAACTGGCTTTACGTTGGGATTGTAGTCATTTTTGGGAGTAATTGTTTGCTTTTGCAAAAATATAGATATTCACATCACATATACTAAAGTAAATTTAAAGGTTATCATGGTATCAATGAGTTTGACATCGCTGATCTTTTTTTTTTTAATTCCTGCTCGTCTAGTCATACAGAGAACTGGAAACAACAGGAGAAGTTAAAAACATTGGTAATCAAATACAAATTAACATATGTACTGTATGTGTTTGTTTTCTTTCCATTATACGTCAGCCGCCCAATCTAACAAATGAAACATTTTGAAAAGCCAGAGCAGAAAATGTTCATTCTTAACGCTCATTGAAGTCGTTCAAGCTGCTGGACTGCTGTGACAGGCATGTGGCTCCTCCAGGCCGTGGAGATCAGTGGTAGTCACACAGCTGCTCTCCATTTGTGCCCCGCCAGTCAGAAAATGTCTGAATGCACAGTGGTGCAGCACTGAGGCTCAGTCAGTTTGTCTGAGATCTCCAGATCTGAATTCGACCCAGGAGAAAATAAATATGGTATCCGTGCCATGAAGGCACACAATTATAACCCTGCTCCTAACTAATTGAGCAGATCATAAAAGTAAAGTGCGATAGAACAGTGACTCTGGAACAACTCTGACACCACTGCTGCAAGACATCGCTTTAATTTCAGGATCTCATTTAAGGATGGTTCATCTGTGGGACTTCTGTGGTCAAATCCCAATGTTGCACTTGAACAGGATGACAGAAATGAACACACGCACGCGTACACAAAGCAGATCTCTCAAGATAATCATTCATTTGCTTCTAAGTCTACATTGCTAATTACTATGCAGTCATGGAAAACCAAACACGCAAAACGTCTGTGCAGAAATCAACCCAAGATTTTATGAAGGCTGACGTGTTCAACGTGCTGAACAGCCCTATACACATTGTTTTTGTGTTTTTGTTTCGCATTTACATGGCAAGGGTTTGAAAGCGACGTCCATTTACACGGAAATTCCAGAAACATTAAAAACAATATAGTTTTTTTGTCATGAAACCATGCACACACGTGTGCAGAGAACAAAAGACTACGAGTACAGGGACCTTGGTATGCACAGACGACCGAGTTGGATTGTTACTCTGGGTGACTGTCAACTATAAAACTATCAAGTTCCAGTAGAGTATGGACTGGGAGTCATGACACTCTGGAGGCTGCCATTGTTGTTATTATCCATCTACCAAACACAGCAGTTTCCATGTTGGGTAAACTGGCCCTAAAAACCCCCAAAACGCAACAAAAGTTCTCTATTTTCACTTGAGAACATTTCAGTCGTTCCGCCTGTCCCAGCTTAGGGCCCCGATGACGAGTAGCTCGAGTGTGCAGGATAAGGAACATCTGAAAGCCAGCCATCTGGAATACAAGAATGTACCTTGGCAGCCGTGCTCCACTAATCACCCTCTGTAAACATACAGTAGTGTATATGGAAGCCATAATGAGTCTGTTCGCTGGAGCCGGAGGATGGCAGAGCACATTCTCCTTGTCTCCGATGCAGATGGCATAGCTAGATAATAAGTTGTCAGAGCTTGCCGCGGGGACCAAGCTGTTTAGATTAAGGTCTCACATAGCTATTACGCTCCTGAGACTTTTAAGAGAGGAATACTCGTGTAAGGTAATGATTCAGGTTTTCAGGCTGCAACAAATCATCTGAACTTTTGTCACATCGCATGGCTAGCAATCTTTTCCAATGTTTCTCCACTGTAGAACCCTCCCTGAGTTATGACCTCTCAGTTAATCATCGCAGAGCACAAAGCGACCTATAATAGCATTATAATGGTACATATACATTATCTGGTGCCTGGAAATACACTGCAGTATTCACCTAAAGAGATATTGATTCAGAATGTGGGTGCTCAACTAAAAAGAAATCGGATGAGGGTTAATGGACAGAGCCAAGATGAACAATAAAACTATGATTCAAAAGCTCTAAATCGATTATGGGATAGAGAACAACTCATCCACAGCTAATTCCAGTCACAAAATTTGATCTTCAGCAAGACTACAAAATGAATTTCACTTACACTTGAATGCCATAAATGAACAGTAGTAGAACCGAAAGGCCCCCCCTTTATCTAACTTTAGGGCCTGACTTACTGAAGGTACGATAACCAGCACACACACACACCTGTGTGAAAGCTAAAAGAACAACAACAAAAGCAAACATGCAAAATCCACACAAAAAGAAAGAAAATCATATTAAATGTCTTTTAAATAGTCTCAAAACCTTAAAAACGTGAAATGTTTACTTCCTTACATATGAACTACTCATCTGATACTGTACCTTTGGCCCCACTTCCACTTTGTGTAAAACAGAAGAGCAAACATCAAGAAACCTTCTCAAACGCGGACAAACTCAGGCGAAAGAGCATTTTGCTTGTGTGTGTCAGGGGAAGCATGAAAGTGGTCAGGAGCTCTTGGTACAGTAACTGCAGTCATTCGATGGAGCATCAGCAGGTGGTGTTGAGATGAGCCCTCATAACAGCCGAGCCAATCGTCACCTCTTCCCCCTTTTCATAACGGTTTGCTTCCCGGCCATGACAAACTGTCAGCCTGATAATGGGCTGAGAGCAAAGTCCAGAGGCTTATTTCTCCCACAAGATATCGGCACAAATATACAGAAGCTCAAAATGCGTATGTATTTTGGCAGGCATGGATAATGTCTTTTTTGTCTTTTTTTTTTAGTTGAATGCCAGAGACTTAGATTATCATTGCACAGAATGGTTTTGCTGGAATTAGATGGAATTAAAGAAATTTCAACAATAAATAATCACATTTTAACATGTTTTAAACTGTTTTTTAGAGATATGACCACATACAATTGGCTTCAAGCAAATGTAATATACTATAACTAACGCCTGCATGACCATTTTATTTGTGAAAGCCTTATCTACATCAAAACAGCTCTCGTGTGTGTTTGCTGGGCATCCAGCCAAGATGGAACTGTTCTAGTTTACACCTGAATTGCATTGAAAGAGCCTTTCCTCATCAACATATTGAACTCGCCACCGAAATTTGATCTTCAAGACCTCATTAAACAGTATGGAAATTATATTATATTTGTGCAAATGTATATATTCATTTTAAAAAACATTGTGAAAAAGGCGTACACCAAATTCGAGCAACACATTCAATGTGCATCAGATATCCCTGCATGTATCCAATGCATATGTTGGAGTTAAGCTGTGTTTGCATTACTAATAATCGAATGCAGGAGTAGACCTCATTTGTGGATGAGTCATTGCATGTCTGACACAATTAACCAAAAGTATACAAAGTAAGAAAACCAATATAAAATTACTTATTTTGTAAAAGGATTATAATCCTTTTTAAAATTATTCAACACATATCAATGGAACAATGATGACTCATTGAATAAACACAAGATTAAAAACATACACACCCCATTTCATGGGTGCATGAATGGGTGAATATGGCAAACAGTGTGAACGCCCTGAGACGGTCTGCACTATGTGCTACGTAGGTGAAGTCTATTTCTATCACAGTGTTTTACCACAATCACGTTATTCAGATGAAGTCATTGAGTCAAATTAACCTCTCCTTGAAAACGTACATAAGCTACAGAAATATTTGTCGCTACCTGTACTTACAAGCACTAATCGGTTTGAAATGGTTTCATTTGCCACACCTTGAGCTCAGCACTTTTTTTTTTTTTTTTAAATCCTGATGGATATTGATTTTGAAGTATAGTTGGACTATAAATTCTGAAATTCACAGATAGTTTGTGTAAGTTGTCGTGCATGTTTTAACAGGAAATATTGAAGTGTAACAAATACTGGACATGTGGTTCTCTGCTAATGTTTCTGCTAATCAGTGCAGAAGAGAAAAGTGAGCAATAACATTTGTCTCAGCAAGACACTGTGGTTAATTTACAGTGAACAACTGCACGGGTGCAGCTTCCACCTCAGGACCTAGCAGATGTCAGCTGGATTCGAATGAAGTCGAGGTTTACAGGAAGGAACCAAGACTACATTTTACTCTTTGTTTTGAGATACAAAGCTTATTCACTCATGGGAGAAGTATCTAATCAATCATTCAATCAAATAAATAGGAGACCCTCCCAAAATAATTATGCATTGTTGGGAGTTAAATTGGAGGTGTTTACAGTCCAACTCAGAAATCTTTTGATTTATTATTTCCAAATAGAGAACTGATTCCTGATTGCTCGTCTAAATCAGGTTTATTGGTATTTAACTAAGACGGATTATTAAACTATAGCGAAACAGGTCTCCTCCCACGTGACACGATCAATCACTTGTTTGAGTAAATTGGTTTCATCTGTCAAGCGGACAACAGGCTCCAATCTGGCCACTACCAAGCAAATGGTAAATATTTCAAAGAAAACTGATTTTTAAAAATAAAACTAATTTCTTAAGAGTAGCAGACTAAACATGACACTCCAGCTGAAATATCGGTGATGCTGTCATGAAAACCAGCATACTAGAATTAGCCTCAAAGCAATGCTGTCAAGGTGAGTTTGTGTAAAAAAAAACAAAAAAACGTATGTGATGCAACAGCTATAGCAGAAGTTCTTTTTTTTGACATTTCACTGTATTTGGCACCAGGAGGTTTCTTTAAAATTGGCTTTATGGCGACATTGTGGTAATTCTTATTGGTAATTGTTTTGTTTTTGCAAAAATAAATAGAGATTTTCATCACGTATACTCCCGCAGCACAACAAAAAAAATCTTTAAAAGTTAAATTGAAAGGTTATTATGGCTCCACTTTACTGGTCCGGTCCACTCTAGAAGAAACTAGGCTTTATGTGGCCCATGAACTAAAATGTGTTTGACACCTCTGTGCTAGATTACAGTGATATTTATATGAATGAGAAAACTGTAAGGGTTTCTGCTTGTGTTTTACTAATTTTGTTTAGAGCCTTGGTGGATTCCATAATGCTTTTAGTGGATTGAATGCAGGATGTACAGATCGGATGACACAATGTTTGTTGTACTGTACTTGATACAATGACGATACAGATATCTATCTATCTGTATGCATCCATGTGAAAAATCTATATTGACTGCAGTGTGGTCAATCACATAATTGTGCGTTTAGTATATAAACCTCCAGTTTCCCAAATCCAGCTACGTGGGACAAAACGTCTGAATCACAGAGACGGTAATATTTTCAAAGAACAGAATGAGGTCTCTCCGGGTCCCACTATGATACAGAGAGGGTAATCACACCTGACACACTGAGCCCAAAGTATACTTCCTCTTTTATTAATATCGGCCTACAATGGAGAAAGTTTAATGAGCTTTTGGTGTTTTCTGATTGCCTATTAAATCTGACTCTTTGTCGTTTTGCCCTGCAGCATGCACGTGTGCCTCTTAAAGTGATCTTCTATGTTTTTATCCCATTAATTTGAAATATTACGACGTCCTGGCTGACAGAACCGGGACCTTTGTGAAATGACGGGTCATCACGAATGGACCGCATGCACCCATGACAGCAGGCACTTCAGAGAATCCAATTAAAACTCTCCTTAATCTCATAAATTGGGAGCTGCTTCCTATTGTGGTGGCAGATTGCAGTTTAACAACAGAAAAGGCAACACAACATTAACAAGTATCACAGACTTAAATGTGAAACTGACCAACAAGCTCAATTTTCCCTTTTTGATATAAGGAAACTGTGAATGTGAGAAAAGAAGCGCTTCAGCTTTGACAACATTAGAGACAAATTATTATGGCATTTTGATTATTAAAGTCTTTAAACTCCATTCAAGATGTCTAATTATCTGATCCTCAGGGAGAAGGATTAATGAAGCTGTTTGGCTCCCATCTGTTGTTGACAGTGATGCTGTGTTTTGGTGCGTGTACACAGGTTTGTGTGATAACGGGGGTGATCAGCCTCAGACAGATAGAGGAAAAGCCCCCCCACCCCTTCATCACATGCATGTGGAAACTGTCTACAGTGAAACGGACGCACAAGCCTAAAGAGACAATTTCACACTGGCGATCGGTTAGAACGAGAAGGAAAGCTCCAAAACCTCGACGTGGATTTCGTGAAAACTGTATTTTCATCAATAAATCTCTTTCACTCATTTTATCCAACGTGGAAGAAAATAAAAAGAAACTGCACTTCCTCATTTTAACAGTGCTCTCACACATAATGATGCAGAATGAACTTCTTCAGTTCAGATAGAGATATTAAACTTTAATAGTCTTTTCGGGGACATTGATTTGTAACGAGAGGGCTAATCTATTTAACCCGACCGCCTCGAAGCCACACTGATTGAGCAAAGATTTATTTGATGTCGTATCCAAATAAAGATGTTATCACTTGACTAGCCGACAGTTTTTATTCTGAGGCATTTTATCTGATCCTAATCAGATCTGTTTAGAATCACGGAGACTTTCAAGGTTAAATAACCACCGTTAATCATGATATCTCCTTCCTGCAAAACAAGTGTGACAGGTCGTTTCCCCCTGTGGAATTAAATGTAACAGCAATGTTGTAGTTTATTTAGTCCAAAAACTGCAATGTGCCTTTTTCCTTTTAGAGATAACATTGTTGTCAGATACTCTGGCACGAGCATTGAAAAAAGGACAGTAGTCCATTTTTTTCCTACTATATTACGAATGTCTGAGATGTTTCAGTTGATGTGAATGATGATTTAGGCCTTCATGTTGTATAAACGACCACAATACATCTTCTTAAGAAGCTTCTCCAACATTCATCTATTTCAAGCAGCAAACACACAAACAGGCCAGAGGCAAAGTTATTGTGTGTTCAATCAGTGTCAGGGTATCGATTTTGGGAGAACAGTGCACAGTATATCAAATATAGAGTCTGTATGGAGTTGCAGGTATGGCAGGAGAATAAAACCAATTCGGACAGTTTGATTTAATTGTGCAGAGGATGACAAGGGTCAAGGGGTCAAACAATTAAAAAGAAAGAAAGACGAAACAGCGTTATGTCATACTGGCAAAAAGGAAGAAAAAGTTAGACTCACATTAAACTGTTGTTAGTATTTTACTGAGCAACATTATCTGAGGAGAAGACAAAACAAGAAGAGACAACAAAAGTGCAACGCTTGAAGCAGCACCAGAGGCATTTTACCAGCATACAGTAAAACAAATTGTACGTAATGATGAAGTAAATAGTGTCGGCATGACGGTAAAAGTGATGCCTGGATGAAAATATTCCCCAGTAAAACGCCACCACTGAGATTGCTGAATAATATATGCATGCGAGTATTGCTCGGCAATGGCAAGAAACTATGAAAGAAAGTGCAACTAGCCACAAGAAATCTTCACATCACAGAGGAGGTGAATATCTGCATGGTTGAACTGAGCGGTAAATACTTCTTTTAACTGCCTGAATGAGGCTGGTTTGTCCCTGCTGCACAGCAGGCAGTCGCTACTTTACTTCTAAGCACTTTAAACACTGATTTACACTGTTTACATGCAGGGGCCCTTCTGGTAAAAAAGGAGCCCCCCTGATGTGATGAGTGCAGAAAAGAAGACGACAGTAAATATCGGCCTCGGAGTTGGTGTGGCGTCTTTCCTAACCGGCAGATTGTATCCAGCGGTGCGGGATGACAGGCTGTACCTGTCGGGCTGCGGCTCAACATTTAAAGCACAGGCGGCCCGCGGCTAATGGATGAGGCCCAGATGGCTGAACACTTTGCCTCACTGAAATGTCCTTGACGAGGTAAAAACTAGAAAGAAAGTCTATTATCCTTGTTTCCAAAGGGGAAACAAATAAAGGCAGTGACGCGGGAACAACTGGAGAGATTTGGATGTGATTATTTCACACTTTACTAAATGTGTCCACACAACCAGCTATGTTTAACATTTAATGAGTTCATTCCTTTGTTTGACAGATAATTTATGATATAAATGAGACGATAAGTGAGTGACCAAACTATATCTAATTCAAATTTCAAACTTGAACCTATTATTTTTATGTAAGGAGCTAAATAACTTTCCAGCCAGAAAAAAGACACCCTGCTTTATCATTTACAGATGACTACAACATTTTGGATGACATTTTGAGTGTGCCTTCTGCTGAGTGGCATCCCCGCCATACTGCCACTACTTAATAAGTTCAGACAGCTCAATCATTGTGTGTATGGTCGTGCCTGAAAGAGAGAGAGAGAGAGAGAGAGAGAGAGAGAGAGAGAGAGAGAGAGAGAGAGAGAGAGAGAGAGAACCTGTAATAGTGAAAAGGTATCAATAAAGAAATGAACTACATCCTAAGATGGAAGTTTTTGCACCTCACCTATTTCAAAGGCAGGCACACTAAATGATACCTGATGTGAATGTTCTTCATGTTTTGGCCTGCATTGAATCTTTATAGAAACCGATATAATACCTGGGAACCTGTTGTTTATATAATTTAGAAGTGATATTCCTTTCACTCTTGTTGACCTTGCTGACTCCCCCCCTGCAGATGTGGGGTGACCTTTGAACCCAAATACCTCCCTGTAGGGACTGGAGGCAACCACCCAGTCAGGTCCCAATAAGAATTATGTGGCATCGTGCACACTGAGCTTGAGCAGTCTACTGGTGGGGTAAACTCAAACTCTGGCCCTTTTCCAAAAGGAGCCAACAATGGCAATCCAACAGTGAGCATGAAAATGAAAATATATGGCAATGGCAAAGATAAACCTAAGAAGTGCTTACTCATGGGTATATAATAAAACAAATCCATGCATAACCAATGTTAATGTTAATCATAAAGCACACACCCAGCCCCATCGCCCATTCTCGCACACACGTTTCACCTTTTGGTCAGATCAAGCAGCCATGTTGGCAGAAAAAAACCCCAAAAACACCATCAACAGAAAAAAACATTATGTTTGCTATACAACATAACAACCGTGAAACAGCTCCACAACAGAAATGGCAGAAGACTGCCATTGTGAGGTCTTGGTAAAAGGTCCCATAATTGAATGCCATACGTGAGAATCTTGAAACCCCATTAATGCATTTGTCCACGCTTGAGTCAAAACTATCATCATATATGTTTTTGGTTTCATTACAAAAACAAACAACAGCAACACGAAACTACATCGTTCTCAGCATTTCAGCCATTTCTGTGTAAATGGACTCTGCAAAAACGATGTATTTCCACTGGAAACGTGTAAACGGGGCCTTAATTTTTCTGTGCATGTAAACAAATATCAACGTTTGTGTTCTGACTCTGAAAAATTAAAGGAAACCAACAAGGTACTTGGAGGGCAGAAATGTAAAGATGATAAAAGCAGGAAACATGATAAAAAGTTTATATATATATATATGTGTGTGTGTGTGTATTTTATTTATGTATTTATATTAAAAAAAAGTTTTTCTTTGTACACTCTCAAAGCCATTTTGGATTCACCTGTAGAGTATATGTAACGATGAAAACATTACAGGCATTGAAATTCCTCATAACATTCCCGTCCTTCACCTCGCCGCCGTGAACCGAAGGAGGAAAAGAGCAGGTGAACTCAGCATCACCTCACTAATGACTTCTGTGATCAAAGCTGTCTTTCAATACTCAACACATGGCAAATAAAAAAAGGGGGAGGAATGTTCCTTTATGAGGAAAACTTGACCCTATTACTCTGTGCTGTGTGTGTGTGTGTGTGTGTGTGTGTGTGTGTGTGTGTGTGTGTGTGTGTGTGTGTGTGTGTGTGTGTGTGTGTGTGTGTGTGTGTGTGTGTGTGTGTGTGTGTGTGTGTGTGTGTGTGTGTGTGTGTGTGTGTGTAGCAGAGAAAGCTGGACTCCCACCCCTGTGTGGGCAGTAACTGCTGGCGAGCCTGGAGGTCTGACAGTCTGCGCTGACAGGACTACAACTTTACAAAATCTCTCATAACAAAGACAAAGACTTTTGTCTTCTTCCCAGGATCTCTGTTTGCTGTACCGCCTCCCCGTCACTGGGCTATCTTCCCGAGGCCTTCGAGGAGCCCTTCATCCCCTGCACTGGTAATCAGCTACTGTGTCAAAGCTTCCCGTCCCGAGCGGCGTCCTGTTCTGTCTGTGTTTGCCTTTTCTTTTACGGTGCCCTCCGAGGGCTCTAACCAGAGAGAGAAATCTGTTCCCTCTCAGTCGTAATGCTGCCAGACAGTCCCAGCGTTCAAATTTCCTGACATGAATCCTGATGACTGCTGCATGCGGATACTTTCCAGGCTGCAGGAACAAAAATAACACCCTGACAGCACTGCATATTTCCAGAAACCACCCCCATTTTCTTTTGTCTTTTTGGAACTTGACTTAAGAAAAATACCACCTGCGGGTGTTGGAGGAAGATGGCGAGGTTAAATCACCTCAGTTTCAGTTTACCTGTGTAACAGCAAAGGATATAGGAGGCAAGATGGCTACTTGAAGACTGGAATTCTTTCCTTGATCCACAGCAGAGACACCAAGAGTGACACACGCAGAATCTCAATGATCAGCCAGACGTCATCCAAAAGGGTTTCTGTAAAAAAATAAACAATCAACGCACAGGAGAAATGATGTAAATAAACCAAAAACCAAACTGCAGTGTTAGTTATATGATTGATGCTACCCACTAACTACAGGGGGTAAATATAGCACAGCCTGAGCTCTAGGCGGTCAGTTGGGTAAAGCAAGATATCTCACAATAGCAACGTTGTGGGTTTAATGCTGAAGCGTTGAAATAGTGCCAAATAATGGAAATACATGAATAAAGTAATGACAAATGCTAATTCTTTCCTTTGGTTTATCGCCACTAAACTTAAAAATAAAATCATTCATTCATTATGTTCGTAGAAACAAAGAACAGATGATTTATTAAAAGAAAAGAATAACAAAGACGAGTCCCTCCCTCCATCCGTGGCTTTGACCACCTGAAGACTAAAATCGACTGGACAGCAGAGCGATTTAATGCACGATAAATGAGTTAACTCCAACAAAAAACTTGAGAAATATTCCAGAAGCCATAATTAAGCGCATATCCTTTTCTTCCCCTACTGCCATTTACTGCAGAATACTGTTTCACATCATTTTAATGAAGTGGTGCAGGCTACGGTGAGATCAAGGCTGCTCCGAGTGCAGAAATAGAGCTAAAGAAAAGCAAAAATAATCATACTTAGTGTCAGTGACATATCTGTTAAAAGTACAAGCAAAGAGTACTTAATAAGGGCCGAACAAAAGCCCAGGACTGGTAGAAAATTAAACACTGTTCATGTTGACATGTCAGAGGCTGCTGAGGGAATAAGGTGCCTGTTTGTATCCATAGACACTGTGTGCATCCTGGTGTACGTTTAAATTTTGGTTTTGCTGTAGTATCAGAGTGACCTACAGCATAAAATCAACACTGAATTTTAACCCTCTATATAGCATTTGGAAACTGGAAACTGGAAGACTGGAAGACTTTACCTGGCGATTATCTTTATAGTAAAAGAATGGAGGACCAATGTCAGTACAATTTATTCTCTAAAACAATAAATAAAACAAATCAGTGTCAATCCATCAAATACCTGTGAAACTCTTTCAGACTATACCAAGACTGTAACCTCTGGAGTCTGCCGCTAACACGATCAAAGATATTGAATTCTTTCCCGGGACTCAGCTGAAGCCCAAAATGACCGAGTTCAATGACATTTGGACTTATTGGTAAAGGAAGTTATCAGACACATCGGGCATTGTGGCAATAAAAAAATCTGGAAGGGTTAAAAAAGGAATAGAAAAAAAAATCTGCCTGCCAAGCCAAAGCTGTAGGGAAAGGACGAAGGACAGATGAGATTCAGGCCTCGGTTTCGCAGCAATGTTTTGAGAGAAAATGTTTCACGCATTTTCCAAAAAGTTGCCTTTTCGGTGGCTCCGATCACCGCTGTCGTGTAAACCAAAACGCAACAAAAGTTTTCATTTGAAAATGTCGTGTAAACAGGGCCTCGGAAAAGATTGTAAGACTTAATAATGTGTAGAAATCTTATAATCTAGTCCTCAGACAATAGTTGTGGGGGGGGGATGGGCAGCTGGCGAAACCCCTCTCACCACAATAACACCAGCATCTCTGGTAAAGACACATTAAAGACAAGCACAATCAGAAACAAAACAAAACAGTTCTGGGCATAATAAATGTCATAGTGCATTTTACTGTCAGCGCTGTCAGGTGGGATAGCACAAGGACTTATGAGATGGTTTTTCATGGGTATTTTTCTGTGGTTGCTTCTGTAGTTTTTGTGTTTCTGTTATTGGTCTCTGGTAACCCTGCTATATGTTCATTACCCGGGTTAGAGCAGGTTATGTTACAGTCATAACACCATGAGTGAGACGTGTGTGACAGCTGATGACACTCATCCGTGTTAATTAAAGAGGTTGAATGATTTGTTATCAAAGTTCTAAGTTCTTTAGGAAAGCCTCAGGCATCCACTTATCGCACGCGATGCCGGCACTACAGTACATTAATATACACACCTCACACTTAATTGCAGAATATGGAACACACTCGATTTCTATCAAGGCAAACCCACTAAATGGATGATGTGTTCTGTCCTGCACGTCTTCCGGATGAAACCCTCAATCAAGTGTGCACACATTTTTAGTTGGCCACACCTTTAGTAGATATTAAAATGAATTCTAAACCTGACTTTAACCTTAAATACCACAACTCAATCTATACGGATATGTAAAACATATGAGGCCCCACATTTTTGTACACAACAATGATATGATGTATGGGTGGAACCCCACAAAAAGAGAACAACTAGGAACACACACATACACATTTTGATTTCATGCCCTTGAGGGATGTTGACTTACATTAATTTCCTACAAATTTAATTACGTTTCCATTCATTTTTTGACAGCTGTGTCCTAAATACACTGAGTTTAATGGTCAATATGCGATGGACCACATAGTTAATATGCCATTTTTATATGTTAGAGCTGATCCTGCTGCTCGTCAGTATAGTGTGTAAAAAAAATAAAAAAATAAAAAATTGGAGACAGGGTTTCTTTTCCACGGTCAATGCTTTTTAGGTTTATCCTCCTGCTCCCCAATAAAGACACTTCAGCTGCTTTAAAAGTGCTGCTCTCCCCACAGGCTACATGTGAAAAGTGATGGAATACATTTAGAGATCATAGTGCTTCAGATAAAGACGCGGCTCGGAGATGTCTGCAGCACTTTACTGCATGGATACATCTGCCATCGATTCATTTCTTCTTTTTTTAAAACTGCAATTGAAATTCTTTCCACACACTTAAAGCAACTTTTTTTTTCTCTTGCTACCTCATCCTTTTAAACAGTTGAGCTGCTTCCAGTGAAGTGAATAAAAACTCAGACTTTTCCATGTTTGTAGCTTTAAAATGACGATGCAGATATTTCTTTATGTGACTCGGAGATCATGGAACTACAGGGAAATTGTAATAAACATTAAATTACTGCGTGGATAATAGTGTTTGTAACGACTTTAAGTAAGTTGAAACGTAACCTGTCAACTACATGACCTGCATTCATGACAAAGAAGAACAATGCACTTGAACCCTTTTATACTGCACTCATTGACATGCTTGTGCGGCAGATTCATTCTAGAATCAGTAACAAGAACAGGCATTCAGCCTTTGGTAGCCAGAATCTACCCAGGGGGGTTTATGAGTGGAGGCAGAAAGAGGCCGGGAGAAATATCAATGGCCAGCGGGGAGCAGAAAGATGAGAGGTGGAAAAAAAAAAATGCCAACGGACTAGCTGGAAGCAGGGAGACAAAAGGGGAGACAGGGAGAGGCTGTAGAGATGCTTGGCATTGCGGTTTCCTGTCTGCAGTTGCCTTTGCAGTGACCCACTGGAGCCCTGACCGCTATATTTATCAAGCAGCTGTATGATGCTGGAGTTCACAGAAAATGAAGCCGTTCCAATTGACGCAACTCCAAACACTATGGCCTAAACACAGCCAGACAGAGTGGCTTCAGATGGTTTTTATCTGAAAACCAACTGCCCTGCACATCAATGAGGAAGAGGAATATCCGGATTGTCAAAAGATTTATTCAAAGTTAATCTGTAGAATCATCTGTGTTGTGAGACACAATTACAATCCCCACCATAATACACTCATTTATATGGACTAGAGGAGTAAAAAAAAAAAAAGCCTCCATGAATGAACTAATTTTATATATAGCACTGTTTCCCCCAGATGTTATTCTGGAGAAGTCATTATAAAACGGTAAGTTTCAATTTGGCTGCAGCCAGCTCTCGACTGCAGCCCTAATCGATGCAATGAACGGCTCTTTGCGAGAGGCTACATTCATAACACACTCCGTATGGATGGCGGGGTTGCACAACGTAATGCTACATTTCTTTATTTCATTCTTTCATTCGGACTGAACTGCTTTCCATTAGACCTGAAAATCAATTTTAATGCTTTAGGATTCAGAAGGTGTAAAGGTTTGGGATTACTAATTTCAACCTGCGTTTTCAAACAAATTCTCACAAGGGTCCCAACAAGCTCATCAAATTAACTTTCAAAGTATTAAAATAACTAATTTACGAGGGATGCAACGATACCACTTCATATTGAGTACAAATAAGGCTGAATGGCATTGAATAAATACTTGTATCAGTGGCTAAATGTTAGTACTTGTACTGGTACTCTTTCTTTATCTTTAACAAGTAGTATGGGTGCCACTCAACTTTAACAAATCTATATAAATCTGCTGACTGCAATATGTTTGATATCTTCCTCCTAGAACACCAACCAACTCCATGATGTCACATTTAACTTTGTGCTCCATAAAATTACTCAGTGGTGAAATCAAGCAAAAAAAAAGAAGAAGAAGAAGAAGAAGAAAAAAGCACAGATATTTCCAGCAAATCGTTCTCATGAAACGAGATCTAAAGAACTCTCAATCCTCATGTCTGTGTGTGGTGTTGTTCATGGGATTTGCCTCAGCTGATCACCCAAATATTGCCCAGCAAGCACAATGAATCTGCATGAACATTCAGTTGAGCAACTTTATGCAGGATCACAGTAAATCTGGTCTTATATTTAGACCCCAGAACTGAACAGACAGCAGCCGTGGCCTGGACTAGTTGTGATAAAACGTGGCCAGATCTGGCTCCTCAACCGAGAATGTTAAGAACGCTATGGGATCGATGTCTATTAGCTGCAGAATTTGAAATCTGCAGTGGGTTTTGAGTCCCAAGTTTTAAATCCCCACTTCATGAGCCATCTGGAAAGAAAACGTGGCTGATCTCATTCTCCGACGCTTGAAGTTTTACGAAAATGTCCTCCGCCGCTTTTCGTTTCCTCTGCACCAATTCGACAACGCTTCAGATAACTTTCGCGCGGGCCGCGGCGAGGCAGCCGGCCAACGCACAGGAAATGAAAACAGCCCATAAACCAGCAGCTCCGCCTCATTTGTTCTGCTGCTCACTGCAAATGTGTGAAACGCCTCACATGCGCAAAGGACGCAATTTACCCCTTGTGATATTAATAATGTGAAGCTGGAGGTCTGTGCGTGAACGTCGGGCATGTTTTAGACGGGGAGTGTAATCTAACGAATCGGAAATTGGATAAAACGTACAGCCAGAGGAAGTGACGCATGGCGCCATATTTAACAAAGTGAATGGGGCGAGAGAACTGGGCCGCTAATTTAGTGTTTTATCTCATGATCCAGACAGAGAGAAGACAGTGCGAATAAACAACAAATGCAGAGTGGGGAGGAGGGGGGGGGGGGGGGGGGGGGGGGGGGGGCGATGACGATGACAGTGGAAACAGAGAGGAGGATGAAGGACAGATTTCATAACTATGCGTTTCCACTTGGCTACCAGGTGGTGCTGAAGGGAAGCGGCACGGATTGAAGATGGATCTCGTGGCGGCTGTGAGGGAAACTGAGGAAACTCCTAAACACAACACCGGTTTTCTATTTTCACTCGATAGTGTTGTTGTGTAAACAGGGTTTCAAATTATCAAACGTAGGCCAAATACATCCAGTAAGTCGTATTCATTCTCTTTTGTTGCAGATAAGTCACATTTTAATATAGCGTTGTAAATCGGTCAGTCTTTAACAGAAATCTGCTGACACATCAAATCTTATTCAGGGATTATTCTGAGCTAATAATACTGCAAAGTGAATGAATGGAGATTTGAAAAGTTCCTAATTTCCAGTTTTTAAATTTGATAAATGCAACACAGATACAGGTTTGGAAAACAGGTACACAAGAACGTTTTTCTTTTTTGTTTCTGAGCTGGGGTGTTTTAAAGTTAGTTTTCCTAATCCAATCAAATGTATTTGGTGAACACTTGGAGAAACAATTGGCGGTGTCGGTCATAAAGGATGTAGACTCCTGACCTCATCCTTCGGACTACGGGAGAAAATAAAACCTTGAGCTCCACAGAGTGAACATGCAAACTTCACACACTGATGCTCCCAAGCTTTCTGACAGTGAGGCGAATTCTTAGTAAAAGAAATATTAATGTTTTCAAGAATTTCCCTCTGGGATTAAAAAAAAAAAAAAAAAAAAAGGATTATTCCTATTTTATTACAGAAAAAGTGATTACTGCAGCTTTAAAATGTGTTTCCATATCTCATATACTGATGTGTTTTATATGCCGTCGTAAAAACCCTGATGGAGCCGTGTTGAAAAACGTGTTTGTGTTTTATTGTGGTTCGTTAAAGCATGACGCCGCTTGCTGTTTTTTGTGGCTGGAGCATGTGACACTTTGACAGGTTACTGGATTGCGTTTGTGGGCAGCAGACTGTGTGCTCGCACCGAAACGGAGAACATCTCATCTGAACAGCCTTTCTTCTGTTTGCCTCCTTCCCGACATCCCAGTGCCTTTGAGTAAACAGCTTAGCACACTTCTCCAATCAAACACAGAGAACCGATGCAGTGGACTAAAAATGTGTCAATCGGCTTGATTCACGTGGCAAGTATGTGATCAAGAGAAAAAGCAGTTTATCATAAAATCCAACTAGAAAATCAGGTTGTGCAGAAAATGTGTATGTTTGGACAGGAAATTGATGGGACAGTCTGATGGGACAGACTGGTCCAGCAGGATGCGATCTGCTGTTCATGGTGCTGGGGATGACTAATGTCTTTTTTGTGACTTATAGATGCAAGTATGTTCACTCAAACATTTATGTGATTGTACCTATAAATACAAGATGCAGTATTTGATGCATTAGCATATTTATACAAATGACTACAGAGTCAAACTGAAAAACATTTGATGCCAAAAAAAAAGACTAATGAATGTATTCATGCAGCTTTGTGTTATCTTGTAAATATGCTATTCGAAAGCTGTTCAGTGCAACAAAATCCAATAATTGAACTGAATAAGATGAATATTGTGATGTGTGATGTTGTGATGTGGAAACGAGGAGTAAGAGCTTCTGTCAACAGACTGAATCTGTCCTCTCTCGCCCATGAGGAGGAGAGTAGACCATGCTGTAAAAGCCTGTCTGATAGATGTAGGAAGCATTAAAGTTCACTCGATACCGGCGTAAATTTCTCCCAACCTCTCCCTATTCCAATAAGAAGCCCTTTCAAAGGGTCGTTCTGTTAATGTCACTAAGTCCCAGACAATGAAGACTAATGTTTAAGACCCGCTGGAGTCCTGAGATGAAGAGTGTGTCATGTTGTTCATTGCTAATGTGTCTGCTGCACCGGTTTGCCAGGAAATCAATCTCACCGTGGTCGCATGGAGCCAGAATTGTCGACCGGGGCCTCGATAGCAGTCTTGGAAATATATTACACAGCTGGTGGTGAATATGAATGATAAGCTTGGATGATCAAAATGCAAAGCACATCTGAAGATGATCAAGATGAACGGTGAGCAAAAGTGGTAACATCTTTTCTTTTGGCTTGAACACGGGCAAAGATAATCCTGACTCGTATATCATAAGACAGTTTTGTCCATTCAGGTGTATATCTTTAATCCTGATTGGACCATCATCTCAGCTATGGTACAAAAAAAGTTTTCCTCCCGGTAAAGTTTGTAATTCAAAAAAATGTCTGAAAACCTGCTAACCCCCCCCCCCCCCCCCCCCCCCCATACATTGTTATTTTTGAGGGTTTTTTGTCCACACGAATTTCTTAAACAACCTCATCTATCCTCAAAAAATGTAAATCATTTAATAATTTGGGGATTTTAACAGTTCAAATGCAATATTTGATGTCACTATTGTTATTTATTGGAAAAAAAAATAAAACAAAACACGCTTAAAAAGCAGAGGAATAATTTTTGGGATTACATTTTTTTAACAATAAAATGAGTGTTTGTGTGCGTACATGTGTCCCCATTGAATATTTGGCAGTTTTTAATGAAAACAAGTAACGTCCTTGCTGCTGGAGCCACCGTCTTCTCGCTTTTTTCTGCATACTTCAGAAAAGGAATGCTTATTACTTTACTTTATTTATATATCGACAACATACAATGCATGAGAAACAAAATAAAATCTCAAACGTGCTTATTAATGGTGATCAGATATATCTTATACTAGTTTTTACCTGCTTCCTAATTCTAATTCTAAAATCAACAAAGCGCTGGTGCCGACTGTCAGTGAAAAGCAGACGGAAAAATCTGTTTGCAGTTGACCAACCAAATGTGCTTTTGGAGACAGATTACACATGATGCAATGGAAAATAAATGGAGGAAAAAAACAACAACGAGACAATGTAAAGCGTCTTGTGTAATTACCTGCCAGGGAAGATAACGGACGTAACAGCAGTTTTTTGTCAGATCTATTTACCACGCGTCAGAAATACATCAAACACAGCACAACTTTAACAATCGAGTCTGTGAACGTTCACGTGAAGTCATTGCGGGAACTGCAGAGGAAGCAATTAGAAGAAATGATAGCAAGCAAGACATGCCTCCTCTCATCAAATGCTTGGTTATCTTTCTTTTTTAACGACGTGCCCTTTGTAATCTCCATCCCTCTTTTGATTCGTATTGTCACCACTGTCTCACACCTTCCAACTAATTCTCCTTACCTTTCGTGCGAGCTCTGCTATATTTCCCCATCACTTTGTCTTGTGCTCAGCCCCTCTCCCACCTACCGCCATCCTAACCCCCCTTTAGTTCTCCTGCTCCTCTCAAACTTAATGGAGCACATAACAGGTTTACTAAAAATAGAAATGCTGCAAAAACCCATTCATTTTTTTTTCTCCCTCCTCCCTTTCTTTCTCTCTTTTTTCCATTTCTCGTGTTCCTATTTTTCTTCCTCCTTTCCGTAGCTCCCTCAGGAGGGAAATGAGTAACGGGGAGAGGTCTTGTCAGCTCATTTATCAGCTGGCAGCCCGTGTGCATCTCTCTATGCTATCAGGGCTGAGCGGCTGAGGCTGTGGGACCGAAGGCCCGGGAGCAGGCCCCCGGCTGTTTGTCCGTCAAGGTTCTTGCTGTATGGCCTCAGAGGCTGGGAAACTGTGGAAATGAATGAACGTTCAGTGTTTATTGGAGTGCCCAAGTGGGGGGGGGGGGGGCTTTGGGGGTGGTGGACATCAGCCTCTGGTCAGGCAAGCCACACTAAATCTCCAGGCTAAGCGCTGGCAGGCACTGTGCTAAGAGAATACATCATGAGGTGAGAATAGATGAGAGAAAACCTAAGGCAGGTACACGAGTAAGGAGAGCATAAAATTCACGCAAGCCTTTGAGAAGAAGATGAATAAATTTGGCCCCCGCGAACAAAGTTATAAAGCATAACGATATTTCACTGCAACTCCCAACTTGGACTTGGTTGTTAAAATCTAAGGATGAAGCTTTGCTGACACAGAAACAAATCAGGGCAATTCATGCATAGATTACATAAACCTCCAGGTGAGTCAGATTTAAGGATGACATAAAACTGTTCTTGTCAAGGTTTGTGAAGAACGCTTGATAAAGTGTTAGTGTAACATAGCACAACATTTGCTATCAGCACACTAGTAACTCACTATTATGAAATTAAGGCCATTTTTTGCATTTTTGTTTTAGAAAACATTTACGTTTACACAGCAATGTTTTGAAAACGATATTAATTTACACAAAGATGACAGAAACGCTGAGAATGATGTCGTTTTCATGTTGGGTCACCAGTGGCTGCTGCTGTTTGTTTTTGTGATGAAACCACAAACACACATATGTCCAGAGACTAATAAGCTATAAACATTAACAATGGCGAGTACACACACATTCTTATGGACGGACGACAGAGTTGGATTGCTATTACAGGCGACATGCAACTATAAAACTACCAAGTCCAAGAAGAATATTTATTTATATTTATATGTATTTAATATAGCCATGGTGTGCATGTGCAGGAGCAGTGTTTTTCAAAAAGTTGTGTTTTCCCTTGTTTACATGAAGTCAGAGCGTTTTGTTTAAAAGTTCAACCTTGGGAGCTGCTTTCAAAACGTTTTGTAAACACACCCCTAAAACAACAAAAAGTATTGTGTAAACAGTTACTATTGAACTGAACCTCTATATAAACTAGGAGTAATAGCATATGTTATCAACATCAACAGGCAAATATTAAATTTGTTTGGGGAAACAAAACACGCCTATACCAGCCAGCCTAATACTGGGCTGGTGAGCTGTTGCCTCGGCAGGTGGGTCTGACGCGCTAGGCGGCTATTGTTTTCCTTTTTGCTTTGTGTCCATCAATTGAGTCCAACGATCCGGTAAGATAACAAAATCTCTTTATTTCAGTGCAAATTATATTACTTCAAAGTTCAATTCACCAGAGCACAAAACACAAGCATATTCTGATAAACTCCGCCAGAGCGGTTAAAAACCTGTGTGCCCTTCCGGGGTCAACACCTGTTTCCTCCTTCATTACCCCAGTCTATATGCGCATGACGTCAGTGACACACCCACACAGGTCAAAACACTTGTACACAATCCAATAATATCACATTTGGCTCCTACAATACCATTATCAAAGCCATTGGGGGAACAATTCCATTTAATCTATCACCTGATCATCACGAGAGAATATTCACAGTTGACAACTAAATACTTGTCTGCCTGCATTTAAATAAAACAAAAAAAAAAACTGTGCTAACTAATCATTTCTAATCCATATCAAAATCTTTGTCTCCAACATCAAAGTATGCCAACACACCACTTCTAGATGACTAAATACCTTATGTAAACAGGAATGATCTGTCTTCCAAAACAGATCTTAAAACCAAAACAAAACAACCACATGAGTTAAAATTTGTTTTTCCTCTTGGCGAGCGGTCGCAAGACATTTTAAATAGCGTTTGCCACATTAAACAAGCATAATAGGTGCAATAAAAAAGAAAAAAATTTGGAAAAAGACTCGTGTGAAAAACCCACGTCTTTGCCGTGTGAAGGCACAGACACCACAGCAGCCTGTATGAGCAGCAGCAGAGGTTAATGACGCTAATTGCCGAGCGATGCTTGACTCATTACAAACTGTCATCTGAGCGTCTCTAATGATCCCACAAATGTCTCACACCCTTCACAGAGTCACACAGCATAAACAGAAACAGATGCACACAAACACAAACGGCACAAGCACTGACACATCATAGAGAGTTTTGTTTTTTTTGCAGTGGAAAGACTTTAACACAGTCCACCACATTAATTCCTGTCGTGGGTCAGTGGCAGAAGGGCTTTTCTTTTTTTTTTGTTTCATTGCAGAAACTACTGGTGGTCGACAGCAAAAAAAAAACTCAAGACTGCAGAACCGAAACAAAGAAAACCAACGTATGAGAGCGAGGAGCTGCCCGTGGTATTAAGAAGTGTTTAAGAAAATCTGTTCCTGTATAAAGTATAATAACTGGCTCTCACACACACACACACACACACACACACACACACACACACACACACACACACACACACACACACACACACACACACACACACACACACACACACACACACACACACACAGCACCCACGCACACACGCACACACACGCCTTCTATTTTTACATGGCAATAAATTCAGATTAATTGGACAAGTTAAAGGATTGAGAACTCCTGGAAATAGCTTCATGCAGACGATGGAAATTGGATTCCTTCCTCCTTTTGTCCTCCTCCTCTTGAAGGAGGACATTATAAAAAGCTCTCCTTGGTAGATAAGTGTAGATCACTATTGTCAGCATTGTGATAGATGTTCAGCCACTGAGAAAAAAAAAATTGCAAAGCTTCTGTCATATGTGGCAATCTGCCTGAATAATAACTTTTATTTTTCTTGCTTGTACTATGACTTTATTCTTCTTATATTCTTACTATCTTCCCAACCGGAGCGCCATTTGGTGGTTGCTGTATCCCGCTGTCTTTCACTTAAAGCTACCTTATCAGCAGACCACATTAAACGGTCGTATTTGAAAGTGCAAACTCTCAGGCATCAAGCCTGAAAGTCAGGCTATTAAAGCTTGAAGATTATACTTTGTCTCAGTTCAAGTTGCAGATTTTGGGTGATTCTAGACATCCCAATGAATTTCACATAGTTACAGGCTCGGCCTCTGGCATTGTAGGCAATGTATGCATAACAATGCTGTTTTCCTTACATAAACACACAGCAGGCCCAATATATAAACTGCATTGTTTTCATAATTTCTGATATCGATATTTGATTATTTTATTTGTAAGGCAGAGGAAGTGTCTTAGGCAGGCCATGGAAAGTGACTTTTGGTCAGTCTCAAATAGTTTTGGGGACAATAGGAGGGGACCCCCTTTGACATGAATCATAGGGTGGAGGCAGCACATCCATTTTCCCGATAGAATTTACAGGCTATCACATTATCCACTTTTCTTTTTCCTTTTTTTTTTTTTTTTTTTTTAACAAAAGAAAGAGAAAACAAAACAAAAAAACAAAAAACAAAACAGAAACATAAACACAAAAAAACAACAACAACAACAACAAACTCAGAACAAGTAGGGAGAGAAACAGTGTGCACAGTTGATCGTAGAAAAAATAAAAATAAAAAACAGAGATGCCAATCCAACACCAAAACCAAAGGGAGTGAGAAATGTTACTTTCTAAATACAAGTAACCTCAATACAATCTGGTCGACTTGTCTTATTGTAACATGTTGTACTTCACCACTTTTTGAAAATAAAGAATTAAAAAAAAAAAAAAAAAGGAATTTACAGGCTAGTCAAAAAGCTCCTTGGTGGCAAGGCTCTGGTGCCTGTTGACTGGGCATTAAGTCCGACTTGTTAAGGTGGGTGTTGGACTCTGCCAATATTGGGCTTTGTCCCTTCTGTTGTTTTTAATCATCTTGGCAGAATGTTGAGGCCCAGCCAAGACGGGGAGGGGAGGAGAAGCGGAAGGGTGGAAACGCAGCTTTTTTCCACATTACTGTCTGTTGCCCTTTTGACATTATGGCATGAAGGCCTCCAGCTTGGCCACAAACATTTTGTCACCCAATGAAAAGCAACTGGGATGTGGATCAGTACCTTCAAGTCTGAGACCATGATATTATGAGAAGTTGAATTTCAAGTACCAGTATCTATTTCTTGACTGATGCGAGGAAGGATCATTCTATAGCCACCCGTTTTAGACAAAAAATAATGTTTTGCAGTAATTCACTGAACTGGACTGTCGTGGTGATGTTTTCTGAGCTATAAAATAATGATTTCTGTTCACCAGTGGTTCTACATCCACACTCACATTTATGGTTATGAATTTTGAGTCGTGAGTGAAAGAATGAGATTGCTCCTACAAGCTGTATTGAGTTTTGTCCATAGGGTGGCAGGCCTCACTCTGTGTGATGGATTGTGGAGCTCAACAATCTGAGAGAGACTCTAAGTCGAGTCACTATTCCTACACAATAAAAAAAAAAAAGAAAAAACCAGGGGAGGTGGTTCGATGAGAATACCCCAGTGTTGCCCCCTGTTAAAGGTTAATCAGGTACGACCAACTGGGAGGAGCCCTCGAGGTCAACCCAGAACCAGCGGGAAAGATTCTATCTGATTCTATCTTGATGAAGTCGCAAGAAGCACCAATGTGTTTGCTTCTATTCTTTAAAAGTTTTCAAGTCCTCTGATTATTGTCTTGTTGCGATTTCTTATGGGGAAAAAAGAAAATGTACAACATACCGAAAAATTACACCAGCGCCTGTCGTTGGACACACTGCCCCCTCTGGTTTTTCAAAAAAATAGCACGCTGTCTTCATCCGCCTATCATGATTCACACAGCGTAGTCTGAGGTGCTCTCAGTTTTCTCAAAAAGAAAAAGAATTGGCTGCTTCAGTGACTGTCTCCTGTTGACTTTGCCGCAAAATCTGCCTGTGATGGAGCCACTCTGGCAAACACACGACTGTCACAGCAAATAGGCTTCTGTCACTCTTTTGCTTTTCTTCTATCTGATGGATTTGTTCAACTTAGGAGGAATAATTGGAACAGCAGCCAGGGAGGGAAAGGGGAAATTGTGCATTGTGTGTGTGTGTGTGTGTGTGTGTGTGTGTGTGTGTGTGTGTGTGTGTGTGTGTGTGTGTGTGTGTGTTCAGAGCACATCTGCAGCGCCCTGACTGTGTTCCTCTCGGCAGACGGCAGCGGCGTCTTGTGAAACGATGCATCAACATGGAGATGACATGAAGCACGTGACGCTCATCACCGCTGGACCTTCTGAGCCACCTGCCTCCTTCCTTCTTATCCTGTGGCATCTGGCAGATGCCGCAGTGGCCCGAAAACCGCAGAACAAGAACCACAATGTGAAAATTCAATGGAAGACAGTCATATTCTTGCCCTTTTTGAGACTGCATAGTACAGCTTCGAATAAATACAAGAATACTCTCAAGTCTGTACAGGAGCGATCGTGTGACATGCGTATGCATCTGCATCCTTTCATGGACTCGTGATGTAATTGATTTTAAGAAAATGAATGGACAAATTAGACGTTTCATGATATAAACAGTCTCAGCCGATTATAACTGATCGGTGTCATACAATTTTCAGGCTGTACAACGTTAACCTTAAATTATGTTATTAAATTGTGAAATGTTCGTTATCTGTTTTGTAAGCCATAACTGTCCCTGAGACACTTAGTGTGAGTTACAATCTGCATTACTTCCCCGAACCACAGAGTGAATTTGGATGTTACTTCAAAGCTTTTTCCCAGGGTTTTAATCACATTACAAACAAAGTGCATTTACCTCAGGTAACAGGGGGATAAGGAAGCACTCAGTCGGAGCTCTAATCCTGTGATTTCTCAGTCATATATATATATATATGCCCTCCCACACACAGTTATAGTTAAACCTGATTAGAGAAGATTGGTAAAATTGGTTTGGAGCTACTGATGGAGAATAAAGCCAGCAGAGTTCCTCTCTTTCCCGTCAGCACTACCTTCTAATTTACTTGCGAGAACCTGTTCCCTGTGTGTGTGCGTCTGTGTGTGTAAGTGTGTGTGTGTGTGTGATAACCCTGGTGCCAGTCTCAAGGCTGATTAAGCATTGGAGACGATACAAGGTTTCTAATCTCTGCTGTGTCTGCTGTGACATTGGCAGACTGTCAACCTGTCTCAGATGAACTCCGACTTTCAGCCGGTGTCAGCAGAGATTAGACGACAGCACCTTGGTCCTCTTTCACATATACGCCACCACTTTTTGAAAACGATGACCGGCAGAAACTGAAACTATGTAGTTCTCAAGTTGGGCCACTAGTGGGTGCCGTTTGTTTATGTAGTGAAACCGAGCGCAATACACAATACACAATACACTAATCTTAACAATGGTGAGTACACGTCCATTCCTACGGACGGATTAGGAATTTGGACTGTTTTTACCGGTGACTCAACTGTAAAGTACCACCGACTCAAAACATTTTTATTTTCCATCTACTCGCGCATGAGGCAGAACGGTTTCCCATGGCCGTGGTGAGCATGCACAATAGCAGCGTTTCAGAAATCTTGCAATTTCCACCATTTCCACAGCGTCGGAACATTTTCAAAAAGTTGAGTTTTCAGTGGCTCCGAGCGCCGTTGTTGTGTAAACAGACCCCCAAAACACTTAAAAAGTTTTCTGTTTTCCCTTGAAAACATTGTCGTGTAAATGCGGCTTGAGACTTGTTGGAAGAGCTGCGACACATTGTTATTGCAATATTCAATTAGATGATCAATATTGCATGTTCACCTGATATTGTGACGCCCTACTTTATCCACTTATTCCGACATGTGCATTTATATTGCACTGAAATGTTTGGATATTTTTAAATAGAATTACCAATAAGATTGCTCTTAAATTTCTCTGTTTCCAATTTACTGTATTAAAAAAACAACAACACTCTTTTTCTTTTCTTTTTTGCCAAAAGCAGAGTGAAGATTAATGTAACAGAGAAGCTATAACGGTTTTTAGGAGTCCTTTCATTGAATTAAGAGGCACAGAATCTATTTAAAATAACCTTTAAAGTCCCAGCCAAATACATCTAACTGAGATGATCCGAGCTCTTAACCTGTCAGGACGGGAGGAAATATCAGCTCATCTCAAGGCGGTTGAGGTCAGGCGTCCTTGGTGCCGCTGCCATTGATACACAGTGTGTGCTTGTCTTTTTTTTATGAGAACAGTTATCAGGAAGTGATTTGGCATTTCTCATGGAAGCTCACAATGCCAAGATCAGATTTAAGAGTCTTAGAGTGGCGTTGCGATACCTTAAGATGTACGATCAGCTTTCATGTAAACCGTCCATATATCTGAGAGTCTGTTCACCACAAACAACTGAAAAAGATGCAGAGAGAGAGAGAGAGAGAAGCGAGTAGTGCTGTTAAATCTGTTAGAGAGAATAAAATGAATTAAACTCCACAATTCTAGCAAAGTATTTCCTTTTTTTCCCCAATCGATGCCTAAATTAAGTGAGTCTCTCTGCATGGGCTTACACTCTGAACTCACTAAACTCTCAATCAATGAAGCCCCCCCCCCACCCCAAAAAAAAAAACCGACAGAAGCAAAGCCAGAGGCCTTGTTATACCAACACAAGGCTTGGGGGCGGCAGTGGAAATGCTTTCATCGATGCCCCTCTGAGACCCCCGTGTCCCTACGTCTGATCATCCCGATCTGAATGTCAAATCCATAATAAGGTTCACTGTCCATCATGGCCTGTCATCGACAGCCATCAGAGTGAGGGAGATAGCAGTCAGGTAACTCCTTATCTTTCCGAGCCACACCTGGGCCTGACAGACTGCCGCGGGCTTCGTCTTCTCCACGGGCAAACCCATCGACACACACAGCAGTGATTCTGTCATTATCCAGGATTTATAACCATTGTTATCAAAGTTTGAAAAGTTTTAATCAAAATCAGCGATGACTGTGTGTGACCAGGTGGGTTTACTTATATCATAAAACCCTGACAAAAATACTGAAGTGAAAACTTCATCGTGCGTGAAAACGTCATTTATTGCACATCAACTTCTTTTCTTGCCGTGAGCATATTTCGCATTGTGCTGGTGATAAATTCATGATTGGAGTGCATTTCTGTGTATCTTCCATCCGAGTCGGCCTCTTCTAACTGGGAGCAAGAAAAGTTTGCAGAAATTCACTCTCTGATTTGGGAGCATTGAGAAAAAGAACCATGAAAATCCAACGATAAATGGCGGCAATGTTGTCATCACCTATTAGTCAACACAAAGATAAAATGTTACTTGTAAAGTAAAGATCATCTCTAGACTTTGTTTCCAGACTAATAAATTCACTTTATGAAAGTAATACTAGAGTGAAATACTACTCATCTGGTCACAGAAGTCTTTGAGTAAAATGTCAGATTTTCTTCACTGAGCAGTTTTTGACTTCAGATGTTACTTCCCGCTCAGAAGTTGGAGTGATCACACAATCTATTTCTGCTGAATGAGCAGCTGACACTAACAAGCCAGTGTTGTGAGGATTTCTAGATGTCTGTGCACATAGCGGTGCTCGGAGGTGGAAAATGATCTGGCTCAGTCTCCGTGGAAACGGCGGAAAGTGCAACTTTTCAGAAACGCTGCTACTGTGACTGCACACCACGGGCGTAATGAGTAGTTCTTCTGCACATGCACAATAACAACGTTTGCCTCCAGAGTGTCATGACTCCCATTTTAATTTCTCCGGGGACATGGTAGTTTTTTTAAAGTCGACAGTCACCGTAATAACAACTTTGTCGTCTGTCCATACGAATGTCTACGTCATTGTTCATCTTCAAAACATTATTCATTACAAAAACAAGCAACAGCACCCACTAGTGGCCCCAACATAAAAAACTACATTTAGCGTTTTTTGCCATTTCCATGTGAGTGGACCTCATTTTCAAAACTTTGCAGTGTAAAAAGGAAACTTTTCTGAAACGAAGACACCTGAAACGTTGTGTAAACGGGGCCTTTTTCTTACAGGAATGCACTAAATATTTTTTAATTAGTTTGAAAGAAACAACTTCACATCATTAAAAACAAAATGTGGATTGAAGAGGACGTTTCTTCTCCCATTATATTTGATTGACTATCTCTTCCTCTCAGGGAATTCCATCTTTTGTCTATTATTTCCTTTATGGCTGATTCACTCTCCCTTTTCTTGTCATCGTGGTTTTCACCCGGGCCTCTTCCAGTTGGCGCTGCGCTCCTGTGAGATTCCAGCGATAATTAATCAACTCGCAGACAAATGCAGTTATTGCTGATGGAAAGTTGGCTAACGGAGAAACAGTGTGGGTCTTGCATTTTCAGGCAGTCTCAATCAATCTGTCATGTTCTGCAGATGTGTGAGAGTAATGAATATGAATTGGTGCTCCAGAATTAATGAGTTTTCAGACTTTATTATTGGTGGAATGCCCTCAGGAGGATGTCACCTGCAATGAGCCGTTTTATAGCCCTTGTAGCTCCTGCATACCAAGCAGGGCCAATTGGCTGTTAGAGACTGATGAATGTCTGCGTACGTTGTTTGAGGTTTACCAGCATATTGACAGAGTGATAATCAGTGTCCTAATTAATAGTGATTAACTGGGCTCTTTCCAAGATCAAATGCAAATATATATTAAAAAAATAACGTCTTTCTAAAGTTGGTGTGTCATCTACAGGGCCTAATGAAGTTCGCCTTTCTAAATGTATGGCTTTCTGTGATCAATCTTAAAGGGAGCGTGTTGGGCCCCAGGAAACAACACCAAGGCTTAAATCACGGCAGCTTTCAGGAGTTACAACAGACGTGACGAGTGCCTGCGGCTCTGTCAAGCACCGGCGAACACTTGAAATGGGCTTCATGGCCTGGCTTTTAAGGTTGGGAGGGATTTATGTACACCGGCAACAATAAATGATCCCGGGTTCAACTTAAAGCCAAATAATCACAAATGTTAGTGTATCCAGATCGGCTTATGAGAGCTTCCTGGTTATGAAAGCGCTTAGTCAGCCAAAGAAAAGAGCAAAGTAAAATTTTACAGCGGGAATTGTGTAAACATGCAACACTTGAAAACACTGATCACGTCTTGCGATTATCTATAATTGATGTTTTTACTGACTTTAGCCTGGATTTCAATGCGTCTTATCTTTGGAACTGTTTTTGTGTTGGCCGTACAGCAACAGCAGGCGGTAGAAGTTGTTATCTTGTTTGCTCCTGAAGCTTTTGCATGTCAGCTAGACACACTTTGTGTCCGTTAATGTGCTCTAAACCACCGCAGATTAGTTTGGGAAAATAAATCAAACAAACACTGCATATTCGGTCTGGGCTTCCTTTTCTTTATAATGAAATTGAGCTCAACAAACAGCTGTGAGACACACGCACACACACACACACACACACACACACACACACACACACACACACACGGCTCTTATAATAAATCTCTTATCACTCACTTGATTTCGATAAGGACTCACAATATATAACAGACATTATAGATTCTGTAGATAGATAAGTAGTTAGTGAAAAGGCTTCCATCTCACCATTCCAAATAAATGACACAGTTCATTAAAAACAATCAATTCGTGCCACATTTGTCGATTCGATGTTGTCAACAACTGTCAAATTATCCAGAATGAATACAGTTCTGGTGAAATATCCCAGTATTTTCTATATTGTTGCAACCTAGAAGTACATTCAAGCCCAGCTTAAACCACAACGTTTCAAGTGTAAACGCGCAGTTTTTACATTTCTGTTTCAGAAAAATTTCATGGGCCACCAGTGGGTGCTGTTGTGTGATTTTGTGTGTTTTGTTAAGAAACAATAGTAAGTACCAAGATATTCGTAAGGACAGACGACAAAGTTGAATCGCTATAACGTGTGACTTGGAGTCGTGACACGCTGGATTGTTGTTATTTTCCATCTACCTAGTATGTGCAAAGAAGTATTTACTACAGTGTGCATGCGCAGTAGCAGCAGTTCATAAAAGTCTACATGTAGCGTTTTGAAAAAGTTTCACCATGTGAGATATTTTCATAAAGTTGAGTTTTCAGTGGCTCTGAGCAGCCAAAACAAGGGTTTTGTGTTTTCACACATGTTGTCACGTAAACAGGGACTAAGTGTATGAGTGTTGGACATGTCATCTCACATGGCATACACATTATGCTTATTGCGAAAAAAAAAAAAGACAAAAAGTGAAAAAAATCACTAAATGAAATAAATCATAAATATTTGTATGTTTTTCAAATGTAATTTCTGTAATATTAGAATAATTTTTAGGGAATTCAGTCATCTATTATCTATATTTCCATGGAGTGAGGCAGCCCCAAACAGGGCATAACATGCGTCTATTTGTCTTTCTCACAGTTCATTCTCAGCTTTGTAGACAGTTTCTTGTGTGTCCTCACTCTCCAAATAATATAGACAGTGTAACCTATGTAGAAGATATATTGACATTATACTGAAATCTTATGATGGGCCAGTTAGAACCTCTTCGGTTTCCTTTTGTTTGACACCCATGGTCTGGCTTACTCATCAGATTTAAATCCAACTTAATATAATTGTGAAAGCTGGTAATTGAATGTTAAATTTAAGCTACTTTATTGGGTTAATATATTTGTAAAACTCACATTGAAAAGGTCAGAGCCAGACTGGTCCAGCGAAAGGACTCTATGAAAATAGCATCTTATATATTGTGCAGCTCACAAACCGTTCATCAAACCGAGGCGTAAAAAGTTTGTGCTTCAGACTCTTGGACAGGTACTGGTGGAGGAGCTTCAGGAAAAAGAGTTATTGGAATTATCTGTATTGGAAGGAGCCAGAGGTAGTTTGATTAGATTGCCCTTCCATAACTTGTGCTGTCAAATAAAAAAGGAAGCTCAGCCAAGAGACTGCACACTTCTGCCCTTGAGCAACCTCCAAACAAAACTGACATCTTCTTTGACTGGATCAAGTTCATACTGACGGGTTTCTTTTTTTTTTTTGTTCTCTTCAGCATATTTAGTCAATGGCTGATTGAAAAATCCAACCACCACCCTTCCATGGACGTCCCAGTGGGAAATAAGTAGCTGTTCATTAATACGAGAGCTCTCCTAAAATATCCATGCAGCACTAAAAGGAGCCAGTGGGCTTGTTGTTGGCTTCTACAGTGGCCCATTTTCATGCAACTGCTGCCGGGTCATTAAATATGGATCCTCTCCCCTGAGATCGTCACAACTGCAAGAACTTGGAGAAAAGAGGAAAACAGAAGGGGCCGGGGGAAAAACTGCAAGGAGGCACAGACATTTAACCCTCCGTTATCTGGTGAGACGCTCGTGTCAAACTAGAACGGCAGTTCTCGTGTTCATCTGCATGTTACTCTTTTATTCCTCCTTCACGAGATTGCGACACAACACTGGGTTTACCTCATTTTGATTAAACTTTACAAAACAAATCAGCTCATTATGTGAACCTTTGGGGAGGGGAAGCCACACAGATGTGGTGCTCAGATCCATAAACTAATCAAACAACCTCCTCTGGACACAAACCACCACAGACTTTCAAAAATCCACACTAGCTTCACCAGAGATGCAAAAATCAACATGCAGGCAGGAAACAAAGGTAAAAAAACAAAGAAAGAGATCCATTGATCTGCAGTCTGAATGAATGGATAAGAGCACAGCGAAGTATTGATTCCCGTAGGGACACATTCTCTGCTATGTGATCTATAAGGAATGCTGCATTGAATTGAATTGTGTAATTAGATTACATTAGCAAAGAGAAACCCCAGAAGCAGGAACTCATTCTCTACATTGTTGGCATTCCCAAGGATTTATCGGTAAAACAGATTTCCCATCGTCCCTTCAATCCCGTATTCTAGTTGTAAACAATGTAGGTGGAAGGAACTGCAGTCTGTGAAGCCTGACACTGAATCTTCTTTTTTACCAGCAGCCCCAACAAACACATAAAGGTTCTCCTCCCTGGAGGAAACGTATAACCCGAGACCCTTTATTCAAGGGCAAATGAAGCGAGTCATACGCCTAATGTCTTCCCTCCTGGTTGTAACATCTCTCACGCCTCAGCGCGGACTCAATTTCTCGGCGTAGTGCCGGGGAAAGACATAAACACTGAGAGCTGTACTTCTGACTGATTCAGCCTTTTCAACGTCTATTTCTGGGACAATCCGTCTTCATAATGAAGCTGTAGTACACAGACAACAACTCAGCGAAGATTCTTTGAATTAATGATGAATGTCACAGTAAAAAAAAAAAAAAAGATATTTGAAATAAGCAGTGAGCAACTTGCAGGTGAACTAGAAAAAGAAAGTGTTAAAGAAGTGATGGAAAACATCCCATTCTTGTAATAAACCCAACCACATTGCAATGGCTTACATACTGTATATTGCTTAAGAAGAGCATGATGTCTTAACAGGCGTGATCTCAAGGCGAGGGACACAATTTTCATCCAAGAGAAATTTTCTCTGGTGATGTATGTTTCATTTTAACTTGCACATGAGTTTAGAGTTCATAATGTAACCTGCTGCTTAACTGACCCGTCAATATGGCTCACCGTGTGTGTTATTGTGTTTTGAAATCCCAGAAGAACAAACTAAATATGAGGCTAAAGAAATCACAAATTAAATATCGACCATCATCCATCAACTGCACAGTGGATTTCAGGCTGAAAAAGACCATTTAAAAGACATTTTGAAACACTTGTGCCTGAATTCAGCATCGAGGAAACGGCATCAAGGCGGAACGTCGAAGCCTGAAAATCCATTTTTGACTTGCTTCACATTTTGCTTAACTTCGCTTACATTTTAAAATAGATTTGTGCAGACTTTGTCTTTGGACTTTGACCAACAACAAAACTAAGTGGAAGGGTAATGTTGACCAAAACGGGCATAGTGTGAGGAGTTTGAATGTTTTCTTTGGGTACTATTTCCTTCTTAAACCCCGTAAACATGTGTTTAGGGTTAATCTGTGTCTCTCTACAAATATGGCATGATGCTGTGGATGACATATATTTAATATGTGTTTCATATTCGCTGATTTAGGTCCTAATCTTAATTTTTTATTTATTTATTTTACTCTAAACCCACTTAATCTTTAAATGGTCCAAACAGGCCGCGCTGGCTGTATAACAATAGGTAACTCACTTTTTAAACACGCCCATATAAATACACCTTTTCTGATCATTTGGCACAGTCATAAGATGTAGATCTGCAGAGTCTCAATCACAAAAGATGTTTCAATAAGCCAAAACTTGGTAATAATGTTAATAATATTAATCAAGACTTCCTCTTATAGCCACAATTGCTTGAAAAATGTGTTATTTGCTGACGTAATGATCTGGATCTTTATATGAGGAGTGTCAAAAGGCCAATTATGATCCAAGGTCTGATTTTGTTTGGTTTACAACAGCTGGTGTACAATGTCATAAAAACCATAATAAATGCAACTTGCATGAGATATTTTAGCTAATGTAGGCAACATGATTGTGTAGCATGCATGCAAATTATGGAACATCTGGACAAATTGCACCCTTCGCTGACAAGCTCACAATTGAATTTTACGTGATACAAATAGAATAACTCGTTTTCCTCAAAAGGAAGAAAGAGATCATTGACATATAAAGAGTTATATGTACATATCGCAAGACAGTTTTGTGCAGAATCATGTAAATATGTGTTTTTTTGTTTTTTTTTACTCTTAGGCACTTTTCCTGAATGAAATGTGACCACATTGACAAAGGTTTGGACTTTTCTGCTTTATTTGTACATATATTAGTGTTCCACAGATACTTTGATTAATATTGGATCCAGTCCTGTGAGAATTCATACCGGTTAAAGTGCTCAAACACGACATCAACTGCCGATCTCTGAGCAGAGCAACATATCAGCTGAGGAGGACCAATGTGGAAATGTTCCACGATAAACAACAGCAGGCTGTTTACACAGAAACACGGTGGCAGGTACACAGTTATACACTGATAATGGTACTTTGATTTAGAAAAATAGCTATATCAAATCGCATCGATGAGCTCAAGCAGCACGAATGCCGTACAAAAAAATTTAATATCCCAGCTTGATGGATTGTATTGCAAATCATTAAACATCATCATACATGTGTCATACCTGGCGATGACAAGTAATTCACGGTATCTCATTTGTTTGTGAGAAACAAAGTTCAACTGTCACGAGTGAAAACTCATCACAGTCAATAAATGAGCAGCAAATGGGGGAAAAAAAATACACTTTAGGGTACGTCTAAGCTTTGCAATTACACTATCAAGTCGTCATTATTGGCAATAACGCAAATGTAAGCACTTGGTAATGAACATCTCTATCAAATATACTATGCATATGTGGCCAGGCAATGTCAGCCACAGGAGAAAAAAAAAACTCTTTTTGAGTTATATACGCTGTGGTTCAACAAAAAGATACATAAAAATGTCTCACAAATGAAAGAAATAAACCAGAAAGTAGATGGCATAAATCTGATTAATTATTAACAACTACAGCTTCTCTCTTTAGCAAGTATCATTAACAGACTCTGCACTAGATTCAAAGTCGTGATCTTTTTGTAGTACCATGTACAAACATGATCTAAAATAACCGTTAACGGCTGAACCTTAAACATAAAACACATATATGTTCCAGAAACAATTCAAACGTGTGTTTATCCCATGTTAACTTTACAAAGGTGCAAATTAAATTAATTTGAGTTTCCAACTGGACTCATGCGGCTTATAAGCACCTGATATCATGCAGGTCTAGTGTGCATGCCTCTCTGCATTCACTGCACGGTTGTAAAAGCGTGTTTCCGTGCTCATACTGTTCTTCCCATAAGCCACTTTACACATCGTACCGTTTTATCTGTCAAATATCTGCATCAACACGTCTGTAGCTACCAACTATTACATGGTCGCATCGTGACAGGCGGATCCGACAGCGGCAGGTTTGTTTGTTTTATCTTCACAGGCACACGGAACAAAGAACTCTGTCAGTTTGTCGTGTAACGCACAGTCTTCACAAAAAATATATTAATTAATAAAATGAATCGAACAACACAGCAAATCAAAACGATAGCAGGCTGATAAAAACCAAGCGTCTGTGTGTGTTTGTGTGGGCGGATTTCTGTGTGAAGTTGGTGGAGAAAGATGACTGCTGCGGCTGAGCCATGTACTCTGCGTGTGCCTGGTCGCCGCGCTCCCACAAGAATCTTCCCGGATTCATCCTCACTCTACGGCGCCACCTCGCCTCAAAGACGAAGCACACGTGACAGTCAATTATTCCAGGCAGCATTGTGTGATCCATTTCCAACGCGGGGGGACCGACGGTCCTCCAGAGTGGACGAGCTTCTCATCAGTGGGAAACACAAAGATTTGTCTTTGAAACAAAACGTCTATGAAAGTCATGATTCGCAAAGTTTGCTGGAATATAAAAATATAGCAGCACGCTTCCAGCGATGATCAATGAGAGAGTGATGCAGTTTATTGCTTCGCACGCTGATTTGATTGCCGTCTTCTTGGGTGTGGGAGTGGATCAGATGGACGCATCTTATTTCCCTCGTGCTTTATTAACGGAATCTTTTTCAAGCCAAGTTTTTTTTCTACAATGTAATCGGCCTGATTGAAGTCTATAAACTTTACACATTGACATACATCATCAAAAGTGTTGCGAACACAGTTTATCATCTGATTACAAACACTCAAACCAGCTGAAATCGACGCATGTGAACATCTTACCGCTCACGCTGGTGCAGTAAGCATGAATGATGGCAACATCAGTCCTCATCCTCAGCCTCATTTCACAACCCAGAGGTCCAATCAACGCGTGAAAAAAAAAAAAGACACGCCACGGATGTGAAATCATTCAGTATTTAGTGTGACACCGACATAACCCGACAGCAGTGAGTCGGCGGCTTCATGAGAAGAACATTTTAATAAGGAACAATCAGGTCGACTGGTGCTTTGAGCCTTCAGAGTGGGGTTTTTTTTTTGGCGGGGGGGGGGGGGGGGGGGGGGGGGTGGAGTTGAGTAATAAGTCTGGTCTGTCAAGCTGTGAGGGGAAGGGTGATAAATTGTGGTATGAATGCTATGAGCAACAGAACCGGAGAGTTGTTGAATGACACGGCTGAGAGCTCGCACACTGCCGATCAACAGTAATGAGGTGGAGGCTTACCTGCCTCACTGAGGCCAATGAGACATCTGGGTGCCTGCTGGACCGCCGTGGCTCACACTTTGGCTCAGACAGAAGGAATGTGGAATGTGAAAAGCTGGCACTGTGAAGCAGACTCAGGCTCTGTTTACACGTTTTCAAGCGAAAACGCAAAACTTTCATTGCGTTTTGGGTGTTAATTTATTCTTTTTTTTGTTATTATTTTGATTGTATTATTTTGGCTTCTTGTAATGTTGGGGACTTCTTCTGTGTCGTGTTTACCCTGTGACGGCCAGGCAACGTGCATTTGCCCATCCCTTTGTAATGCAAGCTTTTTGTTATTGCCTTCTCTCGTAGTTTCACCTGCTTCACCAACTTAGATTCTTCTTTCTATTTCTTTTCTTTTTTTTTTTTGAACAGTTTTTAGCTATTTTAGCCATTTTGCCTTTTTATTTCTTTTCCTTTTTTAAACTTCTCCCAGTGTTTTTAACTGATTTATCTTTTTTTGTGTGTGTGTGTGTGTGTGTGATTTAAGCTGTTTTACAGTTTGATTTAAGCCATTTTGAGGCGGAACAGTGTTAATTTCATTGACTCAGACTAAGACAAAAAATATTTGTAAAAAATTTAAAATAAGTAAAAAGTAACACATGAAAACGAAGACTCTGACAAAATATAACGGACACTGCTAAAATCAAATTTAGCCCAGCGAAAATATTTCGATCTTAGCCGTTTTTCTTTTTTCTGCCATTTTTAGCCCTTAAATAAAAACTCAGCATGGTCTGCAAATCAAATCAAATGACAAGATTTTCTCACATTTAATTGGGTGAAAGCATCAGGGAGCCACTACAGGAGTCACAGATTGCTGAATGAAATGACACTATTCATAAACATCAAGTGGCTATTCAATATTATTACTTTGTTACTTATAATTAATTCCATTGAGACGACTCAACTCGATCTCCTTATGGTCTGAGACGGATAATGTAATCTGGTAACTGGATGTGTGTGTGTGTGTGTGTGTGTGTGTGTGTGTGTGTGTGTGTGTGTGTGTGTGTGTGTGTGTGTGTGTGTGTGTGTGTGTGTGTGTGTGTGTGATGTTTTTGCAAACAGCATGGCGATGATACAAATCTGATACGAGATCCATGATGGGTTTTCAGGCACTTTACTGTTATTACTGTTCACAATTGCAAATTGGATGTTGGGATAAACACTATTCGCATGCAGGAAATGAAACCGAATTGATAAATGCAGTAATTCCTGTCTGGCTGGAAGTCAGCGTGTTGCCATCGGGAGAGCTATACAGCCTGATAAACAACAAAAAAAACATCAGAAGATTTTAATTTAATCCTCTCGAGGTTGATTATACAGCACGTTTCTAACATTAAGTGCTCAAGCTTTGATTTAGATGTGCTTTAACATTTAAATGTCAATGTTTATATTACAAATGAAGAATTAAATGCAGGAAAAGGGTTAAAAACCAAAACAAAAGATACTCTTGAAATGCTGAGGAAAATCAAATAAGGAAATACTAACATAAAGCTGTACGACATTATGTTACGACTACCACAAATGTCAGCTTGGAACTTTATTCTTCTCTTTGCTTAGTGAGTGCCATAATTCAGTTGTGGAAATCTGCATTTGCTACGTGAGAAGACAATCATATGACACAGTTCCAGAAAAGCCTCTCGAAGTAATCTCGCTGTGAACAAGGGGAGAGTGGGTTAATCGTAAATGGAAAACAGTTTGAATATTTGTTACAAATCGATGGAGGGAGCAAATATATGCAAAGCAGCTGATGGTTTTTAACAGCTGACCAAGCCGAGGAAAGAAGCTGTAAGTCCAAAAGCAAGCAGTTTGTGACACTTGCTCCTGCAGCTTTCACTTCGGTTTCCTGTGCTCGCTTGTAAGTGTAACAATCAGAGAGTTCATGTTCAAATGAAAGGAGAGTCCGTTTGGTCTAATTAGGTTTCGCAAGGCCGCGGTGTCCTATCAAATATAATGACTAGCTTCTTATGCACTCACAGAGAGGGAAACTGTCAAAACAGATCCAAGTGCTGCACACCACTAATTACTCTGAGGCTGGACAATGGATTACGGCCATGGATCCCAGCGTTTCTCATTTATGTGAAGGAAGAAGAAGAAGAAAAAAAAAAAAGGTTATATTTTTAGCAGCAAAACGACCAGCAGATACACATCAGAGGGAAGCAAAATGAGGCAATTGAAGTGATTTCAGAGCATCTGAAATCCTGATCCTGAGAGAGCGTAGAGGAGTGACGACGACGCCCACCGAGAATACCGAGTCATCTGCTGCCATTGTCAGAAATGATACAGCACATTAGGGGAGAGTAATTACACCCAGATCAAAGAACATCTCGGCGGTAATCTGCCCGACTGCCTGATCAATTGTCCATTGATCTTGGTGCTCTAACAAGACCCCACAATCTGCGAGCTTTGTCAGGTTGTCGCGCTGACGGCGTCGCTCAAGGTCAGCCGGTAGCCGTCTGCCGGGCGGCCACCTCACTCCAGAATGAAATATCTCAACAGCAACGGGACTGATGGGAAATTTTGCACAGGCATTCATGAGCTCACTGACACTTGGTCTTAAAAATTTGTGCTTTTACCTCCAGTAAAGCAGCATGTTTTAATGCGGCTGGGAGGTAGTTTTCAGTTTTCAGATTTACATGACAACGGCAAAGAAGCAACATGGCCACTTCCAGCAGTGCCACTCCATTGTTGCTGAGAGAGTATGGATATAAATAAACAAGCTTGGAAGGGGATGAAATGGAGTTCAGAAGGTGCAATTTATTTTCACCATGCAATGTTAAGAAACTTCATAGTCCTCATAACCGTTGCTATGGCCCTTTATATATATATATATATATATATGTCGGAAGCAGATATCATGAATTTCAAGCTACACATCTTGAGATCCTGCAGGACGTTATGGGAATGAAAACACTATTTATTATAAAGGCACTGCGATTTTTCCTGTATGGATTTGATTAAAGGCAAATCTTGTTTGGTCAGTGCAGTCTATATGTGCATGTACACCAGGGTTGTCTGTCAAACTCTCATTTCAGACCAGGGATCAGTAACAAGACAGCAAAACAAGCTATAAATACCAACTTCAAAGATTTCCCTTAGTTTTACTCCAAACAGGTATCAGTACATTACAAAAAACCTCTAGGTGCAAAACATAGTTTCCTGCTGAGCAACCAAGTCCTTTTCTTGTCTCCATGCATGCTTCTGCATATTTCCCCTCACAGTGAGGCTGATGATGCTTCACCAGCAATAAGGAAGATTGATTTTACTGCTGCATCCCTCGTCTTTCACATCGAGTCTCAGTATGGTGTTATGTCCACTGCTGTTCAGCAACAGCACTTTCTCTTATTGGAAAAAGAATTCCAGTCAATATTATTCATTTTTGGACTTTACATAATCAGACTGGACCCTCTGGCAGGACAGTTTTGGCCCGGGGGCCTCTGTGTGTGTTACCCCGAGTCTACGCTCATTATCAGACTCCAGTTTTGGTGTTAATGAGCTCATTTTATCTAACTAATGATGGAAAATTGTGAGCTTGGATGAATACGAGGACATCCGATTTATCAGGATAGCCTTCATCGTATTCACATACGCTAAAAGCATCCAAGGTGTGCTGGCAAAGATGTGTGGGCAATTTAAAAATGAGTATTTAGCCAGGTTTATTATATTCTCCTGGCGTGTGTGCTTTCTGGCTGGTGAGTGGCTGCCTAGCCTCTCTGCTGAATAATGGAAGAAGTGGTGTGGGGTGTAGGTGGTAGAGAGGGATGGCATCTCCTCAAAATAGACTCCAGCATTAGACATCACAGGGAAAAACAAAAAAAAAAATACAGTAAAATATGCTTAGGTTATGAAACTGTTGTCACAGCACTGACAAGCATGGGGACGTTGAGGTGTTTCAATGAAGACATCCTTTTAGTAAATGTCAAATGTTTTAAATGAAATGATATAATGGCAGCAGTGGGGGTTTGATACGTTATTATTGGAAGTATTGAGACAGTAGCGTCAAGGAAAACTGTGTGGATGTTAGGTTTTACTCCTCCTGGAGTGAGCAGAGCAGGTGAAGAATATAATAGGCGTGCAAACAGCAGCCAGCTCAGATATTACCCTGCAGGCCAGTGAGACCAGAGTTGTCACTTTTTCATGCACACAGTGTGTTTGAGTGTGTGTGCAGGCTGGACAAGGAGCTTCCAACTTTCTCTGTGCAGGCACAGGTATACTTTCATAGTCCAGCACTTTGTGCATGCAGATGGAGGAGGAGGAGGAGGAAGAGGAGGAGGAGGGGGGGTCATGTGGTGCAGAGGAATCCCGTTACATTAAAGATGGTGCCACGTGCTCATAAGCAAATTCGCCGGCACGTTTTGAGAGCCATCAAGATTTCCGTGCATGCGTCTTTTTCCACTCTGCGAGCAAAGCGGCGGCTGCAGGAGGGACTATTTTTAGAAAGCATGTTGCGGTAGAGGAATCAATCATACCGCGGCTGAAACACTGTATTCATGACAATCTGCTGCTTTCGCTGCAGCCTTCTCAGAACACCCCCCACCCCCACCCCCCCCACCCCACCACCCCACCCCATCGGACAGGATGTTGCATTTTTGTCCGTTTTGAAGCCAAATGATGCCTTTAGTTCTCACTCCGTCCGGGAACGCGCACCGCTGGACTGTAAACTTTTGGACCATGCAATCCACTACACTTTGTAGTGTACACTGGCTCCGGTGGTGTTTTTGGGACCTCATCTTGTAGTTTCAGTCTTAGGATTTCCAAAGAACCCTGCAGTTCTGGGATGTGAATTAATATCAATGACAACGATCGAGGAGGCTTAAAATCGCGCTGCGCTTTTTTTTTTTTTTGTTCTCTTTATCTTCCTCTCGCTCTTTTCACTTCTATCAAGTGCGCATTTTTTTGCCGGCTCCTATGGGAATTAAGCACTCGTCCCGCTGCATGCTCCTCAGGAGAAAAATGGCGGAGTCCGAGAGCATTGAGGTAAGTGTAAAAACAGCTTTGATTTCCGTTGTTAACAAAAAGGACTGTGCTGCTCGGTGTTTCCGACTCCTGGACGCGTCCTGCAGCTTTTGGTGGAAGTTGCGCGTTGCGGAGATGCTGACTCTCCAGAGTCCTGCAACCTGGCCGCAAAAGACGTTTACCGCCAAACAGACAATTCAAGGTATTACTATGCCAATCAAATGATTACTTTTAGCTGCAAATACATTCAAGTGGTCCTATACAAGCAACCAAGGTGAGTGCGCTCTGCGGATATTTCTGTAAGAATGATCTGCTCTGCATTCCTGTCACTCTGTCTGACAGCAACCCAAGAAATCCAAATGCGTTGGAATGTTTTTCTTTTTTTTTTTGCGTTGAACAAGTCTGTGAGCAGTATATGTTGAGAGCTGGATGGGACAGACGCATCCTGCAGCTTCACGTGTGGATCACTTGCGCTGTCCAAGGTGCTGCAGCATCTTGCAGACTGGAGTTGATGTGCGAAGCATTCTTCTTCTTTTTTTTTTTTTTTTTTTTGCAGAAAGTAGGTTGAGTTGAAGATGCCAAGTGTCAGCAGAGAATCCCCACCCGCCCGTCTCCATGCAATGCACCATTCATAGGCTGTGGCCTGTTCCATGCTATATCACAGTGTGATGATCTGTATGCACAGTATAACTCTGATAGATTCAAACACCCTGTCAAGTTAGAGTCAGCAAAGTCGTGTTGCTTCGTTATGCATAATTCATTATTAAAAAAAAACCCAAAGTAAGTTCAGGGGAAAAATCCCTCATCCCTTATCAATAGGCTTATATCTGATACATTATAATAAGATAGATTTTCCTTTCCACTAATGCTCGCGGCTCCTTTGGAATATTTGTTGGGAGAAGCACCTAAGTGCTATAATGGCAGAATACCAAAGTAATTGTCTTTCCTGACACCAGGAGGATTTTTAAACCCATATGAAATAATGATTATTCTACAAGCCTGAAACTACCACACAGCAACTTGGCTGCACTTTAGGAAACACAATATTCATAATCTACCCCCCCCAGTGTAGAATCACCTGGAGCCCTCCAATATGTAACAGAAGAAGCAGGAAAACGTCCTTCTGAAGTTACAAGTCTCACCTCAGCGTAGAAATAAGCATCCCGTCTGAAATAGAACCGCAAATGTGTTTATCTGTCTTCGGGGGGGGGGGGGGGGGGGTCAGAGGCAAGGGCGGGTTTCACCCTCTGTTTCCTGTGTCAGGACTTCTCAGTTACACTCCCAAGTTTACTTCACCCTTCCTCCTTCCAAGTTTGTTTTCCTCCACTGCAACTTTAAGAAAATGCTCAACTCTCAACAAACTTGGCAGCCTTCATCACCTCCTCTGTGGCCCTATCTTGTAATTATTGACTTCTTTCTGTGTTGGCGTGAAGCCAGCTGTTTATCAAATTGAGGTTTTTTTTTTTTTTCTTCTTCTTTGCTTTCACTCCTGTATTTTGCAGAGATGTGCCAAGATGTACGCTGCAGTCTCAACACCTGTCGGCCATGCTACTTCAGGACATCTCCCTGATATCACCTGATCAAACTAAATGCTCTTTAATATCAAAGCTGAAAGGATTAATAGTCAAGTTGAACAACTGCCGTTTGCTTTATTAATCAAACCTCATTAAGAAGATACTTGTTTATAGAGTAAACAATAAAAAACCCTCTTAACTTTATTAGGCACACACCATTAATCTTCACCTAAAGAGAAAGCATTGACACTACTCGGGTGTTATTTTCTCATTCAAACACTTCATCACTTCCACAAATCTGCTTTAAATGGTTTGCAATTCGCCCAAAATGCTGCTGCAGGTCTTTTTAAACAGATTCCCACAGTCACATTCACTTTGAGCCAACATTAAAGCCCCTTTCTTGGCTTCCTCGCTGGAGTTAATTTTTAAATTCGCATTTTTTTTTTTTTTTACTTTTGTCAGCTTTACATGACAAGTAACTCCAGTATATCTGAGCTTTAATAGAGCTATCTTCCGCTCCATCCCTCAGGTGTCCAGAGTAAAGATCACTAATGGTGCCGTGTTTTAAAATGCATTAAGATTCTGGCATGGCTGCACAGAAACTGTTGGACAAGCCATCATTCTATTGCTGCATTGCACTTATGTAAGACCTTTAAAAGGCTTAAGCCAATCCTCTTTAGACAGACACTTGAACAATATAATTGCAAATGTGTACTTGAGATGTTTGCATCTCCTTTAACCCAACTTAAACTTTGCTACTGTGTGACTCAAAACCATTTAATATGCATTACTCAAACATCTTGACTTTTGCATTTAGAGGTTTCGTGCAAAACGTTTGGAAATGTCAAATGTAAATCTTTCCCAGCATGCAAATCAATATTCAGCAAACTTTTTCAAAATCAGTAGGATAGTTCAAGCAGTAATTTGACCTGATGATATTGATTGAAATGTCAGAGCTTCAGCAAAGTTATTACAAATCATCCTTAGAACAATATGGATGGTTGGACTACATCTCAACCCATTTTTGTAGACCCATTTTTAAAAGTGTCTTTTTGGTTGCTCCCTTCTACCCTCGGCTTGCCCAACTGGTCATTAATTTATTACAGTTGTGGACTTGTGTGTGTGTGTGTATATATATATATATATACACTACCCTTTTATTGTTAGCATGGCTGCTGGATTGCATTATCAGTGAGCATCTGATATTTAACCAACCCAGGTGGGCTGCATCTCATCATGTTGTGCATGAATCATGGCCGATTATTTTCACACATTATTTTCTTCGTCACTGTGTCCCACAGCGTGCCATTTAGGCCCAGCAGGATCAGGAAGGACAAAAATAAAATTTGCACAATAGTCACTTTAAAAGGAGTGGAAGCGGCTACAAAGAGGTGAAAGGTCAGTTAGTATTTATAACAAATAGAACACAAACTCCCCACTTCCAAGTATTCATGATAGTCTTCATAAATGGCCAATGATCAAGATAAGGAAGTGATAGAATAAGCAATTTAAAAAGATTATTTACAAAATGTAGAGACAATAAGGCGGGGCTGTCAAATGTCAAATCTGACCCACCAAACCACCAAGCGAATTGCAAAAATTAAAAAAACATTGATTTTTAAAAAAAAATTCTCAAGAGTAGCAACACAACGCAACACTGAGAGCTGAAAGACCTCAAAGCCATGCGGTCAGGGTGAGTTTGTAAAAACACGAATAATTCAGCAGCTATAAGAGACGGTTTTTTTGGACAGTTCACTGTATTTTGAACTCGAAGGTTTCATTATTAAAACTGCCTTTATGTTGAGATTGTTGTCATTTTCTGTTCTGTTTTGCGAAAATCAAAATTTTTATCATGTACACTCTGCGTCACAACAAAGAAAAATGCCAAAGTTTAGATTTAAAAGTTATTATGGCACTATTTTTCAAGTCCAGTCTACTCAAGATGAAATTGGGCTGTATGTGGCCCCTGAACTAAAAAGTGATCGACACCTCTGCAACAACTTGAAACTAATGGTGAATAATGTAGTGTGTGAATAGTGACTAAGAACACTTTCTACAGGACACTGCTGTTGTGAACATGCATGTTCTGTGACATTTTCTAGATGAACATGATGAAAAAGGTGGAAATTAGACTGTGAATGTGAATCACCCAAAAGTTACAACAAGATGAAACCAAAAAACTAATTTATGACCTGAATATTATCATTTCACCAGATAACACATAGCGTACACCAATCAGTAAAATAATAGGACCTCTGAATTTGATATAATAAGCAGCAAGTGAACTTTCTGTCCTCACACGATGTGGTGTGAGGATTTGAGTGAGTTTAAGCCAAATAGTGACGACTGGGTCAGAACTTCTCCAGGATTGCAGGTCTTGTGGGGGTTTTAACAAATTGCAGTGGCGTGTATCTATCAAAAGCTTCCCAAGGAAGGAAAAGCAGTGAACTGGAATCAGGGTCAATGAGTGTGGCAAGACTCAATGATGCATGTGGGGAGTGAAGTCTGGGCCCTGTGGTAACGTACAAGCTGCTGGAGAAGTTAATGCTGGTTCAGACAGAAAGAAGCCAAAATACACATGGAGAGCAAATTGGTGTGTATTGTAATCGCACAGGCGTCACCGATAGTTGTCCATGTGTCACTCCAATGAGACGCAACTCCTTCCAAAGTAAATGGCCTCCTGGCGCCGTCTTGGGCATCCATTTCTCTCATCATTGACACACCATGGCTGGACTTGTCCAGCTGGCCTCACATAGGTGTGAATCAGGGCGCTATGGGTGTCCGGTCTTGATACAGGCAACAGGCATTTCTTGCCATTTGTGCCGTTTGCTGGGCGACATGCTGACTCGTCCCCAGCGGACAGTGTATTCTTCAGTCTGATCACCAACCCTCCACTCAAACCACACCAATTACATGTTTTTTTACTTTCTTCTTTTCTTCGTCCTCTCTTGCTTTTCACAGCAACCACAGTCGCAACCGCAGCCGATCCGCATCATCCCGTCGCAGTCGGCACAGCCGACCTCGCTGCCCAAGCCGGTGCCTTCAGTCCAGCATGCCTCCCGACCTCCTCTCCCGCCACACACGCCGCACGCCGCCAACCTCCCCAGCTGCCCGGGCCGCGGCAAGATGTCAAAGTTTCTCAACCCGGAGGAGATGACCTCACGGGATTACTACTTTGACTCATATGCCCACTTTGGTATTCATGAGGTAATGGCTATATGATTATTGTGATCTTACTTTAATTATCCATCCACCCATCCATCCAGCCATCCAAAGAAAAAAACTTAATGTCTGTGTTAGGATATCATAAAAACCTAGAAATCGTCATGGATTGTTACATGTAAAGCTGAATAGATTATAATAATGATAATTATAAAAATTCACAGTTACAGCAATAAAAAAAAGAGATTCAGTCATAAGTTAAACAACTAATTAAAATATCATTACAAATTTGCTTAAATTGCAATAAAACCTTTCTTTCAGACAAAATAAATGTATAATTACTCCCAACATCTATTTGATGTTGATTTTAACAGTTTGGGCTTTAAGAGACATTCATTTTCACCCCCCAAAAAATATATATTTTTGAATAATTTGCAAATAACAAACTCAACTTGGTATTTTCACGGTGCACATGTAACCATTTTTAAAATATGCTGAAGATTATATGTGGAAATTTAAAATAAGTTTCTTGGTAAATGTCTCATGACGTGGTCTGCTGATGTTTTCATGTTGCTGGTTTTTTTTCTTCCTTTTTTTCCTCTGTTAGAACTATTTGTTCCAGAATGACTTTGTGTGTGTTCAGCTTACAGTGTTTTCCTGCCGTTTCCTCTTCCGATATTGTCATATACATTTTGGGCCATGACTGGAGTTACAACCACCAAATTCCTTTAAAAGATGTGAGTTTCAAATGAGAGGAATCTTTGCCTGGAACGCAAAGCTTCACTCAGTCTGACATTAAAGGAGAACAGCAAGGGTCTTGGGCAATTTCTACACAAGCTTTCTCACTGAGTCATTGTTGAACCCTATCAGGGTTTGTTTTTGTTTTTTTTCTTCATGATATGGTTACCTCCGCCATCTGCAACTTAAAATTATTACAGGCTGTATAACGAGGAGCATGATTCTGCCCTGACCTGCGCGATGAATATTTCATACTTTTGGAATGTGGGTCGGGTGTATTTTTGACATTTCTGGATATTCCTCACACTCACACAGGCATGGCACCCAGTGTGAGAGCCAGAGCCAGATGCAGACAGTCTGAGACTTGGAGCTTATTCAGAAACTCCAGCTCTGGATTTGAATGCATCACCATGCAGCTGAGCACGAGCGGAGGAAGATTAGGTGAACTGTGTGTCCCTCTCCTGCAGCTCCACTGTAGATATCACATAAAACCCACGGCCCAGATGTCCAAACACTTTTTTTTTTTTTTTACCTTCTGCAGGTGGGTTTACTTGTGTCACCGTGGTCTGATGTTATCCGTTATTTGCCAAACCAGGAAATGCTGAAGGATGAAGTGAGGACGCTCACCTACAGGAACGCCATGTACCACAACAAGCATGTCTTTAAGGACAAAATAGTGCTGGATGTTGGGAGCGGGACTGGGATCCTCTCCATGTTTGCAGCCAAAGCTGGGGCCAAACACGTGTATGGGGTAAGACACGTCTACTTTTCGCAGAGATCAATTATTCTGGTCAATCTTTGTCTAAACCAGGGGTGTCTAACATACGGGAAACACAAAACATTGACTTTAAAAAAAAAAAAAAGAAATTATATATTGAATAACACGCATCACTGAGACCCAAACTAGCATTAGCCTTAAAGTCACATGTTAAACGCTGCAAAGTGTATTAATTGTAAGAATTTATTTATATATAGCCTCTGAACTAAAATGACACCGCTGAGCAAAGCACCACAAACGTTTTATCGTCTTGGTAAGATGTTTCCTACTAGTAGAATTATGGCTTGTAAATCTTACTAAAGTGTATTCAAATGATATGCATGCATATGGATTTTTAATTTTTTTTATCTAAAAATGCATTTATTAGCACAGATATAGTATTATAAAACATACTGTGTTTGAATAATATACAATAATAACATGGATTGTCCTCCCTTATCGATTTACATATGAGCTGGAGTTGTCCGACTCTGACCTAATGTCCAAGTCACTTTCACTGTGTGTATTAGGCACCGGGTGTGTATTTAAACGACCATTTTATTCACACCCTCTCTAATCACTGACGATCATCTGTTCGGACATGCAGATGGTAAAAGCGTGCGGACTCTCAGATTGACCTGCTGAGCCTCGGTGATTTCCTAGTTATTACCGTTGTTGCACGCTGACACAGAAGTAATTGCTAGTCAGGTCATGTCTGTGACTGCATGCGAGCGTACACATCACTGGCTCGGGATAACCATGTGGAACTTATATTTATATGGCGTCTCCACAGAGCGAATGTGCTTTGGGCGGGGGTGATTAACTCCGTATTGCCGTGGGACCTGTTCTTGACATTGTGTGTTTAAGAGTGTGTGACTTGTGTTTGTTTTCCCTCTTTCTCCAAGCTGTCTTACTTTTTTTTTTTTTTAACCTTCTCTCTATATATATCATCCGGCTTTCACACTTCAGATAATTTACTTTTTATTTACCCAGTTCAACAGAATTCGCTCACTTTTGACTTAATGCCCCTAAGTTTTTTGTTCTGCGACAAAGCCCGTTTATCATACTCATAAAGTTTGATGCGAGAGGTGGGCATGCAAGTGCAGAACAACTGGGCTGTGGGCCAACGGGAACATCACTCTGTCATATGGGCCTTATTAAGAAAAGTGATAGCCCCAATTTTGGATGAGGAGAGCGCTCATAAAACACTGCTGCAAAATTCATAACCTGTGTGGTCAGTCTGTACGCTGCAGCGACGTCAATCAATCTCAGAATAATATCTGATATAAAACCACAAGTGGAGCCAAGCAAATAATCAAACCAGCCGGAGAATCGTCATGAGATACGGCTTAAACAGGAGTTGCAAATATACGGAGCAGACCGAGATCCATGTTTACCGTGCAAAATGACTCAAACCAACAGTGTGCCGGGGCTCGTTAAAAAAGCATTATGCTCATTCAAGTGTCTTGTTCTGTCAACATTCTCTGCATTGTACTTTAAACCCAAAAGACAAAGAAAAACAAGCCAGTTGGAAATGGATGTTTTTTTATTTTACAAATAGCAAGCAGATTGGATACAACGATCCTGTAGAGCAGCCCAGCAGGTCAATGCGGACCGGTGCGAGGATGTAAACAAGCTCGGGTAAAAACAGCAACAGGAGGAAAACAAACAACAACAGACAATTTTGAAGAGTAATTTCTTTATCCACTGGGGTTTGTATTGTTTTTATATGTTTAGAGGACAATACACAGGCCCCATGGTGACACCAGTGGTTTGAGTACCGTCCAAAAACATGCTCAAGGCTTTCTGATGACTCCAAATGGCCCGAAGGTTTGTGGCGGCCTGGTGATCTGTCCTGGATGTTACTCTGTCTGATCCGTAGCCAACACAGCTCAGCTCCCATCCTGACTTGATAAAAGGTGCATGCAGAAATCCTCTATTCTAAGAATTTGTTGCCCACGTCAGACGAAAGTTCAGATGATGAAAGGTAATACTTTGGTTTGAGCTCAAAAGACACTTTAGCCATATTTATCAATCTTTATGTTGATAAGTATCACGTGCAGAATACAAGAGCAACAAAGTGTGATTGTATGTGTTTTGGTACCTATGATCCTGTAGGTTTAGACACTATATTACCAATAAGTAATTTCTGAGTACTCTGCCTCAATCACATTCAGTACATGTGAAGATGAACTCGTGTTTTTATTGCTAAAGTTGCCTAAGTTTTAAAGGAATAAGTTGTAGAAACTTTCAATTTAAAGGTCTGGCCGACCCAAGATATAAGTGAGGCTAAATATGGGACAAAGGAGCCGAAATAGGATCAGTTGGAAAAAAACATTTGTTCGGGTCTTGCTTGACTTACCTCAGAAGGTCAAGCAACAGGTTAACAGGTCAGATGGTGCAAATGGAAAATGGCGTGAGTGCTTTGCAGTGTCAAGGTGCTGCAGCATTTTCGAGGACAGAGTCTTTCACTTGCCGTGTCTCCGGAGTGAAGGAGCCTGTGGCTGCAGCTGCAGTGACAGTGACTCTTCCTGACACTAGTGAGAGACGCAAGAGGCAATGTGGGGGGTGGGTGGGGGGGTGGGGGGGGGGGGGGGGGGGGTGTCTGTGTTAACACACCTTGAGGCCCCATGATTCTGATGGACACATGGCTAATGGCTGTCTCTTCTCGCTGGGATCCAGAAAAGAGGAGAGGGGGAATCATGAGCCAATTAGAGGGTCTGTGTCAGCAACCCCGCTAACTAACGCTCAGGATCACCAGCACAAGTGCAAACACGTGCACACACCTGGCGCAAGATTAACTAGTGTTGTTTGTTTATGCAGTTGGTACAACTCCATGTTTAATGGGTACCGGAGGGCTCCTGGCCGGTCCTCTACTAATAAGCAAGCAGAAAATGGGACCGCTCCAGGGAGGCCATGCTAATGTGATGTCCCTGTATTATGCATGCTTTTGTTATGAGAAAACTGAACAATAAATACACTGCCCACTACTTTCTGAAATCTTCAGCCTGATCTCCCCACAATAGTCTCAGACTGCCTTTTACAGTCCAGAGCTCTTGAAGTTTATTCAACACCCGCCTCTTGAATATGACCGGATGGATCTGTTGCAGTTTGAAGAAGTCTGTACACCTCTGACATGAGCAGTTCCCCAGGCATGAGGAACAGAGCGCACGCACTCAGGTGAAAATCCATACCCCGAGACTCCCCCAGGTGCTGTGAGAGCCCAGTATTGGCAAACACTTCCCGCTGAATTATATCCTGATTTTGCTCAAGAGCAACTCAGTGGAAGTGTCTAGAGTTTAGATCGGATGAATGAAAGATTATTTCCTTACAATCGTGCTATTGTTGGCACCTCAGTAAATCAATGTGCATTTGTGGGCAACACATAACAAAAAAAAAAAGAATTTATCAAGAGTGAGAAAGTAAAGGTGCCCTATAAAAGGAAAGATGACAGATTGCATTCAGTGGAGGAGAAATCATAACATAAGCTGATAAAAAGAAAGCAGAGTGCAGTAGGGATGATTAAAGAAGGAAAGTCTAAAGTGTCAAAAGAGTAATGAAACTAAAAGTTGAAGGTCCCATCGGGGGGAAATGGCTGGTTGCGGCTGAACAGTGGCTAATCTTCATCTTAATTACTTTTAATTAAGAGGCTCTGGCAGTGCTTTGGTGGTTCTCACACACTTTGGAAAATCTACCTCTTTATATTCTTTCAGTGTCCACCATTTCCAGCGTGACTGTAGGGCACCTCTTGCAACGCCAAATTAACCTCAGAGTGTGACGCTGGATGATAATCCATCTCTGCCGAGTTACCTGCCGCCGTCGGCCACACAAGTCACATAAATGCTGCGAGTGATGAAGACCCCTTTAACACGACAATGCTTCAAATGAAAATGCGATTTCCTTTCAGAAAAGGTTTGTGTTTACACAGCAATCTTTTGAAAACAATGTCAAACTTGCATGGGAATGGCAGAAACGCTGAAAACTATGTAGTTTTTATGTTGGGCCACGAGTGGAGGGCTGTTTGTTTTTAGGATAAACCCACACTCATGCACGCTGAGAACAATACGCTATAAACATTAAAAATGGCGAGTACACGGAAATTCATATGGATAGACGACCAAGTTGGATCGTTATTACAGAGCTGTCGACTATAAAACTACCAAGTCGAAGGAGAATGTGGACTGGGAGTCATGACACTCATTGTTGTTATTGGCCCCCGTGTGTGTGCAAAAGAACTATTAACCACGGCCATGGTCTGCATGCGCAGTAGCAGCGTTTCTTACATCTGCACAGAGATGGAGCCTGAGCATTTTAAGAAAGTTGCTTCTTTCCTCCGTCTACACAGAGACGGAGTTGGAGCATTGTCAATAACTTCCTCCTTGGGAGCTGTGTTCAATAAGTTGCGTTTTCAGTGATTCCAAGCACCGTTGTCGTGTAAAGAGATATCTAAAATAAGAAGAAAGTGTCGCATTTTCAAGAGCCAAACTCTTAATGCCATCACTCACTTCAGTAATGAAAATATATATATATCTGCAGAAAATGCTTTAAAAAAAAACTCAAAGCTAGTTGCTCGTTTTATCCCATATCCTCTGTTTTTCTCTTAAATCTGGCAAAGACCCAACCCGCCTTTCCATTTTCAAATGCTGAGCGAGAGAAATAATCGGGCAGTTGGAGGTCAGGAGACGACTTCCATCAACAAAGCAGCTCTTTCAGCTTTGCTAACCAGGTACAAGCCTCTGGTCTTTTTTTCTCAGGAGTGGAATTGAAATGATCCACATAGACAATAAACTCTGATGACCTTGTTTACTTCCCCAGAGCCCAACCGATGGCGGCAGCGCTGGACAGCCATTTTCCGCCTGGAGCAGCAATCAGAAAATAAAGACTTAATTCTGGTCATGGGCACTATCGCGGTTCATCCTGAAGATGAGGGGAGGCAATGTAATTGTAACCAAAGGCTTTGTGGGTCAAACATTAATCTGGAGAAACATTATTCAGTCCTCCATGTATGCAGCCTTTAGGTTTTACATTGTAATCAATGTGCAATCGGTAAAAAAAACTTAGTTTGACTACTCACGTTATACTTGCAAATAATGGTTCTTTTTCAAACACTGTCCCTTGTTTTAACCTCACACCACGCTCTCCAAATGCAATAGCAGATTGCTGCTTAAACACTGTTGCATCAGGATTAGAAACCTTGCAATGTCATAAATGTCAAAATTTTTTGTCACAGGAATGAAAAAATAAAAGCTCATTAACGTTTGACACTTTGTCGTTTCTCTGTTGTACTGTTTACTGCAGAGGGAAACTTACCCGAGGGGTGCCTGTGAATTTGTATTCATGTTTTTAAAGAAATAACGATACAAAAAGAGGAATAAGGATAAAAATCAACATTGATATCGTTCAATCACACAATTTAATTGTTTTCTAATTAATTCAAAACGTGATTAAAGCTACACTGCAAAATTACACGTGTAGCAGGAAGACAGTTGACCTCTTTTTTGCAGCTATACCAGCTTCCACTCTTTTCACAAGATTTGAGAGTCGTACTGTGGAAATGTGTGTCCATTCATTCAGTATTTTATTTATAAAGTCAGGAACTGGTGTTCGATGAGAATCTTGACTTGCAATCTCCATTTCAGTCAAGTCTTTCCACAGCGGCTTTGTCAAATCACATATTCAATTCAGTGTTTTCCCGTTTTGATTCTGCAGCGCCAAATACAACAAGTCGTTTTTCAAGGCACTTTTAAAGTAAAAAAAAACAAACAAAAAAACAAAAACCAAGCAAGCAGAGGAGACAGTGGAAATGAAAATCTCCCTTTTAAACAAGAAGAAACCTGCAGAATCAGACTCAGAGAAAACCTCAGAATCACTTTATTAATCCCTGGGGAAATTATCTAGCAACGCAGCACAAACAGCAGTGTTTCCAGCTAGGACTATTTTCACAGAGTTTTGCGTGGAGTAGGACGCAGCTTCACGGAGGTGTGAATCCTCTGCTACGGCGTGGAGGAGCTGCTTTTCATTGTTTTGATGCTGCGGTCAGAGCCATTTTTGGCGAGCTGCCGTTTTAAAACAGTGGTTGTTTGGCAGCAGAGTGGCTGCCTCGCCTCAACATCCATGTTGCTGTGTTGCTTTGCTGTGTTTCGAGCGAAAAAATACGTCCAAACAGCGACATGTCATGAAAAGTTGGATAGCACAGTACTGCTACGTTAGCCTGCTAGCTGGCAGCAAACTGTGGAATGGATTTCCAGACTCATTACTCCTCCTCTCATTGAGACCCGCCTCCCTTCAGGAAATCCAGTCCACATTTTGCAGCCAGCGAGCAGAGCAGCAGCAGGGAAAACACTTGTGGAGTCATTTCAGCCACAGCAAAGCACAGACGAGGCTCATGGATCAGAAATTTCCGCAGGTTGGATTGGAAATTTCCGATCCATGAATTCCGTTGGTATCGGAACCTGATACCGATACCAGATCAGATCGGCTCCATCGGTACTTAAAACTGCCAATCACTCGTTGGTTTTAAATTCAGAGGCAACCTGTTTTGAAGGACAAAACCTTCTCAGTCTTCGAAGTCCTAAGGCTAATTCCGACAGTGTTTTCATCTTCTTTGGGTCAAGTTTGCTCATTTAAGTGCATTCCTATATAACCGAGTCCCAGATGAGGCTCAGAATGTACACCATCGACAAAAGTTGTTGGACATACATATTTGGTCTGCATTGCTGGAGCTGTGAAACTTGTTTCACCCTGAGTGGCGTAATTGCTCTTTGGACGCAACCTTTGGGAAATGTGGCCCTTGAATTGGTGAAGAAGAACAGGTATGCACAAGTTATTGCAAACACTTACTACTTTAAAAGGACGCCCACCAGAAGATTCATTATGGGGAACTTCTTTACACCCATTTTTTTTTTACTTTTTGAAGGACATAAATCATGGCAGCTATGAACACAAGAGTCACATTTACATCTCATTATTCCAATATGTACATATGAAAATAGTTCGGGCGCTTTTTAAGGTGAACATTTAATGAGTGCACGGCATTACAAGCAAAGTGAGGACATGTGAGCAGAGTCAAAGACAGCTTTCATTTAATTAGCTCCTCTTTCCTTTTTTTTCCCCGGCAGATTGAATGTTCCAGTATATCAGAGTACTCAGAGAGGATCATCAAGTCCAACCACCTTGACAGCGGTAAGAGCAGCAGCTGTTCCTCTATACTGATTACACAGCAACTTTATTCTGAGAGGAAGACGGCAATAAACTGGGATATAGTCATGATGGTGAACGACGATGTTGGAAAGGAAGACTTGCAAAGGAGATACACAAGGATAAAAAAAAGATAATAAAAAAAAAGTAGGGAAGCGATTTGCTTTCAAGCAGTTTGGATGTGAGAATGGTCAAATTCTTCCTCTCTCCGTCCACTCCTTTGAAATAATTCACACTTGTCAAACTTATGTATGACTTCAAAGTGTTTGTTTTTTTCTGTTTATCATGTAAAAACACTTTTTTTTTTTTCTTTGCCAAGCCCGTGACTGTGCAGCTGCCAAATAATACCTCCGTAAAGCACCCTGTCAGCAAACGCCCTATCTATAAACCTATGAATATCAAGTACGCTCCAGTAATTGAGTGCCGGGTTAACGCCATGTTTACTCACAGTTTTGGGCGGTGGGCGAGCGGGAAGCAATCACCAGCTGGGGTTACGGGGTTCACATGTCATCCTGACTGACACTTGTATCACCAGCGGGAAAAGTCCTCGCTAACTTCTTGCCTATGCAGAGCAAACAAAGCTGAAGTCAGCTAATCTCACTCAGGGCAAAGATCCACGCCTCTATTATGCTCCGCAGCTGCCCCGATTTCCATACGAACACCACGGCTGCCATGGCAGCACATGATCACTTTCTTTTCCTCTCTTTTTTTCTCATGACTATATTACCAGCCGCTGCAAATACCTTTTTGCTTTTAGTTGCTCGACAGATGTTCCTGATGACTTTTGATTGTAATGTTACACTGTGACTGTAGAACGCACAAGTCGGCGTGAAGGTCATTGAAGAAAGTTTGCGGTTTAAATTGTGTTTAATTACAGTATGTATTTGTGTGGCTTGAGATCTCTGCTGTGGGTTTCAGTCATCACCATCTTCAATGGGAAGGTGGAGGAAGTGGAGCTTCCCGTGGAGAAGGTGGACATCATCATATCCGAGTGGATGGGCTACAGTCTCTTCTACGAATCCATGCTCAACACCGTCATCTTTGCCAGGGACAAGTGGCTGGTATGATGTGTGCATCGTATTTGTATACGTTTACATGGCAGTCATGAGATTAGACGTAGATGCATTAAATATTACCACAGATGACACAGCTTGATGATAAACCACAAACATAATTGCATTATAAATACTTCCACCATAAAATTAGCATCTAATCCATATTGGGTGCTGGATGACGTCAAGGTTTGTACCTTGTTGCCCCTTCTGTTTTGTCATTTTCGCGGAGAGGATGACGAGGTGCAGCCGCTTTTTGGGGACGATGTCAAATTTGAAGGACGGGTTCTGTTGATCTTTAAACATAATGAGCCTAACAATTGAATAGCAACTCAAAACAACATTTTCTATAATGTTTGGAGGGATAATCTATAACTATCAAAAACTAGATATTCCTTTTTCTTTTGTGAAAGGAGCGTTATGTAGCCTCAGACTCCACAAGCAGGGCCTCTGTTCTGTTGTAGCTGGCATGGCGCTCAAATGAATGCGCTTCAATAATTGAAACTTGTTCTTGGCAGAGAAATAAAATGTCACCATTGCTGTAGTACAGGCCTTTTAAACCCTGTTCACAATTAAAGTCTGAGTTACTTCCTTTTTCTCATTTGTTCAACAGAAACCTGGAGGATTAATGTTTCCTGACCGAGCCTCTCTGTACGTGGTGGCGATAGAGGACAGGCAGTATAAAGACTTCAAAATACATTGTAAGTGCATGTATGTATGGGCAGATGTAAATATACAAGATATATGCATCCGATATGTATTGACAGAAGTGTGGGCCCACTCATACACAACTTGTCTAGCACTGGAAATAACTCGGAACTATTCCTCAGGGTCGAGACTGCGGGCGATGATTTATCTCGTAAGTCTTTCTATCGTCCCACTTGAAAACTCACCAGGGGGGATGTAGGCGATGTTTCGCTGCTGGACTCAAAAGCGAAAGAACAGCACCGAAGTCGGCGTTTGGCCAGAGCACAACCCAGATGTCAGCGGCAACACAAACAGAAGGACAGCCAACAGTCCTCCTACTCACATTCCCTTATACATCTGGGAAATTACCCAAGCGCAGTGCAGCAGATAATATCCAGAAAATGTCCGATCACCATGGCTCGGCACTCTGCAAAGCTTTTCCCATGATCTGTGGCTAGTTCGGCTTGCGTTATAACTGTGAATCATACAACAGGCCACACAAATATTGACCACAAACTTCTTTACCCACCAGCAAGCGGCCCAGTGTAAAGGAGTCAGAAGTGGCTCTCTGAGGAGCGTGAGAGTGACTTCTGGACGGAAGACACTCCATCAGTTCATCATCCCTGTGGCTTGATTTCTCTGGTCTTACGCATGTCGTACAATGAGAGGAGTTCACTGACAGCCTGAGATAACTTTCTGACAGTATCCAAAGTTTCATGTCAGTCCAATTACAATTACTCTAGAAAATGTCTATAGTAAACATGAATCTGATTTTAATGATGGAAAATACAGTGAAATGTAAAATAATAAAAAAAAATAATAATTCCTTCACCACCAAAAAGTGATGATCTGCAGGGGGCTCCTGCTGATGCTTATCAGTTAAGATCAATATTGTGCAAGTTTTTCAAATCCCCATCTCACAGTACACGTGCTGGAAATCACACACCTTTATTAAAATCCACCACATGAACCAAAAAAAGAAGAAATCCACCAGGGGGTTGAGACCTCTTAATTATCACCACTTCCGCAACACACTCAAGCTGTTCTCCTGTTTTGGGTCATGACAGATTTGGCTTACACGCCATCGTAAAGATCGTAATGAATAATGGATGATTTAACTTAAGCGGCAAGGATATCCGAGGCAAGAATAGAGTCTGTGTTCAAAGAGACGCGCCTTCGCAAGTCATCGCCAAAAACAATGTGACTCGCATCTGTCAAAATAAAAATAATTTCAAAATGACAGGAGGTACATCTCCAGGGGAGAAGATCAGACTACTCCAAGAAGCTCAGTGAGTAATGCCCCCGAACTGGTGTTGTTCTAGCTGAAACCTTCTCCACCTCCTGTCTTTACTCGAAAAACTGAAGAGGGGAAACGACGTCTCAAAAAGTTGCGATTCACAAGCTTCCTGTATTTACCAGGGTGGGAGAACGTGTACGGTTTCGACATGACCTGCATACGTAACGTGGCGATGAAGGAGCCTCTGGTCGACGTGGTGGATACCAAACAGGTGGTGACCAACGCCTGCCTGGTCAAGGTTGGTACTTTCAAATGTTCCGAGTTTCCGTTCATAACAGGCTAAATACTTGCGAGGATGAATTCCATTTGTGGCGTTTTTATATTTGGAATTTTGTGAGTCAGAAAACAGGAGTTCCGGTTTATCTGATCAGACTTTTGGGCAAAATACGGTATGGCAGTGATTTTCAAAGTGTGGGAGGACAAGTCAACCCTCACTTGTACTTGGATCACATGACCCCGTTGGTAATCTTCTGTTGAGACCAGGCTTCCTAATTTCTTTCATGTAAAGATTATTATAGCCCGCTGGGATTTGAAGACACAATTTTATTTATCTTTGATGCTCTTAATTTAAAATATCTGTTATTAGTCAGTGAATTCAGTTTTGGAAATGTTTGTTTAAGTAAAATATGAGTTTCATCCTCTACCTATGTATTTTCTTAATCATGACTTCTTCTCAACTTTTCAGTTTGCTCTACTGAGAATCATTTTTAGACAGAAAAAAAAAACCATGTCATATTTTTGGACTTGTAAGTTCTTTTACTTCAAATATTACAGCAAAATATCACATATTACGTCACATTACGTGTATTTGTGGAAGATTGTTGCAAAGTGAAGAAATTCTGACTGCAATAATGTGGTCAGCCTGCATGATCCCGGAAGAACTGACATGGAAAGTGTTCGGAAATTACTGTAGTTTCAATATATTCGCCAGCGATGGAGGCGATGTGGCTCATGTCAATGTCTGGAGGCGTTTTATTCACATCCCCAGGCAAGCATCACCTTCAAAGCAGTAATTATTCCGAAATATAATGATTTTATAGTTGAATACAAACATAAGTCACATGGTAGAAATATCAGAACATAAATCTTCCATCTTCACCGGTCTAGCCACCAAAGCAGGGGTGTCAAACACAAACCCCCCGAGGGCCAAAATTTGCCCGCAAGAGGCTCCAATCCAACCTTGGAAAGGTCAAAGCAAAATTGAGAAAACCGCAAAGAAACCATCAACTTTTAAACAAAGTTTTCTTAAGAGTAGCCGACAAACACTGAGACTGAAGCCGAGACATCAATGATACAGCCATGAAAACTAGTTAACCTCAAAGCCAGGCTGAGTTTGTAAAAACATGCAAAAAGAATACTTTTTTTTTTTAACATTTCATTGTATTTTGCACCAAAAAGTATCATGAAAATTGATTTTATGTTCAGATTGGAGTCATTTTTGGCACTAACTGCAAAACGTTTTGCGAAAACATACACTTTTACAGTTCAAATTTAAAGTTTATTATGACACTGTTTTATCAGTCTGGCCCACCCTGGATGATACTGGCCCGTACGTGAACTACACACCTGCGTCAGACAGTGATATCAACCACTGGGCCCTATTAGGAGGATTTCTGAAATAGTAATCGGTATCCGCCCTCTCTGGGGGTCTCCTCCAGGCTCCCCCAGTGCATCGCCTCAGAGTCAGTGTAACGCTCCCATGATTCTCCTTTTCTAATGCCAGCCACGTAGCCTTGGGAAGACAAGCAAACATGTTGAACAACGCGATTATGGACATTAAGATTTAACGACACTGGCTGATTGACAGCGCAATCGCTGGCATCATTACCGCGGTAATAGGAACACACATGTGGCCTGTGACTTCTCGGGGACGTTGATTGACTGGTAAACATGCCGTCCGACACACTAAGGCAGACATGGGTGTGACCTTGATGTGTGGCGGGGGTTCCGTTCCCCCCCTCCATCCCCCCGTGTGAATTTAGACTGATCGGACTCCTGCGCCACGCATGTCAATAGCGATCCTGTCTGGAGCCCCTGATTGGACCCTTTGTCATAGTGACCTTCGTATCGCTGGCATTGATTAGATGGCTCTGGCCCGTCTCACCTCTGTGCTGCTGCTATAGCCCTGTGTCATCGTCCCTCCATTTCCTCACTGCTGATTGTCAAGCTCTCGTTTTGTTTTCCCTTGTATATGAGACAGCTTCTTCTTAACTAAGTAATCAGTGATGAATTAAAACCTGCATAATGGAGCTGTTGCTTGTCTGTGGATGTTGTTAAGAAGAAGAAAAAAAAAAACAACAACCTTAAAACAATACCCCACTGGCAAGCGATACTGTTGTTAAATGGATTAGAGAATGACCTCATTAAAATTGTGGAGCTGATGAGTCGTACACACTGGAATTCATGTTATTAAACTCCGACTTTAAACTTTTTCGCAGCAATACTCAGGGAGCATCATTACGAGGTATAATCTTGGAGGAAATAATTAATTTTACATTAACAACCTGCACGACGGTGCTCTTAACATTTTTTTATTTGGCCGTCGTCGTATTTGTATGAGGGCACATTGCAACGTATGAAATAGCCGAATTAAACTTTGAGACGTTTATCTAAATGTTTAACAAGAATGGGGAAAAAAAAGAAGAAAAAACAACTAATTGTAAAATCTATTCAGCAAAAGCACTGCTTTGTGTTGTTGCCAGCAAACATAAGGCTTCTTCCTCCAGAGCAAAGTGTAGCATCTGGCACCAAAGCCACCATGCGAGCAGAGAATCTCTATTAACTCCGGCGGTACACCAAACAAGATTATACGGCACTGCCTACATGTTCATCCTCCAGCATAGGTTTCAGGTGAGCGGCGTTCTCCCCGTTCCTCAGCAGTCGGAGATAATATGATTGGCACGGTTACACGACAGTGTACCGGCACAGGGTACAGCGTGTTCTTCTTTGAACATGTATAATGGGGGGGGTTCACTCGGGGTATCCTGATATACTGATTGGAAGAAGGAGGACTTTTACAGGTACAGCGTGGAGCCTGTGTATGAATAACAGCTGGACTGTGTCAGAGTCCCGACAGGCTCTGATTCGCCAAAAAACATAAAAGTGCAGCGAAATAGTGGAGGACTTCTGCCCGCTGGTATTAACTTTAGTAATAAATCCGGAAAAAAAAAGCTGTTAAAATAAAGTAAGAAAAAATCATCATAGAGATAATCGGTGTCTCTTTACTAATGGTTATTGTCTTTCATTTGGAGGAGTGGTTCTCATCTGCTCTCACTTCAGGATCCGCTGTCATCGTTACTATCATTACTGCATGCCGACCCACACACTAAAACAGGAGTTAATGCACAACAAAATGACCAGCAAATGAGGATTCAGAGAGAGAAATTCCCATTAATGCGCAGTTTACTGCATTTCTATTAAAAAAAAACAAAAAACATTTTGCACAAATACTTGATTCAAGTACAAAAACATTTTGTCTTCAATATAATGAAATTCAGATCAAGTATTCGCTGCCTATTCAATTAGAGCGAACAAACTTTGTGGGTCTTCAACAATGTGACTTTGTGATTGTTGCACAAATAAAATGACTTGAATCCATTTCGCCGTCCTGGAGACATTAGCATTCTAAGATTCCTCTTCAGTATATATAGACGTCACATGAACCAACAGTCCTACCTTTTCTAGAGGGTTTTCAGTTTTCAGTTTTCTTTGTTGGTAGTGTAATACTCAAGAGTTGTGAATGGATGGAAGTGACTGTAATTTAAAGGAATATTTATTTAATTCTTTAATTGTTTTGCTCAAACATAACATTAGGATTGTAATTTTATTTATAACCGACTCATTGCAAAGTGGGCATTGTTCCTATTTAGTGCTGTAGTGGTTCACACTCACTTTCTGTGTGGAGTTTGCATGTTCTCCTTGTACATGAATATGATTATTCGGGCTTATTGTGTAAATATGAAGGAGTGAACTCCTCTCTGTGGTAAACTGATTATTATTCCAAGGAGGACTCTGCCTTACACCCATAATCAGCGAGAACCAATCCCCGGTTCCCCCAGAGCCGTTAAAAACGGGCGTAGAAAGTAGATGGATGGACTGTTTGTTTTAGACATTTATTTTAATTTCGATTTTGACCGATGTAAAGAACTCTGGTTTCCTTTGCAGGAGGTAGACATCTACACGGTTAAGCCCGAGGATCTCTCGTTCACCTCATCTTTCTGTCTGCAAATCCAGAGGAACGATTACGTCCACGCACTGGTCACTTACTTCAATATTGAGTTCACCAAGTGTCATAAGAAGACCGGATTTTCCACAGGTAAGGTGTGATGTTTGCCCGCACGTTTGCACAGCTGAGCAAGCTTAAGCGTGAGAATTTGCCTTCTTTTACATCTAAACTGTCAAAAACTGTTCCTAATCCACTGCTTATCTGTTGACTGTGACACTACAGACAGCAGCTGCTCAGCCTGGTTTAATATAAAGACTTAGAAGCATGAAGAGATCATTTGGTTACATTTTATGTGACACAATAAATCTTCCATGAGCTTCATTTCAAGTGTTTCAGTTGGGAGGAGGGGGGGGGGGGGAATCACAACTGACATTTTCAGCCTCTTCTCATGAATGACAGAGATGTTCTCCCTCATGCTGACGCTTTAAAGGCACTGATCTGTTAATAGCTGATTTGATCTAGTTTAGATTCAAGTGATTAAAGAGATGGTATTGTGTGATAATCTGTGTGTGACTGACCTCTAGTGGCGGTGCAGTGTATATCATGAAACATGAGACAAGACGCAGAATGAACCTCCTGATGGCAGAATAAAGAGATTTACCTTTTCACGTTTTAGACAGAATCCACTTTTGTGCACATCTTTTGTGTATCAGGAGCCCCGGGTTTCTACGTTTATTGACAAAGAGATACCTTGTTTTGTAACGGCCGCCTTTCCCTGCCCTACCTGATGCCCTCCTATTGAATTTCTGTACACTTCTCAGTCAAGCAACAATTCCAAAAGTGAAGATACAGATCTAAACCTGCAGACACTGAGCCAAAATTTGCCATCGATTCCTCGTACAGTTTTGAGAGCTAACTATATCAGACACACACACACATTCTCCAAGCCAAGGAGAAGCAGTGCAGCAGAGGTCAAAGACTCCAATTCACTCTGGTCAGTGGAAATGCCAATTCATCTACGGCATTAGCATAAGAAACTGTCAGCGTGTCAGTGCCTTTATTGAACACTGCCTTTAAAAAAAAAAAGAAGAAAAAAGACAGACCTGTGCAGAAGCCTCGTTGATTGGCAGGGCTTTTTATCTATGCACTTACAAAGAGCTTGTCTATAAAGCCACATCTACAGAGCTGCCCCAGGACAGCCGGCAGAAATTCGATTTAAGTGCAACTGACCTTTTGAATCCCACTCAAGTGAACAGTGACGGTCAGAGCACTGGGAATTGCTCACATTTGTTTTGGGGCTGGGGTGTTGAGTTTTACCTGTCTTTGTTGTCAGGCGCACACACACACACACACACACACACACACACACACACACACACACACACACACACACACACACACACACACACACACACACACACACACACACACACACACACACACACACACACACACAGACTCACAGATGGATGCACATAAGGCAGCACAATGGATACAAAGTGGGACAGCGATGAAAGAAGACTAAGTCGAGCAGCTGCGTTGAGGTCAGGAATGTAGTCATGCATTATCTGCCTTCTATTTGAAAGCTGTCATCATAAAGTCAAGTGGAACTACTTGCTTTTTTAATAAAAAAAAATTCGTTCTTCTTTTTCACCGCCTGTGTTTATTCTCCACTTGACATTTATGTCAGGTAGACAGGAGGCTGTGTGTGGGTGTAACTGTGTCTCAGTGGTTGACTCCGGAGGGACTGACAGACAGCATGCAGCGAATCCATGAAAAGACTAGCAATTTTCTGGTAAACAACATGGGTTAACTTGGTAGAGGAAGCTGCATTATTCACATGCCATTGCCTTTCATATTCTGTTGGTTTAAAAAGTGGTTTAGGCTTTCGGAATGCTTTTGACTTGAAAATCAATTAGAGTTGGGATTCCTGACTAAGCCCATTCACACAACAACGGATACTGTGTTTCCACAAAGCTTTCTTCACTTTTGGGGGGTCCGTTTACACACGACACCAGCGTGCGGATCCACTGTATCAGCTAAGTTTTTATTCAGGCTCCCAAGGTGGAAAGATTCTTTCACGGTCTCGATTCCCTCCTGCAGAGGCAGCCGGAGGCAATGGAGTGCTCTTACTGCGCATATCTCTCCCCTCCCCTCCCTTCTGCTCATCCAGTTGTAAACAAACATGGCGGACCCATAGTGCTATGACTCGCAGTCCGTATTCTCGTTACATCGTCCATATTAGTAGTTTTATAGTTGAGACTCACCCCTGATAGCATCCGATGCGTCAACAGTCCATACGGATGTCGGGTGCTCTCCATTTTCTTCACGTTTATAGCGTGTGGTTTCATTACAAAATCAGGCAACAGCGCGCTCGGGTGGCCCGGCATACTACCTACATCTTCATCAGTATGTCTGCGGCTGCGGTGTAAACGTTCCTTTTTTTTTTTTAACGGATTTAACGTCTTGTAAGCGGGGCCTGCATGTTCTCCACTCTCTGATAATGTGAATTTTCTCCGAGATGGAAGAGGGGCTGTGGCGTTATCTCTTCATCGTGTTGATTCAAGGCAGAAGACGTACAAGTTAGGCAAAAAAATATATATATATATTTTGATCTAAATGTTAATAAGTTGACAGTTTTAGTTCATACAATCCAGTTTTATCTCAGTTGCTAATAGATTTGCATGATGACAAATGCCAAAGAAGAAATTTTTCTCTTTACATATTGTGCAAAAAAACCCAACATATCATATACAAACATATTATTTCATTATACAATATACAAAAATCTAATGATCAACCTGAATTCTTCATCCAATCTGAGACCATCTTTGTTTTTAGTAGCCTTCAGAATGCACATTTTCACTCATGTTCTCAGTATGGTGTTGGGGTATCCACAATCTCATGGTTATTTAGTTTTGGATCAGATTGTTCTGTAATGTCTGCTCTTTTTCATTTTACTGATTCTGTGTTAAACCCTCTTGGAAGCCAATTTTAAAGCTTTACATCCTCCCACTAATTGTCCATCTAAACATGATGAGTTGAGTATTGCAGAGTAACTCAGTTACTCCTTTCCACAGCTGAGGAGTGTGAAATGTGATTCATCATCGGACTGAACCAGCGGATGATCTCTGGCATGTTTTTTTTTCTCTGCATGTCTTCCAGCTCCAGATGCTCAGTACACCCACTGGAAGCAGACCGTGTTTTACCTGGAGGACTATCTGACGGTGCGCAGAGGGGAAGAGATCGTTGGTAGCATTGCTATGAAGCCCAACGAGAAAAACATTGTGAGTCTGCTCGCTCTGTAACGTTCATATTGTATAGGTAGTGATGTTCAATGTATTTATATGAATAGGACAACACATCTTACTGTGTGTATGCATCCAGACGGTAGGAAATGAGTCACCGCCTGCCCACAGCAAGCTGCTTCCTTCTCAGCGAATTCCACTGCAGTAACTCCAACAAACAACAGATTTCATTGTTGACCTTGCCAGTGTCCTCCAACCTCCCACCCCCCCAATGGAAGATGAAGTTGTCTTGTTGTCCGACACAAACATTCGACATTCATTCGATACCGTGTTTTGCTACCGGGCCAGAATGAAAAATATGAAAGTTGTCTCTCATCTCATATTTCTCTTTTCTGCGCGATTGATCACGTTGCCTCCAGTCTCACTGGGAACCATCTTTGATTCCCCCACCCCCCCCCATCTCTCTTTTCACCTGCAGCGTGACCTGGACTTTACCTTTGAGCTCGATTTCAAAGGGCAGCTGTGTGAAGCGGCCATATCGCACGACTACAAGATGCGTTAAGTTTGTCTGACGGGACGTCGGCGCCACGCCGAGTGCAACCTTTTGAGCACCAGACGGAGACAGAGACACTCTCGCGACCGCAGCGGGACGTGAGGGTGGAGGAGGACAGACCAGGCCAAACACCAGGCAGAGATGGACAGTGACAATATCAGTAGTGTCACTTTGTACGAAGACGCACGGTACTAATGCTGACTGTTAATTTACTTTGAATGTATCACTGACAAAACGGAGTATTTTCTCTTCTTGATGAATGTTATTGGTGTATATGTGAGATGGAGTGACGTACTTGTGTTTTGTTGGGTGTTTGTCTTCCAGAAAAGCTCGGACCTCATGAAGGGAATAGATCCCACCTTTAGACAAGTAAAGTTCACCTATTGGTCCATTGTGTCGTCCACATTTTGTTAGCGGTAGACAATAAATCTAAGTGTAGTTCCTCCGTCATATTATGTACCGTAGCATAGTGGAATGACTTGATTTATAGCTGTGTCAGTTTAGCGACATTGAAAGCAATGGGACACCCTCAAGAAAAGGACAAACTTTGTCGTGTGTTTGTAAGTGGTTTCTCCGTGAGTGTGCTATAGAAGGTGCCAGAGTTCGTATATGATGTTGACATGCCGGTGACCCTTCCCCATCCTCAATGCCTTGACCAAGTGCCGAAGTGTACCTCGACCCTCACCCGCACTGCTGCGCTCAGCCTCCAGCTGCTGCTTATTGATTTATTAAAAAAATATCCTCAAGCATTCTTCAGTTCACATCTGGTCATCAAAGAGGTTAAGGGGGGTTTGTAGCAGATTGGAAGAGTTATGATTAAAACTATTACTTTATTAAAGCACCCTTCAGAGTAGGGTGGGTGGGTGGGTGGGTGAGTAAAAACCTCTGGTCTTTATCATTTCGTATAACTCACAACCTTGTGTTTACTCCGAGCACACAGAGATCAACACCATAACGATTCCTTTCCATCCCCAGTCAAACACGATTCTGCAGCGACTCTCCAGTCTTTTGCAAACAAGCAGATGCTCTGAAAACCAAACCTGTAATCAGAAAAATGCACAGTATATGCAGTATGGGGAAGAATAAAACGATGATCATGAAGCATGCAACCAATGTGAGTAACAATCAACAAATATAAAGTCTCAAGCGGAGAGTTGCCAGGAATCTGGTTGGCACAAACAAGCAATACAGAGTTAATACCGACAATAAATCATATATTAAAGGTTGGTCTATTTGTTTAACAATAATATCAATATAGTGATGCACTTTCAAAATCTGAAGAATAAAATATTATATCAAAGTTTTATGAGAATTGGCATGCTGATTGCCCATGTAATTATTTTTGTTTTCAAATACTGAATATGTTGTTTCACATATTGTCATCAACTTAAAAAAAAAAAATAAAGAATAATAATAAAGTGCAATGTACAAATGTGTCCACTGGGTTGTGTTGTAGATCGACTACCGGCGCCTCAAACCTGGAGAAAACCCAGGGGCAGGGAGAAAAGCCCCCAAACCCACCTTCTCGTTATGTGGGTAAACTCTTCACCGTGCACAGCTACTTCTAAATGAAGACATGCTTAGATGCTTTCCACATAAAATACTTTCTTTTTATTAACATTTATACATACTTTTATTATTTTATACATTTATTCATACGTCAATGTGCAGAACAATAACAGTAGTGAAGCACTGGTTGGGACAGTGAGAATCAACCAACATCTCATGTCGACCCATCCCGTTACAAAAAACTGATTCAACATCCCATCTAATTGAGGTAAGTGGAATAAATTGCTATCTACAACACAAGTACAAATGGACAAAAAGAAAAGCACATCTGATACAAACCAAGATCAAATATTTCAACCCTGGTTGAAAAAAAATAAAAAATAAGAAACTACAGCTGTGTCCACCAGGTGAGGAAACTATAATATCATTAAAATGCCAACAGAAACTACAGTTATATTGATATGTTGACTTATAACTGAACAGGTAAAACTTGATGGATGTAGTGCTTGATAAACCTATGAAGTGAGTAATTTATGACATGATGCGAGAGGACAAAAGTTTTAGAAACGACAGCTTAAACATTTAACACTGATTCCATATATTATTCTAAATAGTAAAAAGAGAGACTTAGAAGGCTAATAATAAATATTTGAAGTTTAAAGACTCACATGTCCGAATGAGAAAAGGTTTGAATCACATTGAAGATGGTACAGTTCAATTTTCAAAATACACAGGCACTTTTTCTTCAATAGTACTTTCTGACAAAATAGTTTTTTTGATTTTCAAATCACAGGTGTCGTGGGAGATCATTATCAAAGTAGTGCAGCATGTGACATCAAGTTTTTTAGTTAGTTTACCCCCCACCCCAATCGTGGCGTGCTTCACATTCAAAGACAGGGTGAGAAATAGTTGTGCTGACGGTCGGCATAATGTGTCCTGACACATTAACACTTGTCCTTACTGGCACATGTGTTAACACTGTAAGTGTTAGTTTGTTAGCAGCAGGACTTCTTCTTCTCCGAGGAGCCGCTGACCAGCTGGACTGTCTTCTCCTTTTCTCGGTCCTCTTGCTCTTTCAGAATCCTGACAAGACGTAAACAAGACGAAAACATACTGATGTCAAAATGACTCATTTTTCTACATAGTGCGCTTCCTGGCTGCAACGCTGCCTGTGATCCATTCATTCAGGTTCTGTACCACAACGAAATATCCCAAATAAGTTTATTGGACTGAAAAGAAAAGGTCAGAAATTGTATCTGCTTTAGTATTCGCAGAAACCTTGCGCCCGGAGAAGTGGCAGGCTCGCGTTGAGTGGCAAAAAGTTTTTTTTTCCACAAACAGGAAAATGCCAATATTTTCATAGCAATATTCAGACTTTACGTTGGGCACGCCTGCACTAAAACCGGTTAAAGTATTCAAATACGGAGCGAGTTCATCTCTCGCAATTGTGCCACATACTACAGGACAATAAACTATTCGATATATCATGGCTGCAAATGTTTTGACTCTGTGTAGCAGACAAAAGACAGTTGTCACACATATCACTTCATTACGGCTTACTGTAACAATCACGAAAACCATCGATGACACGAAATCCACACAAACATTTGCTGCTGTTACATCTGCTTTGACAAATGTCTATGGCCTCGGTGTCAAACTGGCCCCAATCTGGCCTGCTAAACCACCAAGCAAATTGTAAAAATTTGTAAAAAAGTACTTTTATTTTATTTTTTTAAACAGATTTCTAAAAAGTAGTGGACACAAGACAATACTGAGACCTGAGCTGCGATATCAGTGATGCTGCCATGAAAACTAACTGCCTTGTTGCCATCAAACTCGCCTCAAAGCCTTGCAGTCAGGGTGAGTTTGTAAAAACATCCATTACGCAACAGCTATAGAAGTTGTTGGTTTTTTTTCCCCCACTGTATTTTGCACCAGAAGGTTTCATTGAAATTGGCTTTACAAAGAGATTGAAGTCATTTTTGTTCGTAATTTTCTAAATGTACCACACCAAAAGAAAAACTTAAAAACACTTTTTTAAAAAGGTTCTTGTGGCACTATTGTACCAAAGATGAAATTGGTCTACATGAGCTAAAATGTTATCGACACAGGATAATGGGGAAGAATTTATATTTCAGGAGAATGCTTTGAAAAATATCTCTGCTTGAAGCACTTAGAGGACACATAATATGGTTGCCATTGATTTTTCACTTCTTAAACATTAAACAGTAAACAGCCACAAATGCTTTGTATATCTGATCTTCCAAACCAGACAATAACAAAACCGTCCTTTGTGCCTCCAACGCAGACGTTTACAGAAGGAGGACTCCACAAACAGTTTAGACTTTAAATGTCATCCAAACGGAGAGTCGCTCCATATCTTTTACTCGGACAAATCAACCGTTTCTTCATTCGTTTTTGTATTAACCGAAACACAAAGATGATTGCTTTTGCTCACCTGGCTAGTTGCAGCATGGAGTCCACCACATTGTGTCCGGAGCGGGCACTGCACTCATAAAAGGTCATCTGGCAATCCTGAAATAAGCGAGACAAATGATGAGAAGGGGTGAAAAAACAAAGAGTGGAAGGCTCAATCCAGTACTGCTCTATTGTGCCCAGGGTCCCTTCAGTTGATTCCAGCTCGCTATATGAAGGTATCCTGGACACGTCTCCTGGACATGTCTCCAGTTCGTCACAGGGAAAACACACAAATGCACCTATTTAGAGACAACATGCAAACTCCACACACTCAAGCCCCCAGTTGGACTCGATCAGGAGATATTTTACATTCTTGTAAATATGAATATATAGACTATGTTGGTAAATCAGTGTATATGTGTACGCATATATAAGATACGGGCGTACGAATGAATGTTGGTTGAGGTGAATAAGGGGTAAGAGTAAATAAGCTTTGCTTCTTCCTACATCTTTTGGATATGTCGGGCCATTATTTATTATTTATGTTACTTTTTTGTTTGTTTTGTTTGCATTGCTAGGTTATGTTCTGTGTTTGATTGTGTTAGTTTCTTTAATTTATTTCGGACATGTGTGTACACAACCAAACAAACATCTCTATTGCTAATCATTACACTAGAGACATAGATGGGGATGAGGTGTAGAGAAAAAGGATATAGATAGAGACATAGATGGGGATGAGGTGTAGAGATAAAGGATATAGATAGAGATATAGATAGGGATGAGGTGTAGAGATATAGGATATAGATAGAGATATAGATATGGCTTTATTGTCATTCACTTACACACCATAGGCTCATACAAGAACAAACTTTTACTGCAAAAGATTCAACTTAGGCTTTAAAAGTGTCTAAAAGATTATAATAATAACATATAAAACCACACAGTAAAAGATATAAAAACACATTCAAAACAGTGATAAAGTGCCAACGAAGCATCACATAAACTGGAGTTGCACTGAGAAATTATTGCACTGGATTTGTGTTAGTTATTGCACTGGGTGTATGATCAATTTTATAGCTTATTTTACTGGATTATTGCATCATCCTCAAGAACCGCAGACAGCAGACTTTGCAGTTCAAGAGTCGTATGGCCTGAGGAAAGAAGCTGTTGCAGAACCTTGCCATTCTGGTACCTGCTGCCAGAGGCCAGCAGAGAGAAATGTCCGTGATGTGGGTGTGTGCAGTCTCTGACAATGTTTTTAGCTCGTGACAGACGGCATGCTGTGTGGAAAGGGAAGACTCTTCAGATCGGAATGATTTATACTCCTTGCATTCTTTATGCCACAAAAACAACAGCTGACTGCATTCATACATTCTTTGCAGAAAATAAAGTAGACCATAAAGACTCTCCCGACACAATCGGAAAGTTAAAAAAAATATTAAAAATAATCTGTTTCAACTTGGAAATCTCTCAATTACAAATTGCGTTTCTTCCATTTGAGATGAAAAGGAAAAAAAACAAAAAACAAACCTTGGCTAGTCTTTTGCCCAATTCCTTCTCAACTTGTCTTTCAATCTCTATGTCGGTTTTGTTTCCCAAAAGCATGATGGGAATGTCGTCACCTGCACCTTCCTGCAGGAGGAAGAGACGAAAACAATACACCCTTAATGAAAATGATATCAAGCAGTCTTGTTTCTGTCTGGTTTATTCAGGTATGAGGGATTAGGAAGAGGTTATCAGAAAATAGCAGAATACTGTGGAGGAACACCGACTTAAACAAAAACAAATACTTTCTGTGAACCTGTGAAAATATGTGCAGGAGGAGCCGCTACCACCTTACTTTAACGTTTGACAGCCACTGTCTGACAGCAGTGAAACTCTGCTCATCTGTGATATCGTACATCACAACCACACCGTCAGCCTTACGAAAGAACTGCTTGGTGATGCTTCGATACCTGCAGGAGGAAAAAAAGCACACGGATAGAAGAAAAACACCTTGACACCACAATATGTGAAAACACTCCGTTAGGATGTGGAATATACTCTGAATGCAGTTTCACGTCCTTTTTAAAAAGGCCGTGAAAGGTCATGAAACAGTGATCTCACCTCTCTTGTCCAGCTGTATCCCACAACTGCAGCGCCACCTGGGTGTTATCCACAGATATCGTCTTTACGCTGTAATCTATACCTGCAAACGCAACATTCACAGCGCAAAGTCAGAAAATATGCAGGCGACAGGGAAGCCAAATTCCGGAATTACTGTACAAACACACACCAACATACAATGTTTGGATTTTAATCCGAGGTGGGAATATGCTGGGGACAATATCTGCTGGAAAATCGCATATGCATGATGGATAATTCATAAGAACTTGGGTTTCTCATTGAAAGGCTTCATGGCGTTTTTTTCCATAGCTGCAATCCAGTCCGCCAAACAAACAAATCGTAAAATTTCCAAAAGGAAATAATGAATTTTTAACCACTTTTTTTTTTAAGAGTATTGGACACAGCATAACACTGAGATCTTAGCTGAGATATAGAATATTTATTTGGACATTTCACTGTATTCTGCATGGATCTACAGTATGTCGAGACTGCACTGATTTTCTTGTGACTAATCGTGCAGATACTGAAAAATACAGACTTTTTCAAAACGTATACTCTTGCACCACAACAAAGAAAAACTTATTATGGCACAATTTTACCGGTCCAGCCCACTACAGATGAAATTGGGCTGCATGGAGCCCCTGAAGTAAAAACACTATTGTAAAGGCTCATCATTAGGATTCTGATTGCATGTTTCTTCCCTGCGATTAACTGGTTTATCTGTCCATAGTTTAACCTGTGTTATCTTGCCCTTGGCTAGAAAGTGGATGGATACATACATAGCATTTAGATCACTTCCAATGAGAAATCCTACAACAACTGTTGTAAATCCATCCATCTTTTATACTACTTTCTGTGATTTTGAGTTGCAGGGTGCTGGAGCAGATCGCAGCTGACTTCGTGTAAAAGCAAGAAAACACCGCGAAAAAGACAGTATGAAGTGGGAATTTCAGTGCGTGCTACTATTTAGAATCGCCAATTACCCTAAAATTAATGTTTTTGAAGTAGAGCTCCTTGAGAAAACCCACATAACGAGGCACAACAAAGCAAGAGTTCTGACCGCTACACCGCTTTCCTACTGATGCAATGTTTTCAACCTCAACATTTCTTTCCTTAAAAACACATGGACAAAACCATCACGGTGGAACAAAATATGAGGCACCCTAATAAATACCCAGCAATTTGAAAAAAAAATACATAAATGTAATGATTATTACGTTAAAATGTGAATTTTTTACGTTGAACAGTTTTGCAGAAAACTGCCTCGTTTCATCCTATGGAATGACCTTCAACTGCCGGCGCCTCTGTATTCTCTTGGAAGAACAAAGCATCTTCATTTTTGCTTCGTCAGTGTCACGAGCAGCTGCTTGATTTTAGTGCTGTGTCGGCAAACACAAATGAGGCGCGAGGTTGACCACGGTGCAAAGTGCTGGTACGTACGTACCCACAGTGGCAGAAGTGTCCGAGTGGAAGCTGTTGTCACAAAACCGCCGCAGTAAAGAGGTTTTTCCAACGCTGGAGTTCCCCACCAGGACGA